>NC_136418.1:145674372-146274372 GCF_052625555.1 Lactuca saligna
GGAGTAATTGGTATTGCTCGATTTCTATCGGGAAGAATCATCAAGCGTTGCGTAGCTCTTTCAAAGGGTAGGTGCAATTTTGCTGATGAAAATAATCTGTGGGATAGATTTATAGTGCGCCAATTGGAGATGGTTCAAACCCTAAGTGGGGGAGAACCGGATATTTTCTGAGGGGATCTGATATTTTTTCTAGAGCGATCAGGGGACTGGTTATAGTGACCTATGTTTCGGATACATGAATTCAGGGTTATTTGGTGATTGGGACGAGCTGCTAAGTGAGTTAATGCATGTTGCACGTGTTCAGGGAGGGAGGAGTGTCTCCATGGTAGGGACTGTTGGTTAGGGACCCTGTGGTAGTCAAATAAGGATAGTTCTGCGGTTGAGAATCCCCGGTTCAGTGTATGGGAGGTTATGTACGCTCGGGGAAGGTAGAAGTTGATTGGGCAACCAACTTCAGGGTATGTATGTGTTTTCTTGCGTGGGTTCTAATGAATAGAGGAAGGGGTTCCGGGCGGACGACGACGTGTTCGGAGACATTGACGATTCCTCTGTGTTTCAGTGGAGAGTTGGAGTATTGCAGGATTACGAGTTGCATGAGAGAAAGATCAATTATGAGATTCTGAAGAAATGCATTGTTGTATCCGAGCATGATGTTGTAAGCAGGAGATCAGTGGTTGAAGCAAGACATCTTGAGGCGCCGTGATGGTGCGCTTGGGGTACCTGAGTTTGGTATCCAAAATTTTGGATTACTTTGAGTTTTGAGTTGAGATGGAAAGTGGTATCGAGTAACTACGGTTCCAATAGGAACCCTACTAACAATTGGCATCAAACGAGGTTATTCAGGAATGTCGTTTGTAGCAGGGAAGGGTGTTTTGATATAGTAGATGTAACAACCCGAAATCCAAGTATTCTTCTGTTGGCCTTGCATCTTGATTAAGTTAATGATTTAGGGTTTTCATGGTAGGCGAGTATGCTGGGCGTACAAGGTGTACGCTGCGCGTACTCGCACGCCTCATTTGGACGCGTTCCCCCTCAGGTACGCGGGGCGTACCCAAGGTTACGCCCGACATAACTCATTCAGACCCAAACCCTAATTTCCTTTGTTGAGGCTATAAAAGGAATGTGTGGCTGGACTTCTCAGCCACCACCCCTCAGAGTGAAACCCTAAATAGTGTGTGCCATCGTCCTTAAGCCTTTGTGTGTGCATTCTAAGCTTGGTAGTGCCATTTTAAGGTTGCAACGGAGAAGAAGAGCTTGTTGGAGAGGCTAGAAGTGGTGCTCAAGTGTAGATCTGAGCTTTGCAAGGGTTAAAGCTTCAATTTCAGGTAAAAAGTTCGGATCTTGACACTTGGTTCTTGTTGTATGCTTTAGATGTCATTTTCTAGGGTTTAAGTCCCAAAGGTGGAGACTTTTGTGCAAATGGCCTCCATAAGCTTAGATGCTTCATGTTTCTGATCTATTGGAGTTGTAGACTCATAAAAAGGGCATCTTGGACGTGGGTATTGCACCATGCATGAGATCTAGGTCCTTGAGTTTGAATAAAAGGTTGTTATGTGATGTTGGAGCCTTTACAGCCATGCCAAGGCTTAAAGGTCTCGACTTTATGGGTTTAGACACACTAAAGGAGTCGTATCTGGAAGTTGGAATGATGACTTAACCGATTAAGACCAGAAATGAGGAGTGGATGATTCTGATGGTTACGCTGGGCGTAACTTCCAGTACGCGCAGCGTACTGGGTGGAGACCCCGATCCAGGGGGTTGGCGATGTACGCCCCGCGTACATCTAGCAGTACGCCCGCGTACTCTCAGGGTTGACTTTTGTTGACTTTTAGTGTTTTGGTCAACATAAGGACTTTAGGTCAAGGAAGGGTAAAATAGTCTTTTACCCTTTGAAGAATGATGATAAGGGATAAAGTTTTAGTGGTGGAAGTATTTGCGTACTAAATAATAATAATATTTTTATGTTTAGGCGAGATAGAGTCGTCGTTGAGATTCGGTGATAGCGAGGACACGAGATCTTAGACTTTCCACGAGGTGAGTCTTCTCACTATACTGTACCCGGATGGGTTTGACTGTGTGACCGGAAGGTCGGATATGATGTGAGATATATGTATTATGTGTGATAAGTTAATCATTATAGGTGCCATGTATGATATGCTTGATATGGGCCGGAAGGCATTATGTTATGGGCCGGAAGGCGAATATGTTATGGGCCGGACGGTGTTGTGATGTGGACCGTAAGGTTGATGTGGGTAGGACCGGAAGGTTACCTAGTCGGGACGGAAGTCCCCTGAGACACATGGGCCGAAAGGTCAGGGCCTGGAAAGGCGTATGTGCGTAAGTTGTATTTTGGGGAACTCACTAAGCAATTATGCTTACAGTTGTTGTGTTATGTGTTTCAGGTACTAGCGAGGACCGTGGGAAGGCGTCGGCGTTATCATACACATTATCGGGGAAAACGATTTTTATGATCTTTGTGATGTATTCGGTTGTGACAATATTGTTTACGTTTGAATTTGAAATATTAATCGATGTTTTGATGTTTGCAAAAATGAAAATTTGGTTTTAAAATTTACGTCGTTACAAGTTGGTATCAGAGCCTAGGTTTGAGGGATTCGGATACACCTTCGGGAGTAACTGAACTCAAACCGGGGATTTGAGAAATTTCTAATTAATAAAATCAATAAAACTTTGATAAGAGATTTTGAAACAATCAGGGAAGAAGAAGTGTGTACGGTCAGCCAGCGCCCGAACGGTAAACTCCCCAAAATACTCTTACAATATGTGTTCTGAGATATGATATGATGTGATACGCATGCTAGTAGACTAGGTATTAATATTATGACTAGAGTGGCCTGATTTGTGATGCCTTAGTCTAGGGAAATCTGCTGCTATGAGATGCTTTGAGAGCGAGTGGGTAGCTAGTGCATGGCAAGAATAGAGTACTCAGGATCCGGGGTTTGGGGAGGAGGACTTGGGGTGAATGCTGATGCGGTGTAGTTGGTAGTATTGGGCCCGTACTACTGAAGACATCGGGTCAGTGGACAACCAAAGTAAGAATCCCCGGGTATCGGAGACGGAGTAGGGTTGCGTTATCGAGAGCGATTTTTGCTCGATAGAGTCTCTGATATTTCTATGTTGTATTTCAGAGGCATCATGGTTGGACCACGCCACAGACCTGGTACGAGCAATGTGAGTGCCGAGGAGCTTCGTCAGATGATTCATGAGGAGGTGGCTGCAGCGATTCGGGCTGAGATTCCGGAGATGTTTGGGTCTATTAAGACCACATTGATGGAGACATTTGATGAGCAGTACGCCGCGTTGACTGAGGCCGCAGCCGCTGCAGCTACCGTAGCTGTGGCCAATGCCAAACCACAGGGAGGTGACTCGTTGCTGTTCTGGGAGTTCAGCAACACGAAGCCACCTGAGTTTGATGGGACGCAGGATCCGATCGCTGCGATAAGATGGATTACTGATATCGAGGGATGCTTCTACACTTGTTCATGTCCGGAGAATCTAAGGGTACGGTTCACCTTGAACCAGCTCCGCCTGGGAGCAAAGGATTGGTGGAAGTTCGTGATGGCGAAATTCACTCTGGCAGAGGTTTCAGCTGTGACTTGGGAGAGGTTTACTACTATGTTCAGAGACGAGTACGTTCCCCCGGTGGAGAGGGAACGGTTGGTTCAGGATTTCTTGACCCTCAAGCAGGGTAATGATTCTGTCACGGTGATCACGTGGAAGTTTCATGAGAGAGCGATGTTCTGCCGCGAGCAGGTGTCCACGGAGCAGGCTCGGATGAGCCGGTATTTGGGTGTGCTGAGGAGGGATATCTGGGAGTTCGTATCGAACTCGTCATACCAGACTTTTGTTGAGCTTCAGGCGAATGCCAGGAAGCGTGAGATCGAGTTGGAGACCCAGGCCAGGGAGGAGGCCAAGTCTCAACGGGTGGATCGGCAGTCGGCTCAGTCTCAGCCGACAGCCAAGCGGACCAAGTCCGCCGATTCGAGATCGGGAGGTCAGAAGGGCCGTACTTGCGGAAAGTGCGGTAAGGGTCACGAGGGGGCATGTCGATCGGGTGCTTGCTACAAGTGTGGCAAGGAGGGGCACATTGCTAGGGATTGCCCCAAGAGATTCATGGTTTGCTTTCATTGCAACCAGACCGGCCATTGGAAGGCCGAGTGCCCCCAGCTTCGCCAGGGATCTACGCCTACTGCTAGGGTTACCGAGACTCGGCCAGTGAAGGCCGAGGCTCCGAAGGCTCATGGAAGAGCTTTCCAGTTGACTGCGGAGGAGGTCCGCGCGGCGCCTAATGTCGTAGCCGGTATGTATTCTTTCATGTATTTACTTTTATGTTAAGATATTGTGCTTATATTATGATATGCGTAGGTAATTTTCTTGTGAATTTTGTACCTGCTTTGGTATTATTTGACTCGGGTGCGAGTTGGTCTTTTGTATCGTTGGCTTTTAGCCAGCACATCGGTATTGATCGGGAGGTGATGAGTCGACCCCTGCGAGTTTCTATAGAAGATGAGAAAGCGGTATACGCCACTGATGTGATTCGAGGATGTGTGCTCGAGATTTTTGGGGTCGAGTTCCCTATAGACTTAGTTCCTATAGCTATGGGGTATGTCTGCATCATCGTGGGCATGGACTGGTTGAGTAAGTTTGGGGCAGTCATTGACTACGAGAGACAGCTGGTGACGATTCAAGACCCTAGTGGGGGAGTGCTTACAGTTTATGGCGAGGGGACCCGGTGTGGGTCGGCGTTTTGTTCGGCTGCCAAGGCAAGGCAGAGTTTGCAGCAAGGCTGCAATGGATTCATAGCCTACGTGATGGATACTCGAGTGGCCGCAGGGAGGCCCAATTCGGTTGATGATGTTCCTGTTGTATGCGAGTTTTCGGATGTGTTCCCCGAAGAGTTACCAGGTGTGCCTCCGGAAAGGCAAGTGGAGTTCCGTATCGATTTGGTTCCGGGAGCGGCACCCATCGCCAGGTCGCCTTATCGTCTTGCTCCATCGGAAATGCAGGAGTTAGCCTCGCAGATTCAGGAGCTGTTGGGAAAGGGGTTTATTCGACCGAGTAGCTCACCTTGGGGAGCACCGATTTTGTTCGTCAAGAAAAAGGATGGTTCACACCGGATGTGTATCGATTACCGGGAGTTGAACAAGTTGACGGTTAAGAACCGGTATCCATTACCTAGGATCGACGATCTGTTCGATCAGTTGCAGGGGGCATTTTGGTTCTCTAAGATAGACTTGAGGTCGGGTTATCATCAGATGAGGGTTCGGGATGAAGATATCTATAAGACTGCTTTCAGAACTCGTTATGGACATTATGAGTTTGTGGTGATGCCTTTTGGGCTCACCAATACCCCAGCTGCGTTCATGGATCTTATGAACCGGGTGTGCCGGCCGATGCTGGATCGGTCGGTGATCGTATTCATTGATGATATTTTGGTGTATTCGAGGTCTAGGGAGCAGCATGAGGAAAATTTGAGGGAAATTCTTGGGGTATTGAGATCGAAGAGGCTATATGCCAAATTCTCCAAGTGTGATTTTTGGTTACGAGAGGTCCAGTTTCTCGGGCATCTTGTTAACCAGAAAGGGATATTGGTCGACCCGGCCAAGATTGAGGTGGTGTTGAGGTGGGAGGTGCCGAGATCACCCACTGAGATCAGGAGTTTTCTGGGTTTGGCTGGATATTATCGCAGGTTTATCTAGGATTTCTCCAAGATTGTCGTGCCACTTACTAGGATGACCTGGAAGGGTATTGCGTTTTCATGGGGACCGGAGCAACAGTCATCATTCGAGACGCTTCGTCAGAAATTGCGCGAGGCTCCGGTGCTTGCACTCCCGGAAGGGATGGAGGATTTTGTGGTGTACTGTGATGCATCTATATCGGGTTTGGGGGTGGTGCTTATGCAGAGGGGACATGTGATAGCGTATGCTTCAAGGCAGTTGAAGCCTTATGAGTCGAGATATCCCACCCACGACCTGGAATTTTGGGCTGTGGTGTTTGCCCTCAAGATTTGGTGGCATTATCTTTATGGGGTTCGGTGTACCATCTACACGGACCACAAGAGTCTGAAGTACTTGATGGATTAGCCAAATCTAAATATGCGACAGAGGAGGTGGTTGGATGTGGTGAAGGATTACGATTGTGAGATCCTGTACCACCCGAGTAAGGCTAATGTGGTAGCCGACGCGTTGAGCCGTAGGGCGGAAAGCGCCCCGATCCGAGATATTTGTATGAGGTTGACGGTAATGACCCCGATTTTGGATACTATTCGAGGAGCTCAGGCTAAGGCTGCGAAACCAGAAAACCAGAAGAGGGAGCGGGTTGTAGGTCAGGTATCAGGATTCGTCACGGATGGTCGAGGGCTTATGACTTTTCAGGGTCGGATTTGGGTATCGTTTGTGGGCGGTGGGCGTGCTATTTTGATGGAGGAAGCGCATCGATCGAAATTCTCGATTCATCCCGGGGCTACGAAAATGTATTTGGATCGATCGAAATTCTCGATTCATCCCGGGGCTACGAAAATGTATTTGGATCTAAGGAAGGAGTATTGGTGGCCCTGTATGAAAAGGGATCTTGCATGGTTTGTTGAGAGATGCTTGACTTGTCGGCAGGTTACGGCCGAGCACCAACGACCACACGGTAAATTGCAGCCGCTAGATATTCCTGAATGGAAGTGGGAACATATTACCATGGATTTTATCACCAAATTGTCGCGGACTTCGAGGGGAGTCGATGCGATTTGGGTGATTGTGGATAGATTGACGAAGTGCGCTCATTTTCTAGCCATCAGCAAGAGCTCTTCTGCGGAGAAGTTGGCGGAATTATACGTGAAGGAGGTGGTATCGCGACATGGGGTTCCAATTTCGATTGTTTCAGATCGCGATGTGCGTTTTTCTTCCAGGTTTTGGAAGAAGTTTTGATGAGGAGTTGGGTACGAGACTGCATTTCAGTACTGCATACCACCCGCAGACGGACGGACAAAGCGAGCGAATGATTCAGACGCTTGAGGATATGCTCCGAGCATGTGTTTTGGATTTCGGAGGGAGCTGGGACACCTATCTACCTTTAGCAGATTTTTCGTATAACAACAGCCATCATTCGAGCATTGGTATGCCACCCTTTGAGCTGTTGTATGGACGGAGGTGTCGCACCCCCATCTGCTGGGGAGAGGTGGGGCAGCGGGTGATGGGTAGCACGGAGATCGTACTCCAGACGACCGAGCAGATTCAACAGGTCAGGCAGAGGTTGTTGACCGCGCAGAGTCGCCAGTAAAGTTATGCGGACAGGCGGCGGTCCGTGCTCGAGTTTCAAGTGGGTGACCTTGTGCTCCTAAAGGTCTCTCCTTGGAAGGGAGTGATACGGTTCAGGAAGAGGGGCAAGTTGGGGCCCCGGTATATTGGACCCTTCAGGGTAATTGCTAGGGTAGGCCGGGTAGCCTACCGGTTGGATCTACCTGCTGCGTTGGGGCAGATCCATGAAACCTTTCATGTCTCACAATTGAGGAAATGTATTGCCGACGAGTCGGCAGTGGTGCCATTGGATGATATTCAGGTGGATGCAGGCCTGAACTATGTGGAGAGACCGGTAGTGATCAGGGATCAAAAAGTTAAGGTTCTGAGGAACAAGGAAGTAACCCTGGTACAAGTGTAGTGGCAACACCGGAAGGGGTCCGAGCTGACATGGGAATTCGAGTCTGAGATGCGGGATCAGTATCCGGAGTTGTTTTCAGTATGAGACTTCGGGGGCAAAGTCTGATTCTAGTGGGGGAGAATTGTAACAGCCCGAAACCCAGGTATTCTTCTGTTGGCCTTGCATCTTGATTAAATTAATGATTTAGGGTTTTCATGGTAGGCGAGTTATCTGGGCGTACAAGGTGTACGCTGTGCGTACTCGCGCGCCTCATTTGGACGCGTTCCCCCTCAGGTACGCGGGGCGTACCCAAGGTTACGCCCGACGTAACTCATTCAGACCCAAACCCTAATTTCCTTTGTTGAGGCTATAAAAGGAATGTGTGGTTTGATTTCTCAGCCACCACCCCTCAGAGTGAAACCCTAAATAGTGTGTGCCATCGTCCTTAAGCCTATGTGTGTGCATTCTAAGCTTGGTAGTGCCATTTTAAGGTTGCAAAGGAGAAGAAGAGCTTGTTTGAGAGGCTAGAAGTGGTGCTCAAGTGTAGATCTGAGCTTTGCAAGTGTTAAAGCTTCAATTTCAGGTAAAAAGTTTGGATCTTGACACTAGGTTATTGTTGTCTGCTTTAGATGTCATTTTCTAGGGTTTAAGTCCCAAAGGTGGATACTTTTGTGCAAATGGCCTCCATAAGCTTAGATGCTTCATGTTTCTGATCTATTGGAGTTGTAGAATCATAAAAATGGCATCTTGGACGTGGGTATTGCACCATGCATGAGATCTAGGTCCTTGAGTTTGAATAAAAGGTTGTTATGTGATGTTGGAGCCTTTACAGCCATGCCAAGGCTTAAAGGTCTCGACTTTATGGGTTTAGACACACTAAAGGAGTCGGATCTGGAGTTGGAATAATGACTTAACCGATTAAGACCAGAAATGAGGAGTGGATGATTCTGATGGTTACGCTGGGCGTAACTTCCAGTACGCGCAACGTACTGGGTGGAGACCCTGATCCAGGGGGTTGGCGATGTACGCCCCGCGTACATCTAGCAGTACGCCCGCGTACTCTCAGGGTTGACTTTTGTTGACTTTTAGGGTTTTGGTCAACATAAGGACTTTAGGTCAAGGAAGGGTAAAATAGTCTTTTACCCTTTGAAGAATGATGATAAGGGATAAAGTTTTAGTGGTGGAAGTATTTGCGTATTAAATAAAAATAGTATTTTTATGTTTAGGCGAGGTAGAGTCGTCGTTGAGATTCGGTGATAGCGAGGACACAAGATCTTAGACTTTCCACGAGGTGAGTCTTCTCACTATACTGTACCCGGATGGGTTTGACTGGGTGACCGGAAGGTCGGATATGATATGAGATATATGTATTATGTGTGATAAGTTAATCGTTATAGGTGCCATGTATGATATGCTTGATATGGGCCGGAAGGCATTATGTTATGGGCCGGAAGGCGAATATTTTATGGGCCGGAATGCGTTGTGATGTGGAGCGTAAGGTTGACGTGTGTAGGACCGGAAGGTTACCTAGTCAAGACGGAAGTCCCCTGAGACACATGGACCGGAAGGTCAGGTCCTGGAAAGGCGTATGTGCGTAAGTTGTATTTTGGGGAACTCACTAAGCAATTATGCTTACAGTTGTTGTGTTATGTGTTTCAGGTACTAGCGAGGACCGTGGGAAGGCGCCGGCGTGATCGTACACATTATCGGGGAAAACTATTTTTATGATCTTTGTAATGTATTCGGTTGTGACAATATTGTTTACGTTTGAATTTGAAATATTAATCGATGTTTTGATGTTTGCAAAAATGAAAAATTGGTTTTAAAATTTACGTCGTTACAGTAGATGTTGTCAGACATAATAGTGCTTAACTTGAATAGGTGTGTACACCTATGCACGGTTGTTCCACGGAGCATGAGTTAATGATCGCGGTATGGCGTCGACATGAGGATGAGATTGTGGGGGGGGGGGGTTGTTGTGATGCTACGGGAAGCTGTAGTACTCACTGTTCAGTAAGACGTTGAGGTGATGCTACGGGCAGCCGTAGTACTTACTATTCAGTCAGAGGTCGTGGTGATGCTACGGGAAGCTGTAGTACTCACTATTCAGCAAGAGGTTGTGGTGATGCTACAGGGAGCCATAGTACTCACTATTCAGTGAGAGGTCGTGGTGATGCTACGGGGAGCCGTAGTACTTACTATTCAGTGAGAGGTCGTGGTGATGCTACGGGAAGTCGTAGTACTCACTGTTCAGTAAGAGGTCGTGGTGATGCTACGGGGAGTCGTAGTATTCACTATTCAGTGAGAGGTCATGATGATGCTACAGGAAGCCGTAGTACTCACTACTCAGTGGGAGGTTGAGGTGATGCTACGGGGAGTCGTAGAACTCACTATTCAGTGAACAATGTTATGATATCGTGGGGAGTCGTGGTATTCACTAGTTAGCAGGAAGTTGTTGTGGTGCTGCGGGGATCCGTAGTACTCACTAGCCAGCGAGAGGATATTGTGATGAGAACTCTTTGGTAAGGATCAGGATGCAGTTGAGTTTTAGGCTTGGATAACCCTAATATTTGAGTTGTGGTTGTCGCAACCCGAGGGAATTGGAGAATTGGTTCACGCAAGGGTTGTGGTTCATGATTCATGAGTTGAGTACTTCATCAAGTTGATTTTGGATTAGTGTCTAAGTCCATAACTATTTTGGTATATACTTGACCCGATGGTGCATGGTCCTTTTGGGTTGCCTTCACCAAAGCAACTTGATAGGATGAATTATGGAGAGAAAGGATTAAATGTGATTTATTAATATATTATGAGAATAATATATTAAAGGAGAAATCATATTGTTTAATTAATATTAGTCAACAATTAATTGGTAATTAGTTTTGTGACTAAAAGAGATTAATTAAACTTAAGGGACTTGAATTGTAATTATAAGATAATACCAAATTGGGCTATGGATTGTCTTAAATTAAGGAGTGGACGAATTCTATGGGGAAGCCCATAAGGAAATCGTCCAAGGCCTTAATTAAAGGAGTCTATGGGTTGCTTAGGGCTTAAGCATCCAAATTAGGGTTTCCTTGTTAGATAACCCTAATAGCCTCACTATATAAAGACCCCTTATGACCCAAAAACGTGGGGAGAGACTTCATCTAGGGTTAGAACACGTTTTGGGCAGCCTCCATCCTCTCTCTTCTTCATCCTCTTGCTTATGGTGTTTGTGAACCATTAGAGAAGTGACATTTGTGACTCTAAGCTTTCTAAAGTCAATACAAGGAGGAATTGGGATTGTTATTGCTACATAACAATCAAGGTAATATCTTAAACCTAATTATATGTTAATATCGATTTCCATATGTTAGAATTAGGGTTTATAGTCTTGGATAACTTGCATGTACAATAGAGAAACCTAGCTCCAAGCATTAGGGTATGTATGAGCACATAGGATGTTCTTATGACCAAAACCCATCAGTGGTATCAGAGCCTAGATTGGATTCTATTGTATTGATGTCTTGTATGCTGGAAAAATTCAATTTTTGTGGTTCTGCATGATGGACTCGGCGAGTCCCACTGTGGACTCGGCGAGTTGCCCCCTACTCCGCGAGTCCAAGGGGGGTACTCGGCGAGTTCGAGCATCAGATGGAGCTATTTTCGGGATTTCTTGTTGTTTATCTTTGAGATACCTGCCTTTATCATATTAGATCAATATAAATCTGATTTTATGATATATATGAGTATATTCTTGATCTAATTGAAGATATTTATCAATTAATAAAATATTTGTTTCCTTATGTGATAATTGATTAATTGTTTTGATTAAATTGGTAAATTGTTTTGCAAGAAATCATTAAATAGATCAAATATGGATAATTATGTGATTAAATGTTAATTTAGATTATTTGTTATTTGATCCTTGTTGTTATGAAAAGTTTCATATTCTCCCCTTTAGGTTTTATAGTTTAAATTTGAACCTAAAGGTTTTGTTGTTTTGAAATTTAAATAGTTGAAACCCTAATGTTTTGAAAAGGTTTGAAAACTTGCCCTCAAGTTTTGGAATTTAAATGTTGATTAAAAGTTTAATTTTGATGTATATTTAAATTCTAAACCCTAATGTTTTTGAAATGTTTCAAAACTTACCCTCAAGTTTTGGAATTTAAAAGTTGATTAAAAATTTAATTAGGAATGTTAAATTCTAAAACCCTAGTAATGTTTTGAAAAGTTCAATTCACACTCTTATGGTTTTATTAATTAGTTAAGGTGTATAATTAAAAGAGGTTTAATAAATCCATAAAGGTTTTGGTTTGCAATTTAATTGAATTAAATGTATAATTATTAAATTTGACCACCTAGTATTTTAAAAGTGTAAAATACACCCTATTCTATATATATAACATTAAAACTCTAACATTATATATATGTATGAGTAAAAGTCAGTCTTACCGTTAGTAGGTCTCATTCACGAAGCTGGTCTATAAGGGGTGTTTAAGGAAATTGCCTATAATATGGCGATTGAATGGGTATCCACTCTTACCCACCGCACTCTTGACTAAGTGGAGGGTCGTTAGCCGAACGGGTAGGATAGGATGAAACCTTCCATTATAAGTATAATGAAATACAAAAGTAACTAAATGCTTTCACAAATTCCCAATCTTAGTTACTTAGGCAAAGTGAATTGATGCAATTCCATGAAATTACACTTTGTGCCCTTGCGAAGACGTTAGTGGAGCGTGTGTGGTTTACCGGCACACTAAATGGTTCTAAGGAAAGGTAGCAAAGGGTGACTCAATGTTTGTCATAGTTCGGTGGAGCGTGTGTGGTTTACCGACACATCGAATGGGTGACTGTAACATGTGAGGGCACCATGTAAGTTTGCATGGTTATTCACACTCGCTTTGTGATCCTCGGCATCCCAGTCACAAACTAGAGGGGCATATCGAGATATAAACATGCCATTGAAATGTTCAATGAATCTAAAAGGATCTAGGAGTTTTCATAGATTTAAAACTTAAATTTCTTTTTCGTTTTTTCATGGTGGAAATTAGTGAATCGTCATTCACTTACCTTCAAATGTTCTGCAATTTGGGTTACGGCATCCCTCTCCCGAGTTGTAGAATATTGTGTTGGGTCCTAGCCTTAGTATCTCATTTGGGTGATTTACTAAGGACTCAATCAATCAACTAACTTGAATTCGTTTTCTCCCGTGTTGTAGATGTCAAAGTTCGACAACTATGGTCTTCCCAAATCCCGTGGAACAAGCATTCCACATGAAGATGGTATTCCACGATTTGATCGAGGAACAAGAAATCATGCTTCACTTCCTCCACCTCCTCCAATTGTTCTCCCTAACCCACAAGATCGAAGAATTGAAAGGTTCAATATCACTAAAGCCCTATTGGAAATGAAACATGAAGATGGTAAACCCGTGTGTGCCCACGTTCTAGGAATGAAATCACACATTGATAGGTTGATAATGTTGGGTGTGTCATTCCCAGATGAGTTGGATGTAAATTGGGTTTTGCAGTCACTTCCTGAATCATATAATGAGTTCAAAAGAAAGTATTATATGATGGATCATGACGACAACCTCATTGACCTAACTTACATGCTCATTGCTGCTGAATCAGAAATGATTTGGCAAAGCAATGGAGCATATTTGTTGGGAAAGTCAACCAACCATGCTTCCGAGGACGTTCTAGGAGAACCGACCTGCGTTTGCTGCCAACAGAAAGGGCGTTGGATAGAAATCTGCCCCAAGAGCCTGAAGATTCCAAAGATGGGAGAATCAAAGAGTATGGTTGTGCTTCAGGTAAAATCCACTATCTAAATTAAGTTCCTATTCGTTGATTCTTAATACATGATGTGATAAGATTACATTTGAATGTTTTGTAGGATCGGTGAAAAGAAAGGAAGCTTGATGAAAGAGCAAGATGAGTCTAATCACAAAGAAATGGATCTCGATCGTATGAACTTGAAGATTAGATTTTGAGCTTAGATAGTTATGATAGAGTTGTTAGAAATTTTCTTTTTGTAATACATAGTTTTCAATGAATTTTGCATTGTAAGGACAAATGTTTTCCGCTGATTTTATAAATAAAATAAATTTTGGTTTGACTTATTTATTTATTTGTTTACTTCCTTGCAATGAAATCGTTATGAAAATTGATGTTTGAATATTTCTACAACAAATGGATATGATTCTTATTTAGGGTGTTTATGGAAAAAGTCGAGAATTTACCAAATAGGGAGTGTTTCTCATCGCCCAAGTTTCAATTGGACAGAAATTTGGAATCACGCACTAGTAACTTGGTGTTATAAAACATATTGTTGTGTGTGATTCGGTGAGTGAGTGCAAGCAAGCATTGTATCAAAGTTTATCCGTTCCTTTTATCCAAAGAAGGATAAAAGCGATATCTTTGGGCCCCTCGATGATTTAGTGATGACAAACGTAAATGCTCGACCGGGCTAGGGCTAATTTGATTTGTTCAATTAGTCAGCCGTCATAAATCGGAGATTGAGAAATAGTACAAAGAGAATGATTAGAAATCATGTCTTACGATATCTAGAATGGAGGAATATATGGTCCCTTATCTAAAGGACACGCGTATCTGATAGGATCAGAGTTGACAGCGGCTTTGGAAAGCTACGATTGCAGATCAGGATCTGAAGTCATACACATAATAGTTATTAGACTTATCCAAGTGGGAGACTGTTGCATTAGTGTTTAAGTCCATAACTATTTTGGTATGTACTTGACCCGATGGTGCATGGTCCTTTTGGGTTGCCTTCACCAAAGCAACTTGATAGGATGAATTATGGAGAGAAAGGATTAAATATGATTTATTAATATATTATGAGATTCTGGATCCTAAGGTGGGTTCCATGTTGAGTGTTATTGTTTATCAATTGATGTGTTATACCTGTGGAGGTATGTACTCGGGTACGGGAGGTACCGCGAGATGCATGGAACTTCGAGCAGTAGATGACATAGGTCGGGGATGAGTCGATTTTTAGTTGAGAGTGTAGCTTTCGCTAGGGTTAGGCGAACCTCATGACTTGTGTGTCACAATAGGCCGATGTAGTTATTATGAGAAAGAAACCATTGGGTCGGTTGGGATAATGCAATGAGGAATCTTTAGAGGTTCTAGGTTGGAAAGTGAAAGTGAACTGGTACTCAGGGTTCAAGGGGATACCTGAGAGGAAGCTGAGGCTTATGACTACTAGATGTCAGAGGATATTTTGAGAATTTCCCTGAGTTTGAGGGCAAAGTATTGAGAGTCCTATGTTCAGATGGGATTTTGATGACAGTATAGTGGATGGATCCCTGGTGTAGCGTGACCTTTTCGCTCCTTGGAGTAGGATATGGGGCACTTAGTACGAGTGGTATGAATGATCGATAGCCGATTGTTGGTGTTTTTTTGTAAGAAATCAGAGAAGCAGTACGATATCAGGGTTTGGTGATTCGAGTAGCAAATAGCATGGTGATAGTTCGAATGGGCGGTCTGGCGGGGGGTCTGGCCGTAAGAGATTCCAGATTTTTTGGGAATGTTAGAACGGAGTATCTTGGCAGAAGAAGGGTTGGTGTTGTTCCGTACTTGAGATTTCTGCATGGATTCGGGAGCCCATGGGAAAGATATCAGTGTGGTACGAGATCCTTTCGGTGGTGCCTTCGGGTCGTTAGATTCAATCTATGTATGGTTAAGGAGCGATTTCGGGGATGAAATCTAATTCAAGTGCGGGAGAATTGTAACATACCGATATCCGAGGTATAACATTTGTTATATAGGCATGAGTTTGATTGGGTGACTTGATGAGTTGGATCCTTAACTTGTCGAGTTGGGTTGCGATCTGGGGACGTGTCAAATGGATGGACTCAACTAGTCAGGTATCTGACTCGCCGAGCCAACGCTGTTGACGGAAACCCTATATCCTTGGACTTGAGACCTATATAAAGGACCTTATGGACTCCCAATTGCGGCCATATCTTCCAGAGAACAACCCTAAAGAGTCCTTGATCATGTAGAGTAAGAAGGAGAGCTATCTAGAGTTTATAAGTGTGATTATGCAAAAGAGTAGGAGGTTACAATCGAGAATGCCAAAGGAAATGGCTAGATCTGAAGATTTCATTCAAAGGGGCTTTAGTTGGAGGTATTATATTCGACCCCCTTTCCTTCCCTAATTGTGTAGATCTGTTATTTTGGAATTTAGGGCTTATATTATCTTCATGATAGGGTTTTGGATGCATCAAACCCCTTTCCAAGCTTGAGTGATAGATCTGGACCTTGTAAGGTCCATAGAGTCCGAAAGTATGAGATTATAGATGAGCAAACATGAAGTTTGGAAGCTATGAAGCATTAATGGAGTCATAATGGTATAATGAGCAAAATATACCATGCATGGACATAAAGGTCGAGCCTTTGCGTGACTTTTGGGTTCTAGGAGGCCAAATCTATAGATTGGTGAAGCAGATCTGACCTCAAGAGGTTGATTGAGCATGTGCATGGAGGGAACTCGCCGAGTGCCTTGGTGAACTCACTGAGCCGGATCTGGTTGCCCAACGATTCGTGACCATTGGTGACCCGACGAGTTGGGTGAGTGGCTCAGTGAGTCAAGTGAGACTTTAAGAGGAATCTGAGTATGCGTATGGACTCGCCGAGTCGTCGCATGAACTCGAGGAGTCTGGTCAGATTGGACTATTGACTTCAGTTGACTTTTGGGTTTAGTTAACCAATGGACCTTTGGAGCAGTAGAGGGGTAGAATGGTCTTTTATCCTTCTAGAGATTATAGTAAGAGACTTATGTAGCCTCTGTGAGCCATTTTTGAATTAAAGTAATTTATTTATGTGATTAGGCGAAGGCTAGATCAGTATTCCGAGTTCAAGACTGTTTGAGATTTCCCAAGGTGAGTCTTCTCACTATACTTTACCTATAGTGGTAATTAGAGTTATGTGACAGAGTATTTTGTATGTTATTTATATGATGTGATGCACTGCAATATTTCTATTTGATTTATGATATGTATATTTCAGAGTTTACAAAGTTAGGACCGGAAGGTCCACAAAGTTAGGACCAGAGGGTCCAAAGAGTTATGAGACTGGAGGGTCCCACTGAGACACATTGACCAAAGGGTCAAACAGAGTTATAGCCTCGAGTGGCTAATATGTGTTGTATGTGGTATTTTGGGGAACTCACTAAACTTCATGCTTACCGTGTTATGTGTTATGTGTTTCAGGTTTTTCTCAGAATCGCGGGAAGACACCGACTTGATTGTACACACCAACGAAAGAGTTATGTTTCGAGGATACTGGATTTGTAATCAAACAAACAAGGAGTTTCTTTTGTAAATTAAATAAATGAGATTTTTATAAATGTGTTGTGAGAATTATATGATCTTAAATGAAAATTTTGTTTTAAAATTTACGTTGTTACACACACACATACACACACACTCTCTCTCTCTCTCCCTCTCTTTATATATATATATATATATATATATATATATATATATATATATATATATATATATATATATAATGGATGTCAAAACACTTTAACCAAAATTCATTTAAAATCTAATATTTCAAATGCTTTTTAATAATGATTGTAAAAATTTCAACATGTGTTACTTAATTGATTGATTAATAAAAGTATTCATGTTTTGAAACTCCTAACTCTTAAACTAATATTGATTAATTGGTTAGTTAAATCAAATAATTTTCTTACATAAAGATAATATTTTTATGTTTGGTTAATCATATTTGTTTATGTAATTAGAAAACAAGGTATATATAGAATGATTACGTCAATTTCACATAGGAATCGATACCACTAGAGATGTATGTTGTCTTTAATCGGTGGTAGGAGATTCATATACTTTTTTTAATTATTTATATTGATGCTTAGTAATATCTATTTTATATTCCTATTCATCTTAATTTTTTAGGTATAAATTAATGAAGAGGATTTTCGGCGCACCAACATAAAGTCAAACGTACGCTTTTCAAAATTTGTAATTAAAATTAAATATGATGTATACTAATTGACTTATTTTAAAACTCTTGATGATATTTATGTATAATGATATATTTTGTATGACTTCATTCTTAATTTTAGTGTTTAATCTTTGAAAGTTCATATATGAAACCTTGGATGTTTTGGTGTAATATAAATAGTGTAATACAAAGTTTATTAGTTCAATATTATTTATTAATAGCTCATTCAAAACAACTTATTTCTTATTTTATCCAAAAAATATTATTGGACATAAGAAAAGTAGATTATATTAATGTTATACAAAAACTTATAATATATATTGGATATTATAAAAGTAAAAGTAAAGTTTATAAGGTATAGACTATATTAAATAGTATCAAAATATAAGTTGATGAATTTTTATGTTATTTGCTAATTCGGTTAATGCCCAAAACATAACTAAAAACGTAAATTTCAACATATTTCAATTTTTCCCATAATTATTTTAACCACTTAAATGCATTCTTGCACAATGTGCGAGGTTACGCCTAATTATAAATTGGTTGATAGCGTTAAATTAATGTAAAAACTAATTTTTAATCATAAATTAACTAAACTACAATATTAAAATATCATAATTTACTTCTATTTATAAAATTATGACCTTAATTATGACTTTAAGTTTTTAACATATTATGGTTGACTTATTAGTTTAAATGTATTGTCATATGTGAGCAATTGTCATTTTAAAATCATTATTTTTGTATGATTTATGATTTTATGCAAAATAGGTAAATTATTAATTTCAATATAATGTTAAACGGTTAACATAAATAAAAAAACTAAGTTAAACCTGAAAAAAATCGAGTGACTATTAATCGATAAAAGTTATAAATTATAGTGTTAATATTAATTTCAATATAATGTTAAACGGTTCACAAAAAAAAAACACAGAATTATTTTTTATAATTATTAAGACTTTACAATTAAGTAACTTAAAATAAGAATAGTTAAAAGTAATATTATATAAAAAATATATAATGTTATCTTTAAGAACAAAAACAATGTTTGTTGTATTAAATAATTACAATATAATAAAAAAAATTAATAATATTAATCAAATAAATTTAAAAAAAGTTAAACTTCTGAAATCAAACAAAAATAATTAAGAGTTTAAAATATGTTATTTTAGATAACTTACAACAAAAATAGTTAAATGTAGCATTATGTACAAAAATTATATTTTTACCATTAAAAACAAAGAAAATCTTTGATGTTTTATATAATTATAACGATAGAAATTAAAATCTTAAGAAAATAAACTTTTAAAAATTAATTAATCATAAAAACAACTATATATATTATTAAATGATATATTATATTTGATTTTATTCATGAGTAACAAGTAGGTAGATGACATTGAGACAATTATTAATATAGAATTTTAAAATATATCTACATTATCATATAATTAAAATAGCAATGTTTATACCAACTTATCGTAAGATTTATTATATAAGAGTTAACAACAACTTCATTGATATATTACAAAAACATATAATTTTAAAGATTTTAAATATATTATTGTATTATGTGCAACACACAGGTATACATCTAGTATACACACATACATACATACACACACACATATATATATATATATATATATATATATATATATATATATATATATATATATATATATATATATATATATATATATATATATATATATATATATATATATATATATATATATATATATATATATATATATATATACAGAGAGAGAGAGGCAAGATCCATTGAAAATTAACTTAAAGGAGAGAACCAACAAACTTTTTATCACAATAACTTTTGGTGACAAAACATTTACATGTACATATGCATATCTAAGAGAATTATATAAAAACAAATTATAAGAAAAAAAAAACAAAAATCCTTATATACATATACATATGTTTTTTAAAAATGTACATATGCACAAAAAAAAAAATAATGAGTATGCATTAAAATGCATTTTTTTGAGTTTTTTTTTAAACCTTAATTTTTAAATATAAGGCATATTTTCGTTTATTTGACAAAAAATTATTATTTTTTTATTTTTAATTCTGTGTTTTTTATTTTTATAATTTAGCGAAAATATTTCTTAAATTTTGTAATTAATATTTAAAAAAAACTAATACATTTTTAATGCATATTTATATTTTTAATGTATATACATATAGTTTTAAAAAGTGTATATATGCATATGCACATTAAAAAAAATATTTTTAATGTATCTATATGCATAAGAGTAAGCATAGATATATACATATGAATAAATGAACGCATATGCGTATGAATAAATATATTTATATGCATAAGACAATTAAAGATGTGATTATGTTGGTGGGTATATTTTTCCAACCGTTTTGTTTTCTGGCCATAACTGCTATTTTTGAAAAAAAATCTAAAAGAAAGTTCTTAAAATTTAATTATCTACAAAATAGCATAATCATGAAATTTTGATTATATTTATTTATTTTTTTGTAAAATTTTTTTTAAACAAATCTCCAAAAATCATGAAAATTTAGGGATACTTCTTGAAGATAAAAGAGCTTTTCTTTTTCTTTTTGTTTATTTGATTTTTTTTTCAATAAAAAAATCAATTTTTTAAATAGATATATGCTCGGTTTAACGTTTTTAAATTTGTTTTTTGTTTTTTTTCGTTTATTTAAAAAGTAATTTTTTTTGTTTTTTTTTTTAAATATCTTTACTACATACTTGAAGATAGTAAGTTTTTTTTTTTTTTTTAAATTTTTCATCTTTATTTTTTGATTTTTTTTTAAAAACTAAATATCTGTTTGAGTTTTAATGTTTAACAATTATAAATTTTTAAATAAGAAGAATATTAAGCATCATAATATTTTCCGTTCATTTTTTTTAATCGTAAAATTTTGAATCATAACAGCCATTATGCAACATACATTTTTTGAACATATTAATTTGAATCAAAATATATTGAATGATATAAAGTTTTTTGTTTTTAATAAAACATTTGGATCATTAAATTTTTTGAATCATTTACTTTTGAATCATAAAAAATATAATAATTAAGGATCATTAAGTATTTGAATCAAAATATTTTAGATCATAACAAGTTAAGTATCATAAACATATTGAATCAAAAATATTTTTTAATCATAAATATTTTGAATTATCTATATTTTGATCATACTATGTTAAATATTTTTTTAAAAAACTTTTAATCTTTTAAAATCAAGTTTGGTATCTAAAACACATTATTTTTTAAAAATTCTTTTTACAAAGTTATTAGAATAGTGAGTAGAAATATTCCTTAAATTTTATACTTTTTGGAGAATTTTTTTTTTCTGGGTTTTTTATAAATATAAAAAATAGAAAATAAAAAATAAAAAATAAAACTTTTTCATGATTGTTCTCATTTTGTAGACAAATGAATTTAAGAACTTTCATTTTTTCAGGTTTTTTTCTTCAAAAAAAATGAAAAGGTAACGACCGAAAAACTAAGCGGGTGAGAAAAAAGAACAATTAATTTTTTTGTTTATGTCATTTGTATCCACCAAACAATTAATTTTCCTAAAAGTAATAAAAATCTCATAATTAATTATGAAACTATCATATCATCTCGCGAGATTTTAACGATAAATAAAATTAAATCCTGACCATTTATTTTATCAATCTTAATGTCAAAATTATATATATATATATATATATATATATATATATATATATATATATATATATATATATATATATATATAGGGTTAGATTCATTTGAGACCACTTATATTTTGTGAGACCGTGAGACGCATTTTTTTTATTTATTTTTTTTTTATTTTTTTATTTTTTTTAGTTAATTCATGTTCCGAAAATAATATTTAAAAAAAGATTTTTTTTGATTTTTCCATTTATTTTGCATTTTAAAATTATTTTTAGAATATGTACAATGTAATATTCTATTTAGAATATTTCACGTATTTTTCTAGTTAATTCAAGTTCTGAAAATAATATTTAAAAAAAGAATTTTTAGATTTTTCCATTTATTTTGCATTTTAAAATTATTTTTTAGAATATATCAGTATAATATTCTATTTAGAATATTTCACGTATTTTTCAAAAAAAAAAAGAAAAAACGGATTTTTTTAAAAATTTTTTTTATATTTTTTTTAGTTAATTCAAGTTCCGAAAATAATATTTAAAATTTTTTTTTTTGGATTTTTCCATTTATTTTGCATTTTAAAATTATTTTTAGATTTGGTCTCACGGTCTCACAAAATTAGAATGGTCTCAAATGAACCTTAACCTCTATATATATATATATATATATATATATATATATATATATATATATATATATATATATATATATATATATATATATATATATATATATATATATATATATATATATATATATATATATATACACACCCCATGTGTGACGTATGATAAAACAAATAAACTTGATTGGAACATGATTGATATGAAACGAACAATTGAGAAAAAACAACAGATATAAACTAATAGAAAATCGATGATTAAAATGATTATATATATATATATATATATATATATATATATATATATATATATATATATATATATATATATATATATATATATATATATATATATATATATATATATATATATATATATATATATATATATATATATATATATAACTTAAAACAAAAAAAATCCCCCATCTCATATCCACGCATTTCATCCCTATATTCACATGACTCTCCATGTTTGCCCATATCCCATTCATTTCTCTCATTAATATTCCTTATTTGAACCACGTGAGTTGATAGTAGTACAAGAATAATGAAAAAAAATCTACGAAATCTATTAATTATATTTGTCTAATAAACAACTTTGCTTCTGATCCGAATCTATTGCACAAATGGGAATGGAAATGGAAAACTAACACTTGGATTTATCGAATTACTAGCGGATTTTTATTTTTCAAATATGACGGAGCATGTTGAAGATTATCATATACAACATGTTTATTTTGATTCAAATGTTGAAAAAAGTGCAATTATAATCATATACCGAAACTAAAATTTCAAAACAAAATTCATATAATCATTCGTCACAAATATTTAATAAATTGATGCAATAAATCAACACAACAAAGGTAATCAAATTGAATATATAAGCTTAAAAAACCTAATAAGAAGTTAGAAATGAAAGTTCAACCAACGATTATAATAAAGAATGAGAAACTATGTTATCGAAAATAAGACTTATTTTTGGAAGGTCCTTACAAAAAAATGGTTTTATTTCTAAACATCCAAATATACCACAGAAAAAAAAAACACCTTAAAAACCCTTGATTTTTCTTCTTCAATTTGGTAGAATCAAACTATGCATTCCGGTAAAAGAAAATCTTTTAGAGCCGTAAAAGAAAAACAAAACAAACTAATAAATATATTATAATTACAACATTTTGAAGGTAGGTGATTAACAAGTCTTCCCTTAAGATTGTGTTTTTGGAAGAGTGCACCATTATCTTTTTCGATCCAAAAAAATAAAAAAAATATATATTTCTCAACCCATTCAAATCACTTGTCATATTACTATTTATAATTTACTTTAATAAAAAAATATAAAATTAAATAAGACATAACACTTCCTTAATTAAAAAATAATAATACATATAAAAAATACATGAAAATTAAAAGATGGAAGCGAAAAAAAAAAAAAGACAAGACAATAAAAATAACTATACGATAATAAAAATATGAAAAACCCTCATAAAAGGATCATATGGTTTTCTGAAATCCGGAATATAATCCGCAAGTTTAAAAAATATCACAAATGGTCCATGTAGTTTCAAAAAAATTAACAAATGGTCGTTATGGTTTCAAAACTTTTAACAAATAGTTCATCAACTACATGAAAGACTTATATACCATTTTTAATATATTTTTGTTTTTGTTTTTCTAAATCTATTTTAGAACAAAAAGAAAAAAATTAAATAACTTTGGCCCACATCTCTTTCTCCAGACAAACACAAACACAAACACACACACACGCTAGATCGTTAGCTTACATCATCTTCCTTTTAACTACTATCATCCATACATCATGAATGATGAACCCAAACTTCCTTCTTCAGCCACCGAACCTGCACCACCTTTCAACCACCAAATCGACATTCATCACAAGCCCCACAATATGAATTAACCCAACACCATCATATGCCACTTCCTATCATAACCTTCATCATCTTCCTTATGTGACCATCTCCATCGCGTGGTCTTCATCTCGCCATCACAGAACTACAACTTGAGACCTAGAAGGAGAAAGAGGGAAATCAATACCCATTATGAAATCGAATCTCAAGGAAATCAAACCTTGCCACCATTACATACCTGCAACTACAACTGCAACTTTAGACTTATTCATAAATTTTACACAAGAAGAAGAAAGAGAAATCAGATCTCCATCTTTGTCCAATATTCTTATTTGTTTATTACCACGCACCTACAGATTTGAGGAAGGCAGAACACGCACATAAAAACTCACCTTTTCATCACACTACTAGATTGTGTTCGTCATTATCATCTCTCATATCCTCTCGTTTAACATTGAATGAGAAGAAAATGATCATTGAGAGTTACGATCGAAAACACATACATATACACACACCTATTAATTGAGCCATCTAAGATAAACAAAAGACATTCATGGTTCGATTTCACCCATAAAATTGATTTCATACTGCATTAGGGTTTACCAAGTTTGAATCTTGAGAGATATCTTCAAACCAGAGACTAAATAGAAACAATAGAGAATTGCAACCATATTAATCATGTTAGCTTTATTCCAATCTCCAAGGATAATCTTCTTCCGCATAAAACAAATGTGACAAATTGGAATGAAGACCATCAATATGAGCTCCTTTAAACATATCACCGCCAATAGCATCTTGTATAGCCACATGAAAACCCTTCATTGCCAAAATGAATATGAATGGGAAAAGAGGGTCACCTTAGACCTCTTTGAAGTTGAAATTCATCTCACGGACTTCCATTAAGAAGGACAAATGCTCTAGCAGAAATCAAACAACAAAACCCCAACATTTAAGCCGTAGAGACAAACTTATCAAAGATCCAATATGGTGATCAAAAAGCATCATCTTCATTTATTTTTATTTAATTTAATTGGTTCAACCAAATTCTTATAGAAACATATTGGTATGTTCCATTCTTAAAAATAAGAGTAAATTACTGAAATCGTCTCTATGGTTTGATCAAAATTGAATTTTTTTTTTTTTTTTTTTTTTGCATTCGGATCTTCAATGTAGACGATTTGAGTAATTTACTCTAAAAATAAACATAAAGGTGATATTAAACCAATCCTCTCTCTAAATTGTCACAACCGACCAACTTGAACCTATTCATAAAACATTATATAATATCCATGTTCTCTCTTTCTCTATTTTCTCTTCGTACTATATTATGCGGCTTGGATGAGTAACGTATCAAAACAGGTCAACAATGGACTAACTCTTCAAAGATCAATTTTCTTTTTTTTGGGAAAAAGGTTATACATTTCTCAATATAAAGTAAAAAAAAATGTAAATGCGTTCATTATTTGAGATAGGTCGGTGTGATGGATATAAGTGGGGCCAATGGGAGAATTAATATTTTGTATATATATGTGGATGAGGGGGACAAGGTGACACCATGGGTCATCCCTCGGTGTAAAATCCACCTCACCCTACATGCTAACATGCACCAACCAACACTTGACCAAAACCCAAGACTCTTTTCGTTTCACTCGGTCTTTTCAATCTTATATATTAACTCACCTTACCCGGGAATGACAAAATAGTCAAGTGTAATGTAATAGACAACATGTCAAATTATATTTGATTCATAACGAATAATCAATTGACATAAACACATATGTCGTGTTTGATTTGAAGAATTATAATGCAAATAATACGATTAATATCGTTCATGTAATGAGGATGAAGATAAAAATGTTCTCAAAATATAAAATATTTGTCCAAACCGCAAGAGGAAAGTGGGTTTTGTTCATATTATTGTTTTTCATTTCTATCTCCATTAATACCATTTTGTTTTCCTCAATGTTGCCTCCTTTGTCAGCTTCGTTTTCATCATCAAAGGTGCATGAAGCCTCGAAGGTTTAGAATGGTTCCTAGAAAATCCAGGTGCGTAATAAAACCGATTATATGAGTTATATCCGGATCCGATCCAAATCCATATTGAATGAAACCAGTTTTTTTGGAAAATTGTTAGGTTTGGATTGATGTGACCAGATTTAACAGGATCACATTCAGACAATGGAAACTGACTTATGGTCAGATAATTGGTATCAATTATGAATCGAACCGGTAAAAAACTGAAAAAATAAAATGTTGAAAACCGGATTAGACTATTTACAAGCCAGTTATACCGGTTCATAATTTTATTCCGAAAACCGATTTGAAAGAAAATAAAATTTACATTTTAATTTTATCCAAAAAAACCAACGGCCCATTCTGAAATCCCATATGTTATTGTTGGTTATTTAAAAAAGATGGGTTTCCTAGTGGCCCAATAAGCCCAACCTGGTTGCCAGGCTCAAGAGAGTCTATTTTCTTTTTTTCAAAATTTTACTTATGTAATATTAAGGAAAAAAGAAAGGGTTTTATAAAAAAACCTCTTGTTATTTTAGGAAAGTTTTTTAATAAAATATTTTAAAAAATGGAACAGAAAGTCTCGATTATTTAATATTTTGCTTAAATAAACGAAAAAGTTTTTTTTTTTTTTTTTTTTTTTTTTTTTTTTTTTTTTTTAATTTTAACAGAAAATAACAGATTATGTGATTTTTCTAAAATAATAAGACTTTTCTGATCAAAAAAACATTTAAGAATTTATAAAAAAAAATCCCAAAATAATAGGATTTTTCTATATAAAAACAAAAAAAAAATCTTTAAATTATTCATCATAAAAGTAGTTTAAATTTAAAACAAAAAACCTGAAAATGTAAATTTTAACAGTATGGTATGAAAATTATAACAAAACCAATTATATATAATAAATTGTATAAGCTTTACAAAAATAAATACATCCTATTACATTACATAATAACTGGATAAATACAATTTATCTAAGTAATAAAAAATAAAATTGATTAAAAATTATATGTTTAAGTACAGGTATATGACCTAGTTTTGGCACTCTTATAAATGGGTTTAAAGTAGATTATTTATAGCGTAAAATTTTATTCGGTTCGTTTTAAAATTTATAAACTCAACTTAGTTTAATAGCATTGGTCAGTGTTGCACTGTTACCATCTTTATGTGATCGAGATAAACCATAACTCGACCTGAAAATATTAATATTAATATATAAATAAATCAAAAAATCGTCACACTTTGCATGTTATTATGTTGAATAGTAAAGTAATTATTGATCATTAAAATTTTAAATACAACAACCATATTCGACGGTAGCTAGCGAATGTTTGAGCTCAATATTTCCTATGGAGGGCGGGTGGACTGAAGTTCGCCGGAAAAGAAAATCGGCGGCCAATAACGCAAAGATAATTACGTACTTCGTCACAAATGTGCCTGGAGAAACGAGGAAAGGAGAGCTTAGGAAAACATTCGAGAGATTTGGCAACCTTACAGACATCTATATGGGACAAAAACTAGGAAAGAATGGCAAACATTATGCATTTGTCCGATTCAGAGGAGTTGGAGACATTAAAGATCTAGAAAGAAGATTGGATGGACTGAAGTTAATAGGGGAGACCCTCAGGATAAACATTGCCCTACATGAGAGGAAAGAACCGCCCAGGCAGCATTGAGATAATGAAACAGGAAACAGAGTGATGGGAGGGCATCCATACGGGAACAACAAAGGTGAAAAGGTAACAAGAATAGGAAGCTGGAACCGGGACCACCGAACGTATGCAGACCTGCTGAGACCAAGATATGAAGCTAAAAGTGTCAACTACACAACAGAACCACCTGGTCCTCCTTTGCCAGTCCCTATCACCTTACAACAGGAGCAGGTTACACTCAGCTGGTTGAGAAAGGTAACTTTAATTGGAGAAGCCACGACAATAACTCATCTGGGGCACCTTCCAAAACTCATTCTCAACAAAAGAGATACTACCATAGAGATAAAATACATCGGGGGTTTAAAGGTGCTCATACTCTTCGACAACTCCAAGGCAGCAAAAGAATTCAGGGACAATGTTAGCAGATGGAAAGAACACCTAAAATGGGTGGAATGGGGGGATAAACACAAAGTATATGACGATCGGGTGGCTTGGATACGAATTGTGGGACTTCCATTACACTTATGGGGCCAGAGTAACTTTGAGAGTATCACGCATGAATTTGGGAAGACCATTGCACCATTTGAAGACATTCCTAATAGAGTTGATTTATCCCATGTCAAGATTGGAATACTCACGAACAGAAAGTCACAGATTAATGAGGAGATTCATGTTGCCTTCGAAAGTAAGGTTTATAGACTGGGCATAATTAAGTTTGATGAAGATTGGTTCCCTTTCAATTTTGACCCGTCAGAAGATGTTTATGAAGAAAGCAATGCTATAGAAGAGGAGATGGAAGAAGGGGAATTTCGAATCGAAACACAACGGATAGATGGTGACATGGGAAACGATACAGAAAATCCACCGGAGAATAATATGGTTCCGGCGACGGCAGCCGGGACGTCGAACCTGGAAGATGAACAGTCACATGGGGAAGGAACGAGGATGACTGAACCATCGATGATGGAAGATGTAGCGACTCCTAGAAACATGGACACATTAACTCCTGACGGCTCCAACCACAATGCAGGCCATGTGATAACAAACCCAGGTGCACCGACTACAACCGATCCAACTTTAAAAAATATGGAACCTTCTAATGGGTTCCCCTGTGTGGGCTGTTTTGGGCTTTTTTCACCCATACTGGAACCGAGTAATCCATCTCAACATTTTAGAACCGGTGAGTCTAATGGAAAAAGACGGAGAGTACTATCCGGAGAGAATGGAATCAAAATTCCTTCTATACCCCCAATGCCCAGTCTATCAGATCAAGACCTGCCCCCGCTCCCAGCATCACCGCCTGCAGAACGCTCCAATAGCCTAATCGATCTCAACACCCCTCCGGCAAATCAAGCTATGGTAATGGAAGTTGAAGATGCTGAATCTACCCAGGTATCAGAAAGAATAAAAACTGCAAGAATTGGTAATGAGTTGGGGTTCGATATTGACCCTGATGACCCCATTCTGAGAGAGGTAATGGGAGAAGATGGTGAGAACCTAGTTCCACAATGAACTGTCTTAGCCTTAATGTCAGGGGAATCGGCGAAGTGACCAAAGTAAAATGGGTAAAGAGGCTTAAAACTGCACACAGGATCTCGTTCCTAGGGATCCAAGAAACGCAATTAGCTAACACAGATGAAATAGATGTCGAAGGCTGCTGGGACTCGGACGAATTTGGCTTCTCCACAATTCAATCTTCAGGCAGATCAGGTGGACTTCTAAGTATGTGGGATTCAAACTTGTATGTTGTATCAGACACCATTAAATCAAGACACTTCCTGATTACAATTGGGAAGTGGGAAGGTATTCCGGGCGACACAATATTCGCAAATATCTATGGGCCCCATGATTCAATAGAGAAGAAGCAACTATGGGATAAACTACTCCAAATCAAAAACGAGAAATCAGGTACCTGGGTAATGTTCGGAGACTTTAACACAGTAAGGAGAAGGGAAGAGCGTATCAAGTCTCAATTTTGCCCATCCTCTGCATTCCATTTTAACCGTTTCATATCGGAGGCTGGCCTTCATGACATCAGAATGGGTGGTAACAGATTCACATATCTATGCCAGTCGAATTTCAAGCTCAGCAAACTGGATAGATTTTTGGTTTGCAATAATTTCATAGCTGCATTTCCTTCCCCCTCAGTCACCGCTCATCCAAGAGAGTTATCAGATCACTGCCCGATAGTACTGCAAACAACATTCCTGGATTTTGGAAAACCCCCATTCCGGTTCTTTAATTCATGGCTTAAACGAGATGGCCTCGATATCATTGTAAGAAAGACGTGGGAGGAATTCAGAGGATTTGGTGCTCCTGATTCGTATTTGAAGGCTAAATTGAAGTTCCTAAAAAACGAGATTAAGAAATGGCGAGCCAGTGACTACCCCAAAGAAGTAAAGGAACTGCATGATATGAAAAAGAGAGTATATGATATTGATCTGGCGGCGGAAGAACGCGAACTCACTGAATCCGAGATAGCAGAAAGAAGGGCAGGATTTCAAAGAATACTTGAATTGGAAAAAATGGCTGTCTTGGATATCAAACAACGGGCAAAAATTAAATGGATTATTGATGGTGACGAAAACACAGCCTTCTTTCACGGATACGTAAACAACAAGAGGAGGAAAAGCAAAATTTCAGGCTTATTAATTGATGGAGTATGGGTTACTGAGCCTGAAGCAATAAAATCAGGGATTTTTAGTTTTTACCAGGAAAAGTTCCAAGAAAGATGGGCCTCTAGACCCAAGTTCAGCAGCAGTAAATTTTCTTCTATTGATCCAACCACACGAGATAGTCTTGAAAGTCCATTCACGATAGAAGAGATAAAAGAGGCAATATGGGCTTGTGGGAATGAAAAAGCTCTAGGGCCGGATGGATATACGTTCAAGTTCATTAAAAGGTATTGGGACATCTTAAAAGATGACATTGTGAAAGCATTCAAATATTTTGAACGTTTCGGTGTAATTAGCAGAGGATGCAATGCCTCATTTCTCACCATCATCCCTAAGATAAAGGACCCTATAAAAATCGGCGACTACAGACCAATTAGCCTCATTGGCAGCTTATATAAAATCATTGCAAAATCTCTCTCTGCTAGACTAGCAAGGATCATTGGTTTATGTATCGGAGAAGAACAATCTGCATTTGTGGCGGGAAGTAATATCCTAGACGGCCCCCTAATAATAAGTGAAATGTGTTCCTGGGCTAAGAAGGTAAATGAAAAAATGCTTCTCTTCAAAGCTGATTTCATCAAAGCCTTTGACACTGTAAATTGGGAATATCTTGATCATGTTCAAATGCAAATGGGATTTGGACAAAGATGGAGAGGGTGGATTCAAGGTTGCTTAAGATCCTCACGTGCGTCGATTCTAGTCAATGGTTCACCTACCGATGAATTCGAATTTGGCCGTGGAATAAGACAAGGTGATCCTCTCTCACCATTCTTATTCATAATAGCCATGGAAGGGCTTAACATCGCGATGAAAGAGGCCACAGGAAAAGGAATTTTCAATGGAAAAAACATCCCAAATAGTGCCCTATGTGTGTCGCATCTGTTCTACGCAGACGATGCACTCTTTGTGGGGGAATGGAGTGAGGAAAACATCAAGAACCTGGCTAGAATCCTCCGGTGCTTCCATGTGTCTTCTGGGCTTCAAGTGAACTTCTCTAAATCGAGAGTGTTTGGCATCGGGGTTGACCATCGCGAAGTTGAAATCCTTGCAAAACCCCTCGGATGTGAGCCAGCCAAGCTTCCATTTACTTACCTTGGAGTTCCTATAGGGGCAAATATGAAACTATTAAAGAATTGGAAACCGGTAATCGAAAAATTACAAGCTAGACTGTCTACATGGAAATCGAGATCCTTATCACTTGGGGGTCGGCTAACACTAGCGAAAATTGTCCTTGGCAGCATTCCAACTTTCTATTTTTCCTTGTTTGTTGCTCCTGCAGGTGTTATCAAGACTTTGGAGAAGATAAGGCGAAGATTCATATGGGGGGGGGGAGCAGATGAGAAAAAACATATCAACTGGGTGGCATGGGACAAAGTGATCGCTCCCAAGAAGAATGGCGGGCTGGGATTAGGCTCGCTTAAAGCTTTCAACCTGTCCCTAATTGTAAAGTGGTGGTGGAGGCTGAGATTCGAAAAAGCAAGTTTATGGTCCAAAGTCATAGAAGGGATCCACAACCTTCATAATAAACCTGCTGCCACCATGTCTAAAAAAACTTTACCTGGAGTATGGAAAAACATCACCGGGGTTCAAGAAGAATTGGCAAATCTGGGAATTGATATAAACGATATAATCTTAAAAAAAATTGGTAACGGAGATGACACCATGTTCTGGCAAGACAGATGGATTGGAGATGCAACATTAAAGGAATCCTTCCCAGAATTATATAAGTTGGAATGAAAGAAGCGGTGCAAAATCAGTGAGCGTATCAAACAAGGAGACACCAGCTGGGATTGGAAAGCAAGCCCGACCCTCACGGTGCAGCTAAGCGAGGTTGACACACTCCTCGACTTGGTCTGCAACTTTCAACTAAATTCTCGGAGAGATGAGTGGATATGCAGCATCTCAAATGATAAGGTATTTCATGTAGAAGCACTTAGATCAAAAATTGATGGGAGGAATACATTGACACCAGCAGGGGAAGGTCTAATCAATTGGATTCATGAAGTCCCGTTAAAGGTAACTTGTTTTATGTGGAGGGCATCTATGGACCGTATACCAACTACCACCGCCCTGCTTAAACGAGGGGTGCAAACCGTGACTTCCATATGTTCCTACTGCGAATTGGAAGATAAAGATGTCAACCATGTAATTCTAAGATGCCCAATAGCTGTCAAGGTATGGGAATGGGTATTCATATGGTGTGGGCTTGGTGAAAGAAAATTTGCGACAGTCGAGGAGCTTGAGAAATTTCTATCACAGTGGGGAACATGTCCAGTTAAACGAAAAAACTTAATTACAATATGTTATGGAACGGCTTGGCTCATTTGGAAAACAAGGTGCGATTGGATCTTCAAGAAGATTCGTACCTCCCCCACCAAAGTGGCGGATATGGTGATATCCATAGTATATTCATGGATAAAACACAGGAGAGTCAATTGTAATTATAATTGGGTTGAATGGTGTACTAACCCATTTCTCTGTATATAATTCTCTTGTCTAAAACCTTGTAATTACCCCTATAGCACCTTGCTAGGGGTTTTTTCTTTTATTAATAATATTTGCCGGTTCCAAAAAAAAAATTAAAATTTTAAATTTTAACAGTCCATTCATTTTTCTTATTACGTTTCTATGATTATTTGTTACACTAAAGACAAATATATTAAATATTGACAAATCCTTTTGGTCCCAGTAAGTAGATTTTGGAATTTGAAAGTTGGAACGAAATCCGGAAAAGCATCATTCTCAAAGTCTTTGTCATAGTTATGAAGATGTAAAAAAGCATCATCCTCAAGGTCTTTTTCATAACTGTGAAGATGCGAGAAAGCATCATCATCAATGTCTTTTACCGGTGAACAAAAGAGACATGACAAGACCCCTAGATGTGCGTGGGAAGGATCATTTATTTTTAGGTTGGTTAAGACCGAACGAAGTGGTAGTATTTTTGACATGTTGTCATATCAGATCTTTTCATGCCACATAAGTTAGAGAGTGGTAGTGTGTTAGTTCAATAAAAAGAAACAAGAACTAGCCAATCAAAACTTACTATTTCATTTTCTTTCTCCTCTCTTCTCTGGTATGCAGGTAACGGGTTTTTCTTAACACTCCCCTTAGCACATGGTAGGGGGCGGTGTATCAAGTGCTAAGAATGCTTTGGCGAGAGCTCTTAGCGAGCCCACTCCCTATACCCTAAAAAAACATTCCATTTTTTCATATGAAAACATCCAAAAGGACCAAAACCAAACAACCTTCACGAAAACATCCAAAACCAAACAATATGCATGAAAGCAGTCAAACCAAACAATAAGTACGAAAGTAGCCCAAACCAAACAATTTGCATGAAAGCAAGCAAAACAAAAAAAATGCATGAAAGCAGCCAAAACCAAACAATCTGCATGAAAGCGGCCAAAACAATCAGTTTGCATAAAAACAACCAAAACCAAACAATCTACATGAAAGCAGCCAAAACAAACCAATCTGTATTATTACAACAAATGAATAAGAAATCATGGGATGATAAATAAAGATTAGATATTAGAAAAAATGAAAAACCTCGGATTAACAAATCAAATAGGATGGATTCATATCAGGGAGCTAGAAGGAAAATGGAGTTATAAACATGATCCTTGTAGATAGAGATGTGTTATGTGTTATATCTCATGTTTCATTTGTCATGTGTGTAGACGTTATTACATGAAATGCTTCTGGATCTTGTTTGGCATGGGTGTCTATGACTAGGTCGTGTCGATCAATCTAGATACCAAATGGAAGAAGGTTGTAACCAAATAAACTTGGTTCTATAAAGTACTAAATTTTAGATTGATTTTAGGCTGAATTTGGTATACGAACCTAATTGCATAGGACTTCAAAAAAATTAAGGTTATTTTAAGTTTTTTAGATAGATTATCTTACACATCACTGTTTGACTCTTAAACGTGCATCTTTTGTCTCCAACAAACCCACAACTTTGGTGGCTAATATTTTTAGTAATAAGGATAACGAGGGTAATCATCATTAAAAAATTTATATTCTATCTTTTTGTTTTGGAAAAAATTCAAATTTTTATCTTTTGACATCAATTGTCAGTGTTGAAAAAACAACTCAACTTCACGCATTAGAGGTGTAACATCACATTTTCGCATTCCAATAGAAGTCAATATAAACCGTCATTTATAAAATTTGAAGTATATATATTACTTTTTATACAAAGTAATCATCTTAAACATGTTGGAAACGTCAATACGATTTCCGTAGATATAAAACGCCTGAAACCGACTTTGTATTGAGAAGTTATGCTTCTTCGAAGCTTTGCAATTAAACCGACACAGTTCAGCGTATCCTAAAATTTTTAGATGGGTTGATTATTATCCTGATCAATCAAAATGAAAGTCATAGTAGTTATAAAACCGAGAGCATGCATATAGAGAACGTCCAAATTTAACTTTACATGAGGAAGTTACGATTTTTAGAAGTTTCAGGGTACTAGTGTGGGACACAGAAACCGAAACCAAGATTGGTCGACTGTGAAGAAAAACAATCTAAATGAGAGTTAAAGATCTCATTAATAAGATCCAATCAATATAAAGACAATCGGGAATGGGATTCGTAAGGACAAGTTAATATTTTTAAACGGAGTTTAGCAGTCTAAGCATGTTAAAATATAGTTTTAAAAATAAAGTGATAATTAGATGACAAAGTCTAAATAAAAGTTATAGATATCGTCGATAGCTACGCGTGGATATAAAGAATATCGATAACGGAGCTTGTGTAGAGAAGATGTGAATTTTTAAAGAAATCAACATATTTGATGCACAGCCGCGCGCCCAGAAAAGAGGCGCAACGCGCTTCTGACGCACCATAGGATTCTGACATGTGTAACTACCCAGACAATGCCACATCAGCACCCTTGACCAAGTGCGTAGCGCACACCAGACCATTTGCGCGGCGTGTATCCTGAATTTGCCTATATAAACCACCAAATTCAACCATTTCTCACATCCCTTTCCTCTAGAACATCTCTAGAACTCCTTCGTGTCTCTTGACCATTTTCTCTCTAATTTCCCAACTACTTTAGTGAGGCTTTGCGACATCAGAGAGTTGGAGAAATAGAAGTGTACTCGGTATCGAATTTCTACCAGCGTAATTCCCTATTTTCGCTAGAAACTCTCTGTAAGTTAGGCTACACTTACTACGCTTAAAGTGTGACTTATATTTTTACTCATAGTCATTGTTATGAATATATAAATAAGATTTATCATTAATTCTAGTTATAATGATAATTGATCTACTTACAAGAGATGTGTCTAGAATGGTCATGTTGGCTTGGTTGTTGGATTTCAGAAAGGCTATATGCCGAAATAGTCTTGCCTTCCAACTTCCCGGCCTTGATGATCCTTATTAGATAGAACTCGCGGTATTCTTTGGGATTAGTGATAGAGATCTAGCTTTCATTATTAGATTGTCATAGGAAATGATAAGCTATAGTATTCTAGGTTGATATATGGTAGAAGTGTTACCCGTTACGCCAGAGGGATATCTGTCAGTTGTCAGTGTAATTGTCTAAGTGAGTTCTTCTCACTATATTGTATACTCCAGTATGTATCATCTGTATGTTAGGATATAGTTACCTTGTTGTATGCACCTAGGCAATTAGACTAGGATGGTTAGTTGTCTATTATGTAGATTGTTGTTATATGTGTGTTGATATATATGGAGTTGAGAGCGGGCCAGCCTTGTGTTGAAGGCCAATAGACTCAGGCAGACTAGCTTTATGTTAAAGGACAAGGACAAGCGGACCATCCACGTGTTGAAGGTTGTGTAGGGAGGACCTGTTATATGTTGAAGGCCAAGGTGTGGACTAATTATAAGCTGAAGGCCACTATGTGTATGCATTGTATATATGTATTATGGGGTATGATATTTTGAGGAACTCACTAAGCCTAACGCTTACCCAGTTGATATTAAATGTTTTCAAGTACTCCATCTGATAATAAGAAGCGCGAAGCTCGACTGTACACACGCATTGGAAACCTATTTTCCATGTATTCCAAAATAAGATAAATGACTTTTAAATGTAAAACATTGGTGATTGTCTCGAATAAATGAAATGTTGTTTTATAAAAATGAAAAAAAAATGTTATGAAAAATTGGGATGTTACAAGAGGTTAATAAAGAACGTGATCTTCCTCCTTAGACATTTTATAGATAAATATAAAGAAATAAATAGGGATACCCATATTATGTTCATCAACCTACAGAAGACGTATAATAGTCTTGAGAAGAGACATAAAGGACCTTGGAGCCTATAAGGGTCCTCAATAGCTATATCATGGATATTCATGATATGTAATGTCGATCTACAACCAGTGTTCGGATCTTTGTTAGAGACAAGATGTCATTTTCAGTTGAAATCATGCTTCTTCAGGGCTTGGCTCTCACCCCTTATATCTTTACCTTGATCTTAGACAACATTTTTTTCCAAGATCCAAGGGAAGAGCCTTAGTGTATGCTTTTTTCCAATGACATTGCCTTAGTGGCCAAGTATAGAGTTGAATTAAATGTTTGTTTAGGCATATGGAGAGAGAAATTAGATGAGAAAGAGTTATAGATTAACATTGTTAAAATGAGGTATCTTTGGTGTAATTTTAATAGGGAATCAAATAATAAAGGAGTATATGTAAGTTAAAGGGATCAAGCTCTTATCATGTAGGAGAGGTTCTAGTATATGGGGTCTATCATCCATTAGGGATGGGTGTAAAAGTAGACATCACCTATCACACAAAGACAGGTTGTGCAAAGTAGGAGATGACATTGATAGTCTTGAGTGATAGGAAGGTCCCTTTCAAAATGAAGGATAAATTTTAAAAGGTAGTTAATAGGTCTATCATGTTATACAAATATGAATATTTCCCAACAAAGAAGGACTACGAGAGGAAGATGGAAGTAGAATAAATAAGGATATCGAGGTAGAGTTGTGGTATAACTTTATTGGAGCGACATGGATCATTAAAATTTTAAGGGAAATCAATTAAGGTGTTATGGACATATCCATATGAGGTCACCACCATCTCGGTAAAAAGGGTAAAGTCAATGGTCATTCCTAGTTTGAGGAAGAGATAACATCCTTAAAGGAAGTGATGTGATAGTGCAAGGCTTGACATGGAAGAGCCTGCTCTAAGTCTCAGGTATGAGGGTGTAGATGCTAAACATTGGGTTAGCTGAGTAGTCTCACCCATTTAATATTTTGTATTATGGTATTTATTCCTCATTTCTTGTTTCTTGCTCTCTCTCTCTCTCTCTCTCTCTCTCTATATATATATATATATATATATATATATATATATATATATATATATATATATATATATATATATATACTGTACCTGATTTAGTCTTGTTTTTTACTGCTCCCATTAACTTATTCCCCCATTGTTTTTCTCGTTTGCATCTTCTTGAATCGTTATTTATGTATTATGATTTTTCTCATATTTGTGTCTTACTTGTCACTTTGACTAACATTCACCTTGTTCATATGATTTACAATCTATCGTTGGAATATATCAGATGTTATCAATGTGAAGTAGTCATTTGACCCTCTATAGATGCATAATTATCGACATCTACCTCCCTTAACCCATTGTTATTGTTGATGACGATATTGTTATTTAATATATAACTGATCTATGTTAATGTTTCAAACATGTTAGCAAATTAAAAACATGAATAACAAGGTCACATTGAAAGTGAACGGGAATTGCTTAAGCATGACAGTATTATATTGTATAATTATGAATATTTTCCAGTAAAGGGGTATCGGATAAAGATGTAAGTTAGGTAAATTAGGATGTTATTATTGATATACAATAAAACATTGTTGAATGGATTTTAAATTTGATAATAGGAAGTTCATTGGGAGTGGGGTTGATTACTAAAAAAACAGAGGGAAGTAAGATTGGAAATGGACAAGTGTAAATTATCTATGAACGTCTCTAATTAAGATTGTGGAGATGAGTAATGTGGATGGTACATGGAGAAGATAACATCCTAGAACGAATTGGAAATGATGAAGTTACACAAAACGGAAGGGATTGAGACTTACAATCATAAAAGTAGGCATCCTAAGTCCTCGTTCCTCTTTTTTGTAAGATTGTTCCTTTCGTTTAACGTTTGCACCCCCTTTATTAATTATATTTATTTTAAATAGTTTTGTATCTATCTCCATTCCGCTATATTATCCATATATGTTTTATTTACAAGCATTTTGTATAGTGCTTGCATTGACTTACCCTTTCTCCATCATTTTAGAACATGTTCTCATTGTTTTCATGTCGAAAAATTCCTATAAAATAATCGCTATGAAATGGATATGGGATTTGACACATGTTATTGTTGTTGTTGATGGACATCAACATCAACAATGGTACCTTCAAAAAATTTCTACTTCGAAACCGAGTTACATCATCATGTTACTTTCACCCACATTTGTATATATATATATATATATATATATATATATATATATATATATATATATATGTGTGTGTGTGTGTGTGTGTGTGTGCTTGTATTTTATAGCAATCGACCCATACTGTTGATAGCCTAAACTCTATTTGTGTTTTGTGAATAAATATTTCCATATGGAATGAGAAAGGATTCATGGAAAATTATTTTGTATCTTAGTATCAGATCTACTTTCTTGAAAAAAAAATCTTATATCTTTTCTAATCTCGTAACCCTAAATCCTTTCATAGTCTTTGACCATAATCTCTCTGTAAGAACCCAAAATTTAGATAGATTTGACTTTGAGTCAAATATTGACCAAAAGGGCAATTTGGTCATTATTAAGAATTTTATTAGTTTATGAAGTTGTGACTTCATGAAATTAACCAAGATAAGCTTGAGTCACATTTATAAGATAAACTAAGTGAGTTCAAGGAATAAAAATGCAAGAGATGATGCATTTTGGCCATAAAGGGTAAAATGAGAATTTTAATCTTTTGGGCCAAGTTTGTAACTTAACAAAATAAGACCCATATTAAGTGACTTAATGGATTTGTAGAACTCATCTCCATATTTTCATGGATATAAAGATCAGAGAAAATGGGTTTAAGATGAAGAAGTTATGAGGGTTAGAAGTTGGAAGAAAAGTGTCCCTAAAGTTGGAATGGAATCAACAATGAAGGCTATTGTCATACAACCACCGTTGCGTGGTGAAGAACTTGCCATCGCATAGTGAGGTGAAGCAGTAATTCATACGAGAGTCTCTTCATAAGTAGATGACAATATACTTTGCACCACAACATGGTATATGGGTACCACAGCGTGGTGGCGAAATTAGGATGCTATTTGGGAGAAGCATCGCGGCTCATCAAGAGGCAGACCGCGACCTTTTTAGATGCACCACAGCTCAGTGAACAGATTACCTTGGCACATTTACAAGGTCAACACAAAACTTATAACCTGTTAAAAGCTCATTTTCGATCATTTCTTTAGGGAATCGATTGGAGAGCTTGGAGATGACGCTTTTAATGCCAAAGTTGTGCCAAGAGAAGACAAAGAATGTGGATTGCTATGATTATCATCCTCTCCACATTAAGGTAAAATTTATCCATTTTATTAAGCTTTGAGCATTAATGGTGAATTTATTAGTTTGGTTAGAATTGTTGAGTTGACCAACCTATAACTTGATTATAATGTTATTGGGAGTGTTTAAAAGCTTTGAACAAGCTTTGTATGTGATTTTCATTGTGAAATCCATATATGTGAAGTTAGGTTTGAAATCCTAACTAATGAGAGTGGTAAATTGATGCAGTAGATTAGAGTGTAATGAATTATGTAATATGGGATGCTCAATTAATTGGGTGGAATAGATTTAGACACAGAAAGTGAGTTGTTGGACTTATGATCATCTAAGTGATCATTTTGACATAGAGAGTAGATTATCTCTTAATAGGCTAAGAAAAGCTTTAAGAAACTTGATGTGTTGTATGAATACGCCTTGAACAAAGAAGAAGGATCAAGATCCCATCAATTAAAGATTGTAGCTAAGGGTAGTTAGCTTTCACTAAATAACAAAGTGAGTTATAATTCACTCTTTCTCTAGATTATGTATGCATGTCTTTATGCCTTTATGTTATTATGTATGCATGCTTGTATGTTTATGGTATCGTGTCAAATACCCACAAGACAAGATAGCAGGTGAAGATAGAATGTGATTATATAAGTTGTAATCTTGTATATAATTAAGTATGCATGATTAGATGTTAAAGGTATTATCTTTAATACCTATAGATTCATATATCAAGATAGAGTCTGATTATATGTACTAAACCTTACACGTGATTATGTGTGTATAAGTAGATGTAGAAGGTATTATGTTAAATATCCAAGGTATACTAAGTGTAGATAAAATGTGAATGGTATGATTAAATGTAGAAGGTATTATGTTAAATACCTTCAAAAAGTTAGATGGGGATAGATTATATGTATGCTTAGAGTGTGTATGTATCGTTGAGAATACAATATGTATGTGGGATGGAAGATATAGTATATATGTTTAGTTGAGAATAAAGTAGGTATGTGGGCTGGAAGATACAATATGTATGTGTGGTTAAGAATAGAGTATGTAAGTATGGTTAGATATTGATGGTATTGTGTTAGATAACCATCATAGATTAGATGAAGATTGAGTTTGGAGGTATGGTTAGATGTCACGGGTATTGTGTGAATACCTATATGTAGTATATAAAGATTTAAAGTACTTACTGAGTTAAGTACTAAGTTATAGTTGAAGATCTCTTAGTGAAGACATGAGATAGATTGTTATGAGACATGTTATAGCATTCACATGAAAGATTATTATAAAGTAGAAAAATGATTCATTCAGGAATGATGATTGATGAATTCCTTTGGAGAATGTAGATAGATGATTCCTGCAAAAATCCGTGAGGGATTAAGTGTAGAGGATCCGCAAGGGATCAAAAATAAGAAGTTTCTTTAAACGAGAACATTTTCAATTTCCAACATTATATTATACATCTACATCTGTTACTGCAAACTAAACAATTAATACTCACACAAATCAATATTTACAATTGCTAGAACATGATTTCTAATCTAAGCTATATTTGACTTCAACCAATATCTTCTCCAAATGTCATTGTAAACCCTTCTTCGGAGAACCTCTGTAATACGCCGGCAAACTAGCCGGAAAAAACATTTGCCTCACTCCTTCCGCTTTAATAATCGGAAAAATAATCCCACATGCACTCTATTTTCCCAAAAAAAAAATCCTTTCATTAAAAAAAAAAATTGTCTTAAACATATGTCAAATTTCCAATAATAATTACTCACCAAAATCAACCTGGCTGCGATCCATAGCCTGTTAGGTGAGGGTAGAGGTAGTAAAAGACGAAAAACCCCATATACAGCTACACCAAAGAAATGAAGGACCAATTGAACCGGACTCGGGTTTAACCCAGAAAGTAACCCGACCGGCCCACTTGCACATCCACCTCCAAGGCTCAAATACTCAAAACAAGCTTCCCTCATTTCCTTCATCGCTTCATCTGAAGAAGCACAAAACACCCTATACAAAGCCCCCGCTAACGTATTTATCGTAGACGCCACCGGCTACATAAATATATACATAAAGTAAAAAATTACAATAATACCCTTCTTCTCCTTCACTAATTACAAATATTAATCGTCTTACCTTACGTAACGTGTAGAACGATTCGATGTTTTTGGAAAGTGAGTCAGCATCGGTAAAATCACGTGACGATTTAAGAAGGTCACGTAACACAACAATATCAGAAAGTGCAACAGTCATCCCGCCACCTGTCAACGGATGACGCATGTTGAAAGCATCACCCATTAGAAGTGCGCCACGTGTAAGAACGGGAACAGCTGGCATGGTCCTGTTTGGCATTGTTTTTATGTTCCCTTTGTTAACAGCACCCACAAAAGCGTTATGGAGTTGAGTGGGTAGCTGAGGGGCAACAATGGAATTTAAGTATTTTGCCATGTCACCATTTGCAAGAGAAGGAAGCTTTTTCCCCGGTATATCAACTAAACAACGAACTTCGGTTTTGCTGATTGGATACAAGAGGATAGGGGAAGGGTTTGCTAAGATGACATGGCCATGATTTGGATATGGAAGATCACAGTTCTCCAATACAAGACCCACAAAGCAAGAAGGAACATCAACCTACACTTAATGGAACTTAGAAGGGTAGAAATGTAATTTGACAAAATGTAAACACTGGTAAAAAGTCAAAAAGTCAAAACATACCTGTGGTTTGCAAAGTGATCGGCGCAAGTTAGAGAAACAGCCATCACAGACGATTGTAAGAGGTGCGAATGCTTTGATTACGTCACCGGATTTGGTTTTGTATTGAATGCCTCTAATGGTTCCTTCATCTTCAAGAAGAGATGTTACTGTGCCTTGTTCCAGTTTTACACTGAATGTTTAATGAAAATGTTGATGTACAGAAAGAAAAAATTAAAAAATTAAAGAAAATTGATACTGACTTTGGGAGAGTGGCAGCTTTGTGTCGCATTTTTTGTATGAAGCGTCCATTGTGAAAGCTTCGACCAGATACGTCTGAATGAAAGTTCTGTAAGGGGTAAGATAGTTTGGTGCTTTTTCCATCTTTGAAAAGTGCATATCCATGTATTCTTTGAGCGTCTATTTCCTCCACACAATCTGCATTTGCAATAAGAAAATTGAGTCGTTTTCTTTGAGTTTATATTGTGATAGATGAATGGTAGGTAGAGAATATATGTATTACCTTGGAGACCTAGTTCAATTAGCTTAAGGTATCCCCCTGGTTGTAGCAATTCACCTACGATTCTGTCTGGCTCTGTTAAATCTCTCTCAATTACTACAACTTTGCGTCCTTCCTGTTATAGCCAGTTGAAGAAGATATGTTTAGACTAATAGTAGTGATGTTAATTAGTGATTAAATAATTCATCCAATTCAATGGTCAGAAGTTGCACGAAGTTTCTGTGTGCTTCAAAGATCAATAACTTTGATATCAATAGTTATAATATTGAAGATTGTGTCATGGTTTTCCTCCAAAATTTGATAATATATATATGTATATACATGGTTGGATCATAGAAATTACAAGTTGGATAAAGTAGATGTTGAAACTTATTAGTGTTTGAAGGTAAGATTGATTTAGGAACTTCTTTCTCAGCCTTATCGAATGCACCAAGATTCAAACAGCAAAATATAGGGAATATCACAATCGGCTGATGGCTTGTGAGCTTGAAATTTGTTCATGAACCGAATGTAACAGCTAATTAACTTTTGTATCGGAAAATGTTCATTGGAAGTATCACCGATTTTCGAGAAAATTATGAATAAATTATTTTCTACCCTCGTCATACCCATCCAAAATCCAAAATCCAAAATAGATAATAAATTAAGAATCATCTCTCCAAATCACATCAGGATCAGCAGCAAAGAAACAAATAGCTACGTAAAATTAAATATTAATATTCAATAAAGTGAAAATCGAATCTCACCTTGCCAAGGGTATGAGCAAGGGCGGCACCGGCGACACCAGCTCCGACGATTATGACGTCAGCATCTGCAGATCCATATCGGTGATGGAACTCTCCACGCGTCAGATCACTCCGATTCTTAAAACTGTTGTTATTACCAGAAACATTCTTCTTAGAGTAAGGTACTGAGTAGCTGATACGGCGCCTTAGAACCGATAGACCAACAAAACCTAAAAAGGAAACGAAGAAAGTGCCAACAATGTAGCTGTTATCAATCGTATTCTCCATGATCTTCCTCTTACTTCTCAACACCCTTGTTGACGATGTCAATTGAGGCGCCGACGAAGATGAGATCAACGGCGGCGGTTCCTGACTGTGGTGGTTGATTGATCGGTAACTTGCGGTGGTTAAGATGTTCTTGTGGTTTTTATGTGTGTAATGAGTGACGTGAGGACGATGACCGGAGAAAACCAGGGAGATGATGGGGAATGTGGCGGGTTTTATAGGAACCATCTGTTAGTTGTAGTTCCGTTCCGATCTGAGTTGACAGCCGTTAAGTGTTGTGGCAACATTTTGAGTTTGCTAAATTACAAATTAGGTCCCTGTACTATTCGATAAAGACAATTACGTCACTCATTTAATAATCTTTTATGCTTAGCCTATGGACGTTCAACAAGATGGTCCATGCATTTTGCATGAAGGTACAAGAGTGAGAGGTGTGTTAATTTATTTTAATCTATTTCTTTTTCATTTTAAGTACAAACTTGCCCCTAGCATTATAAATTTTGTGATTTACATCTAAAATCCATAATATTTATTTTAAGGATGTTATATATGAACATTATATTAGCATAATGTCATAATGATTACGCATGGGTATAGGTGGGGGTTATTGTTTATCTTTTTGTGATCAAGACTCTATATCTCACTTTTGGATTTACTAATATTGTGAGCGTATAGTACTTCGCCTAATGTTGTTGTGCATGAGACTATAAGTGCTACACGATCTTTTTAATGTTTTGGACTATTTAAATTTTATTAACCACTAACAATGAGCTAGAAATAAAATGTTGCAAAGTAAAAAAATAACTCAACTTGAGTTTTGTAAACAACTACTACGATTGAGCGTTCATCTTAGAGCTTCTATTTTCCAACAAAAACTAAGATCGAATCACAATCTTATCAAAAACATAATTAATTTTTGGTTATTTAGTTATCGAAGCAATTAGTCCCACCTTTCACTGATTAATTTCCAGCATGTAAAGAGATAAAAGCATAAAATATAAAATGACTCTTTTCACAATGTACAATTTCAAAGATCATTCAAAATCATCGAACTTTGTAAATTATGGTGTTTTTGTTATTTTCACAAGCAAATTAATTAGTCAAACACGAAAAACCAATTTTGTTTTTAGAACCATAATAAATAACGTTTACTGCTTCAAGGTAAACGTATACGATATCTAAGATATTATTATCTTCTATTGCTAATGTCGTCAAAGCCAGAAGTGGAAGAAATGGGTAGAGCAAATGCGAAGACAAGTGTCCCTTTAAAGGTTAGATTCCAATTAAACGTGAAAGCTATTTTAAAGAAGACCCTAGTTTTACAACTCGTTAAAAACATTTCAAATTTGAACCTCCAAATTCAAAATTTCACGCATGCTTTTTAATATTATTATCAAGATTAATTCATTTACAAGTAATTTGAATTGTTTGATATAGTTTCTTAGTTTGACTTGATCTATAACGTATCCTTTATTGCAAATAAAATTATTATTATAAACAATCCCATATCTATATGATCAATTTCATTAAATAATAACAAGTTTCACCAAACGAAATGATATAAGTAGGAAATGCAACTTACGATGATCATATGCATAACTCATACCAAGTGAATCAAATATCAAATCATGAAAATTACTTTTAAATTATTTATTATTACATGATGTACTAGAAATGTATTATTTATTGTTAAGTGTTGAATTTTCATGTTTTAGAATATTTATTTTGAATTGAATAGTTAATAGATGGATTAAAATATATTTTTCATGTTTTAAACTATTTTGGGGCTAATGTCATAAAAACCCTTAAGTTTTCAGGTTTTTCTCGGTTTTGTCCAAAGTTGAATTTTATGTCCGTTTTTACCCTAACATTTTCCAAAAAATGTTCGGTTTTACCCTTTTACCGATGATAACAGGTTACCATTATATTAACTTCGTAAATAAAAATAAAAAAAAAAAAAAAAAAAAAAAAAAAAAAACCCTTTAAGTTTACAGTTCTTTTATGTTTTTACCCTTAAGTTTATAATTTTTTTTAACACTTTTACCCTATGTATTTTTTTTTCATATTATATGTATTCAAGCAGAAAAATCATATTTATAAACGAAAAAAATTTAATTAAATATTGTATTTATATTATTTAATGTTAATTCTTTGTGTGTGTATATATATATATATATATATATATATATATATATATATATATATATATATATATATATATATTTGTGTGTGTGTGTGTTTATGAGTTTTTTTTTCTTGGATAAACCATTTAAGATATAAAAAAAATTTAATATGTTTTTAGAACTACAAATACGTATTTTTATGTATTTAAAAATATACACATCAATAAATAAAATTGTTCATTCATAAACATGTTTATATAAGTATATACATATATTTTTAGAAGTGTAAATATGTATTTTGATATATGTTTTTTTTAAAGTATAAATATATTTTTAGAAGTATAGATACATATTAATATATAAAAATGTAAAAATATGTATTTATACTTCTAAAAACTATATCTATAAAACACATATTCTTAATTCTAAAAATATTATTTATCTTTTTAAATGGTATAACCATGCAAAAACACAAATACACACAAGCATATATATATATATATATATATATATATATATATATATATATATTAAAAAAATATAAATACAATATTTAATTATATATTTTTTCGTATTAAAATACGATTTTTCTGCATGAATATGTATATTATGAAAAAAATATGTTTAGGGTAAAGTGTAAAAAAAATTATAAACTTAAGGGTAAAAACGCAAAAAAAAATGGTAAACTTAAGGGTTTTTTTGCGAATTTAATATAATGGTAACTTGGAAAACCTGTTATCACCGGTAAAATGGTAAAACCGAAACATTTTTTCGAAAATGTTTGGGTAAAAACAGACATAAATTTCAACTTTGGGCAAAACTGATAAAACCCTGAAAATTTGAGGGTTTTTATGACATTAACCCAACTATTTTCGGTAGGATTTTTGGATCCCAGTTCGATTTTACAAACACGGTCTTGAAAAACCGGGAAAAAAAATACTATATATGATCTCGGTCTTAACAATTTTGGGTAGACTATGATTTCAAATCAGAATTATATTATTTGAGGATAAACCCTCTAAACCTATGACTATGTCCCATTCTAAATTTGGACATTTAACTGTTATAAACCTATGACTATGTCCGATTCGAAACCTAAGACAGCCCCTTTCGATATTGTGTCGCATATCTTTCTACTAATCAACCCTTTGATTCAAACTCCTAAAGTTTGAACTTGAAACCTCCTCTATGGGATGCCCAAGTGTTATCCAATGAGCCTTAAAAGGTTTTGGTTTGTTATAAAGTCATTAAATATTTAAATGCTATCTTGTTCTTATAAAATAAAAACAATATTTAACCAAGATACCATTTATTTAAACCCAAAAACATCGCAAAAATATGTAATTTTGTACTGCTCCTGTTCTTCATTAACATATTATAAATTTTACTCAAGTTCAAGATTTTTAATACGATTCTTTGGACTGCTGAAAGCATTCCATCTATATATATATTTGCTCCTCGTGATTAGCGAAGTATTTACATTGGAGAAGTGATGGTGATAGATGTGATTATAACCCAAGTGCCAAGTTAGAGCATATATTAACATTTTAAGTAGCAAATGTTTAGGAAATTATCATGGAAATATCAGACATGACATCATTTTAAAGCATCGAATTTATAGACTATTAAATTTATCATTATTTTACTATTACATGCATGTCAATCAACCTGTTTCTAAAATGTTTAACAACTTCATTTTTAGTTGTTTCAAGTGTTGTAAAAGTTTCGAATTTTTATTAGAAATTTGTTATTTTGGTTACAAAATCTACGCTTATTTTTTTAAATGACATGAAAATTGATTTAAATAGTAATATCATAAAGTAATAATCAGATTTTAGTCATTTTACAACGGTTCCATCTAGCTTACTCAAAGAATTTTTAACGGCTTAATTTATAATTTTGTTTCAATATATAAGTATTTTGAAATTTGTATTTGTTTTTCAATAAATTTGTATTTGTTTTTCTGTAAAGATATATTCGTATCGTAATTATACAGAATCTTATTGGATTATTGGATTATGCATACTTAGGACAATAGGACTTAATAGTTATAACCATGCACAAACGCCACTTGTGGGATAAAAGCCTAACTCGGCCCAACTCTAGTGGTGCACAAAAAAACTAGTTCACGATCCGAACCGGTGTCCGAACCGAAAACCGGTTCACCTCTGAACCGATCCAAGCTAGAACCGATCTGATACCGAACCGAACCGGCGGTTTGAACCAATTCGTATTTCCGAACGACGGGACCGGTTTCGAACCGGTTTACAATGAACCGGACTTCCGAACCAGTTTTTGAACCAATTATGAACCGGTTTTTGAACCAATTATGAACCGGTTTTTCGAGATGTTTAAGATGTTTTTTTTATGTTTATGTTTTTATGTTTGAAGATGTTTTATATACTTCCAATATAAATATCCAAAAAAAAAAAATACCCACGAAAATTACTTCAAAATGAGTCTAAATTCAATAGATATGCACAAACCAAATTTGATACACATTACATACATACCTATGTTAAGTGGGTTTTTTAATTTTAAATTTTTTTTTTTAATATGTCAACTATTCAAGAATTCTAACCAATTGGCCACACATATATAACCTATAATATCCCAAAAAAATAAAACAAACAAACAAAAAAATATACAATTTCTGCCGGGTTTTTTTTAACATGTTCGAAGAACCGGTTTAAGATGATCCGGTTTGAAGTGAACCGGTTTGTATAGGATCAGATAAATTTGATGGTAAACCGGTTTGAAACCGAACCGGTTTAAGGGTGAACTGGTGTTGATTTTGTTGACTTGAACCGAACCGGTCCGAAAAAAAAAACCGGTTTGTACACCTCTACCCAACTCCGGTTTAGGGAAAACTGTTTACTATTTTAGGATATTCTTTTACAAGTTTAATGATGCACGTGACAACATGTTTCACATGAAAATCACATTAACAGATGTATTATTTTTTTACCGTTTGGTTGGCTAATGTTTAAAATAATAATTATTATGTTGATGTTCATTATAAAATAATTTTTATATAAAACTACATGTTTCACATGAAAATCACATTAACACATATATTATGTTGATGATCATCTATAGGTTCATATCCAAGATCATATGCAATTTTTAATAAATTTGTTTCTTGTTATTTTTTAGTCTTTTTTAGGCATTCATAAGCTTTTTGTTTTTCGTTCATTTTTAGTCTTTTTTGGGCATTCATAAGCTTTGTGTCTGTCCTTTTGATATATCCAACATTTACAATCTTTTTTATTCGATGGGTAATAATTTGTTTTAGGTTGATAAGTTTATTTTTTTTTCCAAATTTTCTTTTTATATCGTTGTCTTTTATTATCCTTACAACCATATTGATTAACTTTATTAGAATGAGCTTCATAACATAGATTAATTTTCGCATCTTGTGTTGTTTTTTGTTCTAAACATTTATTTTGCATCCATGCTTTTAGTATATTTATTCGTGCTCCTAAAATATCTACAATTTTATTTTATTGTAAAACTTCTTGGAAATCTTTTATTACACTTTGACTTACTAATGATGGTAATTTTTGATAAAACATGTCTAATATTATCTTTTTTCTAGTGAAATCTAGATTATAATGATATTCAGAATACTCACATATAAATGAGTCTAAATAACACATGTTACAGATTCGTAGGTTAGTTAAATGTCATAACGATTCTAATTGAAAAGCTTCCTTAGATGTTTTATCTTCTATTTGTTTTCCTATGAATTATTGAATAAACCGATTTAATACATTTTTAAATGTTTCCATAGCGTCAGTAGTTTCTATCATCATTGTTTCGGTTTCATCAAGTGATGAAAGGAAACAATATGAATTACCTTGTGTTTTATGTATGATACAATTAAGAATTTTTTTGGGGTGTAGATTTCTTAATTCTTTAGTTAATTGGATTTGAATTTCCATTTTATTACTCCATTATTGAATTTTTGCTTCAGGATTTTGATCACAATGAATAAACAAAATATATGAATTTGTTGGAAATGTAAATAATTTAAGTATGTATTGTGGATGTATTTTTTCTATTTGTTTTGTTTATTTTTAACCATTCATTGTCGATATAAAAAATTTTCTTCTAATGAAGGTGGTCCGTAAATATATTGACTTTGATAATCGTCTTCAACATATGATTGTTTCCGTTTTAATCCAAAATTATTTTGTGATTCTTTATATGGATTTGAATAAGGGTTTTCATCATCGGATGAAAAATCATATAAAACTTCCGCATCATTATTATCTAAATTATTTTCTATTTCTGTAATATTTTCTTGCATTTCGGATGAAATTTCTAGTGCTGCAAATAATTTAGTTAATATTTCTACTTTTTATTGTAAAGTTTCCATATTAATAAGCTTTGTTGGTGCTAACTTTTAGAAAACAAATCTTTAGTTTCTTTTTATTAATGGAGTAGTTATTATTAGTTGAAAATTAGTTTCATTAAATATTCTATTATTAGACATATTTGGTGATTCTAGTGATAATAAAGGGGTAAATAATTTATCTATATAAAATTTATCTTCTGTTTTAAATGTAATACTATGATGAAAATTTGTTAATGCATAATTTATTTGATATGTAATAGTAACGGATGATTACCTTTTAACATCAAATTTTGTCTTAATAATTTATATCGTACGGTAATACTATTAATTAGATTTTTATCTTTAGGACTTAATCCTAGTTGAATATTAATATTATATTTTATTTTTCCTTCAATTAAATTACTTTTTCCTTTTACAATAATACTTTCTTTATTATTAATTATACGATCATTTCTAATTTTTAATTCAAGCAGAGTATCTAAATCACTAAAAGTATTTTTTTAATTATTTGAATAGTTGATATATATATATATATATATATATATATATATATATATATATATATATATATATATATATATAAAAGCGATTTTTATTCTATCTACTTCTATAATATTATATAATCTATTTCTAATTTGTTGTTTATTTATTATGGGTATAATAATATTTCCTTGAGTTGATTCTATAGGTATTGGTTCTTCCCCTATAATTCTTCCATAATATATAATATTTTTTTCTAGAAAACAATTTTTTTTAATGAGTTACTTCTAAAATTATGTTTTTCTGATAGTGTAAAATTTGATTTTCTTGTAAAATCTTTATTAATATTATTTTTATTAATTAAAACATCAAAGATGCATCCAGATTCATTTTTTCGTTATTAATAATGATTAATGAATTTTCTATTTTCTGAGACATATTTAACAGATTAGTTTTGTTATTTTATCTTCAAGATTTTTTATTTGTTCTTATATCCAATTTATACTATTATTTACTATATGTATTGCTTCAGTATTAGATATATAATTAATTATTGATATGGTAGAATTTATTTTTAAATCTAAAAGAAATTTTTTAGATTGTTTCAGTGTTTTACGAAAAAAATTTAATTCTTGTTTATTAATATTTAGATTTAAAAAACTCATGATTAAAACTTTTAAAATCAAAATGACTATTTAGCTTTTCTTTCAAAGTTACGACTACAAATATTAGATTTTAATAGGATTGTGGGGTTTGTTATTTATGATATTTATAATGGTGATTATGATGCCAAAGTTTCCATACAAAGAATTAAAACTTTTTTTACGAAATATGTTTCTAAATTGCAGGTACATAGTAATAATTGTTTTAAAAACTTTTTGACAAATTATGTTTAAATTGTAGGTAGATAGTAACAATTGTTTTTAATATTGAATTTATGATGATAAATCATAACGATAAATATTTATAATAATATTTATGATGATGCATGATGAACATATATTTATAAAAATGAAAGATTTAACATTCATAATCATAATAAAAATGATACTTAGCCCTGATACCAAAATTAGCGACATGATGGATTCAATGAAAATTAGGATATGATTATAGGTGAATGATGTGTTAGGATGATCTTAATGATAGATTGTTTATGAAGGATTATATGTATGGGTTGGATAGGGCTCTGCTGTTCATAAATAGAACAATTATTTCAACAGAGGGCTCTACTATTCAAAAATAGACAAACTATTTCAACAGAGGAAGAACTTTGAGATTCAACTCAAGTCTTAAACACTCAAAACATCGTTTTTATTTCATATGGGCAAATGCCCTATTTATAAGCTCAAGAGAGTCGGTTACATTACACAATTGTAATCGTATGATTGCAATACGACAAACTATTTTACAATTTAGCCCCCTAGACTATAGAGGGACTAACACTTTATATTACATCACATTCTAATACTACTGACAACTATTAAATTATTCTACTGATACTTTTAAATAATTACATTCATAAAATTTACAATCCCTTTCACATTGAAAGGACACGTGTCTTCAATAATTATGACTTTATATGTCATTGCTTGCGTCCCCCCCCCCCCCCCCCCCCCCCCCCCGATCTTGTATGTGAATATTTGTTTAAAGAAATCAAGAACCAGGGACAAAGACATGGGCGAGGGCGGGGGCAACATTAACCCCCCTGGGGGCAGGGGTGGGGGGAGGGGGGATTTTAAGGGTGGTGGTGGTGGGGGATGCAGCCCCATCCCGTTTGCCCCCGTTGACATCTCTACTTTTCTTTGTAATTGTTTCTTTTTTCAGTTCTCTGTTAGATCGTTAATATAAATTCTATTATTCTATAAAAATATTCTTGATCATATATTAATGAGACTAAGACTTGTATAAAATCCACATCTAAAATTTTTATTATTTTGTAACATCCCGACTCCCAGATATAATATTTAATTAAATTATATTTATTTACTCAGGGCAACTCGACGAGTTGGAGGCCCAACTCACTGAGTAGTGATTGAGATGGCCGCGTGATGTTTAGAGTCTACTCGACGAGTTGGGGGGACCCGAATCGACGAGTAGGAGCTGAGTGTGAAAACCCTAATTTTCAAGGTTTGCACCCTATTTAAAGGACTTTAAGTCCATTACCTCGCCTCCCTCACCACCTTAACACACTGAGAGGAAACCTAATCGAGTTGTTATCATTTGAGAGAGAGAGAGAGAGAGAGAGAGAGGAGAGAAAGAGAGAGAGAGAGAGAGAGAGAGAGAGAGAGAGAAAGAAAGGCTAATATTGTATGTTTTAGTGCATTCTTGGAAGGAGATTGAGGAGCAAAAGGCTTGGAACGAGAAGGAGCCCTTGGATCTAGTGTTCTTTCAGTGTTAGTTGCCACTTGGAGGTAAAAAGCTATTACCTTGACTATTTGTTTGTTAGATCTCTTTACTAGGGAGTTTATGGCCATGTTCATCTTCTCTTTGAGTCCTTTAGTTGTTTGAGCATGCCATGAAGTTGAGATTTCAGATCTGGACATTATGAGGTCCATTGGGCCTAAAGATTCAAGCTTTATCAAGATATTAACCAACTTTTATGCATTAAACCCTCTATTGAGCTTTGGGTGGCAAACTTAGCCCTAGATGTCATGCATGAATGTAAAGCTTGTAGCTTTACGTGGTATTTCAGCCTTAGAAGGCTAGAGCTAGAGTATAGGTGTAACGCCCGTAGATCCGGGCTAGTCAATTTAGAGGCAATAGGGGTCGAAAATGACTTTTCAACAAAAGATTATTTAGAATAAATAATCTTAACCAAGTTTTAGAATATGTCACAAGGTTTCCGTACATATAAAGAACGCCGAAATCCGAGTTATAACGAAGAAGTTATGGCCCGTCGAAGTTTCGCGACGGAACCGGTACGACACCGGGAAGCGTAAATAGTGAATTTACGATGGAGGACTTTTTAGCCTTAGTGATCTAAATGAAATTCGTAGAATATGTTAAACTAAGACCGTCGATAAAAAGAACGCCCAAATCTGACTTCGTATGAGGAAGTTATGATTTTTCTAAGATTCGGCTTAGCAGTATACAACCCGAAACTCGAATTTTAGTTCGAGCGGTTTTTGGATTACGCGACCTAAATGAGAGTTGAAGGTCTCATTAATAGGAACTAAACGGTAAAAAGACAGACGAAAACGGAGTCCGTATGAAGGAGTTATGATATCTTCGCGGTCATTTAACAGTCTAAACGCCTCCTACTGTTAAATTTGAGATCGGTCGAGAATTAGCCAACAGAGTCTAAACAAAAGTTGTATATCTTGATTTTACCTACGCGTGGATATAAAGAACGTCGAAAACGGAGCTCATATGCGAAAGTTATGATTTTTCTAAGTTTGAAGGCTGATACGCGATAGGGGGTGACGTGGCACCACCAGAATTGGACACGTGGCACCACCAGAAGGCCACCACATGGACCAACTCGGCGAGTAGGTCCCCCCTACTCGGCGAGTAGACCAGTCAGCACCCCTATAAATAGAGGTGTCGGGTTCCATTCATTCTCACACCTCAACCCTCTTCTTTCTCTCTCTAAACTCTCTCTCTAAGCTCCCTAACCCCCCTAAAGCCTAGGGTAACTCCCTAGCACGAGGCGGAAGCCCCGGAGCGCCCGACGGCTCCGAGAAAAGAGCCTTTCGGCTCGGGAAACGCTGCTCCAGCGAAGCCCGGTTTTGCGAAAAACCCGCTGTAAGTGAGCTACGCCTACGCTAGTTTTAATATAGCTTCTAATTATTTATAGTAACATTATTAGGACCTTAAAATAATTATTTGGGCTATTATTATGAGTTATATTGAGTGTTATTTAACGCTTATATAATAATAATAATAACTACACTATTAATTAGTCGCGGTTAATGTTAGACTAAACCCTAGTGGTGTTGATACTAGGTTTTATCGAAGGAAATTGTGTTGAGAGTATCGAAGCGCTGTCCGATTGTTGAGTCACCACCTATCAAGTGAGTGCATGGTCTATTTCATCTTACACATAGATATGAAGTATTTATTATATAATTTACGTGTTGTGAGTGCATGGTCCCTTTCATCTTACACATAGATATGAAGTATTTTATATAAATTACGTGCTATGTGTGCATATTATCTGAATACTTGTTGTCTATGCTGGATGAATGTTTTATACATGTTTTAAAGGATTTAAACTATATACGTATTTTATATATACGAATATATTGGGTATGATGATGGGTAGATGAATAATGAGAGATAGAAGATGACGTGAGTATACATTGGCAGCTATAGACTTAGTGCCTACGGGACAAACACCGGTAGCTATGGACTTAGTACCTATCAGACGTTGGTAGCTATGGATTTAGTACCTATTGGGAATTGGTAGCTATGGACTTAGTACCTATTAGTTAGATACTGGTAGCTATGGATTTAGTACCTGTAGGAATTGGTAGCTATGGATTTAGTACCTGTTGAGCGTTGGTAGCTATGGATTTAGTACCCGATGAGTAAGATATAGCAGCTATGGAATTAGTGCTTTACGAACGAACATTGGCAGCTATGGATTTAGTGTCAGTCCTATAACCCTGGAAGTAAGGGACTTCGGAATAAACGAATGCAGGATAGACGAATCTTAGGTTAAATCCTTAAAGAGTAAAGAAGATAATGGGGATGTGTAATTGGGTTGATTGTTTGATTAAACATAATAATTATATTATTGTGGGTTGAAAACCCTATGTACTCACCAGGTTTCCCAACCTGACCCACTCAATTTATGTATATCACAGGTGACGAAATGAAGTGACATTACACTGAGAGATTTAAAGAGATGTAGATCACTAGTGTAAATAATTGTAAGTTCTGTTTATGCTTATGTTTCTGTATTAACGATGACATCCCAAACGTTTTAAGATGAATAAAAATACGTTTCTTTGAAAATGTTTTAATAACGTATTTATCATGTTTTTCTGGGAACAAATTCCGCAACCTTTTTATAAAATGAAGTACTCTGATTTTCATAAAGCATAAACAAAATCGGTCTTTTCTGGCCGTGATTTTGGGGATGTCACAATAGGGCCTTAGTTCTTCTTAAAAACGTCTGAATGATAGAATTGACTGAAGGGACTCGACGAGTTGGTTAGGGTTTTCCCGGATGGTATGGACGCGTTATAGACTCCGCGAGTTGGTGAGATAACTCGACGAGTTGAGCTAGATTTTCCCGATTTTTCAGAAGAAACAAAGGAACTCGACGAGTCGCATATATGCACTCGACGAGTTGGGTCAACATGGACTGTTGACTTGAGTGATAACTTCTGTTAACTTTTAGGGTTTAGTCAAGTTATGGATTATGGAGACCATGGAGGGGTAAAATGGTCTTTCACCATTTCCGAGAGTTAGAAAAGGGGTTAGCTTAACATCTTTAGAGTTGTTGTTATAAAGTGTTAGTTAGAGATGATTGTGATATGTAGGTGGAGTCTAGACCGATCGTTGAGCACGAGACCTACTTGCTTACGTACGAGATGAGTCTTCTCACTATACTTATCTGAGTGGTAATATTGTGTAACCAAAGGGTCTTATCAGAGTATTCACCGGAGGGTCTTATGTGCTTATACTGAGTTATGTGATATATTATGCATTATGTCTTTGTGATTTATGATGCATATTATTCTGTGCCTTATGAAGTTAGGACTGGAGGGTCCAAATCGAGCTGTGAGATCGGAGGGTCCTCACTGATTTACCAGACCGGAGGGTCCAACCGGAGCTGTGAGACCAGAGGGTATTCACTGAGATACCAGATCGGAAGGTCCAACCCGAGTTGTGAGACTGGAGGGTCTTCGCTGAGACACATGACCGGAGGGTCCTTATCGAGTATAACTATGAGAGATTAATTAATTGTGTGTGTGGTATTTTGGGGAACTCACTAAACTTTGTGCTTACAGTGTTGTGTGGAATGTGTTTCAGGTACTTCTCAGGATCGCAGGAAGGCGCCAACTTGATTGTACACACCAGCTAGAGTTTATATTGTTTTGAGGATTCTGAGATATTATTTAAACATTTTGTTGTCTTGTGTTTTAAACAACCTATACATTTGGGTTTTGAGAAATGTGAGATTGTGCTTTACATGGTTTTAGAAACGAAAAAAATTGTTTGAAAATTTAGATTGTTACATATTCGATATAAGTTCTCATAAATATACAAATGTATTTCTCGATTCATTGTCTTTTAAAGTTTCCTAAAGCTTGTTTTAGTCATTTCAACTTGAGTTAACAAAGTTATCACGATTGTTAAATACTAGTTTCCAAAGATAATTCCGTGACTCTAAGGCTAAATAGATATATCAAGAATTCTTCCAAAAACAAAATAGAAGCAAAAACATATCAAGAAATAGTAAGATGACTTATCTATCAAGGAATTTAGTCTGACCAAACATTTATTATTGATCAATCACTTATTCATGGAATGTCACATCTTTTTATAAAGTATAAGATCATTAAACAACATTATTCAACTATATAAAAGACACCAATAACCATAACGACATCCTCATATCCGGAAATATGGTATGTTTTGATTTCAAACTTCACGACTTGTTTCTCTTTTATTGTTCTTTACTTCTTTTCATAGCATCCAAAAGCTTAAACAAAAATATCTTCCTTCAATATTTGTGTGGAAGAATATATGATAGCGATGGTAGTCAAATCAAAATATTTCTTTCTAATTTACAATCCATCACTCATATTTTTTTTAGTTGCACCACCAGACAATCCCACGGCTAAGTGCTTCTTCCCTACCCTACAAAGACTCACACAAACACAACCTCTCACTTTCTTGAATTTGGGTTTTCTGCAATCCTTCCAAGAATCAGCCTTTTTTTTTTTTTTCTTTTTTTTTTTTTGGTTTTCAAGAAAATCATCAAACAAGATAAAACCCAGATGAAGAATCTTCAAAAAGATGGTTAACAAACAAGAAATCGCCAAAATTTAGGTGAATTCCAAGAAAATAAATTAAAAAAGATGGTACTTTAAGCAAACCAATCTGCAAATTTTACAGAGATTTCCATTTCCATTTCCATTTCCCCCAATTTATCAATATTCAGGCATTAACTGACTGATTTTGCCTTCTTGTTCGGCGGCCATTTTCTTCTCCGTCACTCTCAACCAAACACAAACCACCGTGAAACTCAACACGAGACTCAACAATCCACTCCCCAATCCAATTCCGACAATTGCCACCACCGATAACCCTTTACTCTTCATCGGACCCAACGGGTACCCGTAAAGATCCTTGTTACCTAAAAACGAGCTCGCATTGAAACGTGGCAGGTTTCCCGTTCGGTTTCCGAGGCTCGCCGGAATTGGGCCGGATAACTTGTTGTTGGAAACATCAAAAACCGACAATCGTGCTAAGGAGCCGAGCTGAGGTGGGATTGTGCCGGAAAGGGTGTTGTCGTGTAGGTCAATGACGTTGAGGTAAGCGCACATGGCGAGCGAAGGTGGGATGGTGGCGGAGAGACGGTTGGAGGAGAGGTTGAGGACGGCGAGGTTGACAAGGTACTGAAGTTCGTTGGGTATTGGTCCGGTGAGAGAGTTGTTTGAGATATCTAACGCCTGGAGGTTAGTGCAATTGGAGATAAACGGTGAGATTGAGCCACGAAGGGCGAGGTTCGGCAGGGAAAGCTTGTAGATGCGGCCGTTGTTGCAGGTTGCTCCGGCGAGGTTCGAGAGGAAGCCTGAACACGGGTTTTCGAAGCTGGGTTTGGTCCAATTCATGAGATTATGATTCGGGTCTTCCATTGATTCAAACAATTTGGTCAAACAAGATTCATCGTTGGGATCTGGTGTCGATGGTGGCAAGAACACAGACATTAGCATCCAAACCAGTATCAATCTGGAAAACCCCATGAAGAATGAATTGGAAACAGAAGAAAATAGGTGGAATTGAAGATGAAGAAAGGTGTGAGTTTGATTAGGGAATAGGGAGTGCGCATGTGAAATGGATAATGAGTAAATGTTTAGAAAAAGTTGGATTTGAATAGAAGAAGAGGGTAAGGTAAAGGGGTAAATTGTTTTGGGGCCATGTGAAAAGGGAAGAACGATGACTTGTAGGTGTAGGGGGGCACTAACTTAAAATTTGGGAAACTAATTGGAAAGAGTAACTGGATTTTGGAATGAACGTATAGTTGCATTCTCCTAAATCGAGGCAATAATTGTAAGACATTGTCTTTTGAATTCAAGATTTTGAAGACCATAGTTTTGGTGTTTTCACTTTGCACTTTACTTGTATCTTCAACAGGTTCCAATTCCAAAGATAACCTTCTAAATTAAGAATGGATGAAGAGTATTGTTGCATTTTGTTCTTTGAATATTTGTTTTAAAAAATAGAGATAATGACTTAAAAGGGTAACGAACTTTCGATTTTTGTCACATTTAGTCACTAAACTTTTTTTCGTTATCTATTTGCCATTGAACTATTGAAACTGTTCACATTTTACCCTTATGACCGGCTGTTACCGATTATAAGGGTAAAATGTGAACAGTTTCAATAGTTCAATGGCAAATAGATAACGAAAAAAAGTTTAGTGACTAAATGTGAACAAAATCGAAAATTTGTTTCCCTTTAAAAAGTTCAATAACTAAATGTGAACAAATTTCCTATTGTATTATGTTTTAGCAAAATTATTTATTTTTGTTTAACTGTAGCAACATTTGTTGATAAAGAAATATATGAAATAAAAAAACAAAATGCAACATCCGGATTTCCAGGTATCATAATTTAAGTATTTTTCTTTTGAGTTAAGAAGAGAGACTCGGCGAGTTTGACGCCTCAACTCGTCGAGTAAGGTCGCGACTGATGACTCGGATTAATGAATGGACTCGACAAGTCGGTGAGGCGACTCGACGAGTCTGCGCTGTCGGCAGAAACCCTAAATCTTTGGGCCCGAGCCATATTTAAAGGCACTTATGGCCTTCAATTGCCACTACCTTTCCCATAAGTGAGAACCCTAGCGAGCTTGAGTGTGTAGAGTGAGCGGAAGAGCTATCTTGAGCTTTTTGGTGTGATAGATCTGGACCCTTCTAGGTTCAGAGAGCCAAGAATATGAAGCTTTAGTAGAGTAAACCTTGGGGTTCGAAGTTAGGAAGCATTTGTGGGATTTTTATGGTAGATATGGTTACTTTCATCTTACACATAGATACGAAGTATTTTATATAAATTACGTGATATGTGTGCATATTATTTGAATACTTGTTGTCCATGCTGGATGAATGATTTTATACATGTTTTAAAAGATTTAAACGGTATATTTATTTTATATCTACAAATATGTTGCGGATGAAACATGGGTAGATGAAATAGTTGGTGTGTGATGAAATAAAATGATTAGAGATATGTGATGATAGAAAGGTGATGATAATTAGGTATATAGATGATGATGAATATGTGATGTAGGATGAAAGGAGATACCATAACCTTAACTAGCAATGTGGCGATGTAGTCATCTACCAAAGTATAGATGGCGATCACGGACTATTCTAGACAACACAATGGAAACACCAGCATGCCCATAACCTGTAGGTGATGAATTACGAGTTCAAGCGATGTTGTAACTACGTATTCATGCGATGATACTCTAACCCCTTACTATGAATTACGAGTTCAGATGATGTTGTAACTACATATTCATGGGATGTCACAAATTTCGCATGCCAAACCAATGGTCATAATTCACATCAGTGAGAATGGTTCATTTTTTTGTAAAACCAAAATCAGATTGAAAATTTTGATTTTTTATTTTGGAAAATGTCAAACCATTGGTTTTGTATTTCGGTTTTGGTTTTTTGTTTTTTTTAAATATATTTTCAGGGTTTTGTTTTTTTTGTTTTTTGTTTTTGTTTTTTTTTTTTTTTTTTTTTTTTTTCATATTTCATAGATTTCTTCATCAACAAATGTTGCTACAATTTAATAAAAATAAATAATTTGCTAAAACATAATACAAGAGGAAGTTTGTTCACATTTAGTCATTGAACTTTTTAGAGGGAAACAAACTTTCGATTTTGTTCATATTTAGTCACTAAACTTTTTTTCGTTATCTATTTGTCATTAAACTATTGAAACTGTTCACATTTTACCCTTATGACCGGCAACTAGATAACGAAAAAAAGTTTAGTGACTAAATGTGACAAAAGTCGAAAGTTCGTTACCCTTTCAAGTCATTATCCCTAAAAAATAATGGTTTATTTATAGCTAAAAGATCAAGTAAGATTGATGTTCAAGAATTTGAATAGATGTGTGTGCACATTTTCATGCATGTTTGTACAAGAGTTTGGAACCATCTTGAGAAATCAACATAGAAGTACTTCTATCGTGTTAGTTTGGATGTATCTATCACCAACGATATTTGTAAAATATTCTTTCAACGATGTTAAAAGTGAGACCAAGATATCATTTATTTTATCCATAAATTAATTCATATACGATAACAATAACCAACCAAAAGTACTTTAACTTCACAGAAAATTACGAATCTAATTAATATTAGGTATTTATTTGTAATTTTTAAAAAGTAACCACGTATTTTTTTTTATTTTTTCAAATTGATCATGTACTTGGGTACATGACATTTCAGTGTAGAGTCCAACCGCACAACCCAAACTAATATTTGGTATTTAATTGTAATTTTAAAAAAATAGCCGTTATTATAGAGATTTTGGAATCTACACCGAAATACGGTAAATTTTAGAGATATTTTTGAAAGAAAAAATAGAATACGATTCTGATGAGTTGAATGTTTTACGGGTAAACTTTTGGTTCATTTACTTGTATATTTTTTTTTAATTAATAACTAAATATGTTAGCCTAAAATGTGAAGAACATCGGTCAAATGTGAAGAACGTATTTGAAATGTAGTGTTAATTCATATCCAGTGTCTTAGATAGCTACTTATTTAGCCACATTAACACTCATAACACTAGATAACTAGTTAGGTTTATCCTAGAGAGAACTTCATAAGCATTCCGTACTTAGAATACAAAAAACGAGTCTGGAATACAAACAACAATCCATAATACGAAGAGCATTACAATCCGGAACGCCATAAAGAATTTGAAATGATGTTTAAAGTAACTTTGAAACTAAATAATTTATTCGTTTGCAGCATAAATGTATTTTCGATGTTTTTCTTACAATGTTTTACAAACATGTCATTGGTGCGGATATTCTTGATAAACTTAAGAACCGACCGACCTGCGAGACTATCTATCAAAAGACGTATTTAGATAGGTGGTTAGATATTTTTGTGACAGTAGAAAGGAGGCCATTTTCTTTTGCATTGTATTTTCTGCGAAGAAGTTATCATAAATCCTCGAAGTAATGGAGACGAAATGTTATATATATATATATTGGAGACTTTGAATTGACCTTTAGGAGGAGGCATATATGTCTTGTTACTAGCTTCCAGTTTTGTGATTTTCCCTAACCTCGGATTCTGGTTACGGCTTCCGAGTACATATGTTTCATATAGTTGTTTTGAGTGACTAGTAAAACTGGAACATAAAAGAACATCTTTTATAGATCTCTTGATGATGATGATGTGGACATGTGGTTTGAGTCTGTCTGATATATCTGTTGGAAAAGAAGGTTCAACATCCGGTTAGTTCGTCGGCCTGTGAATGAGGAGTTTTTAGGCTTGGTGTCAAACTTTAAGGACTTTCACACGTATCATATTATTTACCGTGTGTAGTTAATTTTTAAATGTCATTAGTAATTTTTTGATGTGAGTAACTGTATTTTTTTGGTGACACATATATCCTTAAGACATGATAATGTAACGGCCCAAAAATCATGATAAATTTTTTCATTTTTCAACAAGTGTTACAATTATCAAATTGATCCAAAACCATTACATAGTAACAACGTCAAATTATCAGAGTAACAATATCAAAAAGTGCAGAAAATAGTGTGGGGAGAATGTTGTGCCATTACATCGGACCCTTCCTCTTAGTACCGAAAATACCTGAAACCATAAATATAAATTGTAAGCAAAAAGCTTAGTGAGTTTTCCCAAAGTACCATATATCATACATAAATAAGTTAGTGATATGAGCCAAATCATAGTCTTACAAGTAATGCCTTCTGAGGGCCAAATCCCGGTCTTCCAGACTGGTGCTAGGGGCCAGATCCTGGTCTTTCATTCAAATGTCAGGGGCCACATTTTGGTCTTTCATAACTACCAGGGGCTAAATTATGGTCTTTCATACACATCATAAAGATAGCTAGCATCCTATATCACAAATAATGGGTTGTTCTTGGTTCCTTCGACCCATTGATACAGTGAGAAAATTCACATCAGTCTGTTGATAAATAACTGGATTCTCGACTACAGAACTGAAAGATCTCACACTAAACACAAACAAATAACCGTAATCAAAATAAAGTTATAAACGATAATCGTGGGTCTAAATCCCAAACCTAAACTCCTAGGGTAAAAGACCATTTTACCCTACCCATAATAGGCCTACCCAAACTTGGCCCAATAACACAATAATGGCCCCAGGTCCCAAAAAGGCCAAACTCGTACAACTTAAGGCCTAATAATAAAATCCTAAGGTCCACTCATGCTTCAAACAATTTAAGGCCTAAATCTTAACTAAGGCCCAAAAGTCCAAAACCTAACCAGAGATCAAAAGCCCACAAGGAGCCACTACAAGTCATACACTCGATGTAAGTGATCACCAATATGTGCAACGTACCACTATGTACGCCCAACGTACTGGGCTTCTTGCCACATTAAGCCATTTAGTGTGTAATCCATTCAACCCTAAGGTCCAACACTCAATTCTCTTCCATTTTAGGGTTCTAATACATAAAGTTTGCAACTTTAACCCGTAGCATGTCTTAATGGAACCCAACATCCACTTTTGTCTAACAATGCTCATAATAAGACTTCAAACTCATGCATGGACCAATAACAACCATCAAGATGCTATTTTATGCATTATGAACAACAAAGAGGATGATATCTAACATATCTAACTCCTAGAGCCGCTCAAACTCATAAAGAGAACCCATGGAACAAAATAAAGCTCACAACAATCCCTAATATCAAACTATCAAATTGAATCATCAAGGTAAGAACTTTATACCTTCTCTAGCTCGCAAATGTAACATGCTAGAACAGGATAAATTTTTTCATTTTTTAAACAAGTATAAAATTTGTTCCAAAACCATCACAATGTATAAATGTCACATCATCAGAGTACAATATCAAAAATGCAGAAATAACGGGAGAGAATGTTGTGTCATCATATCAGGCCCTTCCCTTTAGTACCGGAAGTACCTGATACCATAAACACAATCTGTAAGCAAACGCTTAGTAATTTTCCCCCAATGTACCACATACCAACATACAAATTAATGTTATGGGCCAAATCATAGTCTTACATATAATTCTTGCCGAGGGCCAAATCCTGGTCTTCCATACAATTGTCAGGGGCTAAATCTTGGTCTTTCATGCAACTTCCATGGGTAAGATCCTGGTCTTTCATGCAACTGCCAGGGGCCAGATCCTGGTCTTTCATACAGCTTCCAAAGGCCAAACCCTGGTCTTTCATAAACATATCATACAAGTAATTTGTATCTTATAATACAAATAATGGGTCAGCCTTGGTGCCTTCAACCCATTAGTACAGTGAGAAAACTTACCTAAATCTGTTGGAAACACAAGATGCTTGACTGCTGAACAGAAAAGTCCCACACTATCACAAATAAATAGCCCTAATCAGAATTAGGTCATAATCCCAAATCATAGGCCTAAACCCTAAGTCCTAACTCCTAAGATAAGGACCTAATTGCCTTTCCCATAATGGGCCTAATTATTCTTGGCCTAAACGAAAGAACGGGCTCCAAGGTCCAACTACACCACTTAAGGCCCATTAGTAGAAGTTAAAGGCCCACCTACTTTAAACAGGTCAAGGCCCAAAACTAAATAAGTCCCAATGACCCAAAAGCCCAACAAAAGTCCAAAAGCCCACTGGGAGCATACACGCGGCGTAATCTCAGTACGCTTGGCTTACTTGATCGCTATGCAGGACGCATTCCGTACAACTTGGTATGCTCAATGTACTGAGTTTCTCAACAACTTAAGCCATTTGGTGCTTAATCCATGCAACCACTTAATCTAACTTCCATATCTCGGTCATTAAGGGGGACCTAGGGCATAAAGTTGACAACTTTATGCCTTAACATGTCTTATGGGGGTCCAACATCCATTTTTGTTCATCAAAGCTCACATAAAGGACCTAGATTCATGCATGGTTTCATATCAACCACCAATATAACATTTTTATGCTTCTAACACGCCAAAAGGGACTAAGATCTAGCATTTCTAACTTCTGGACTTGTCTAAACTCTGAAAAGAGAACCCATGGACCCAAAATGAGCTTATAAACAAACCCGAACTCTAACTATCAAAAGGATCAACAAGGTATGAGATTTTACCTTCAAAAGCTTCCTAAGATGGCGTAGATTCAAGATCTTGAAGCTCAACCACGTCCAAAACTTGAACATCAAGTTCTTCTTCTTGCAAACACACCAAAAAGGCCACCAAAGTTACTTCAAACACAAAAATCACTCTCAATCTAAAACTAGGGTTTAAAGGACGTTAATAGCAGTGGAGGCTGACAAGGGTGATGGTCCAAAGGTCATAAGTGTATTTAAATAGGGTTATGCCCTAAAAATACGGTTTTAACTTTTGGCTACGTACGCCACATGTATGCTTTGTACGCCCTGCGTATGTGGCTCAGATTCTCGATTCAGCATGCCTATGTACGCTAAGTGTACATTGACGTACGTCCAACATACGAGGGGACATATTTCACAATTATATTGTTATTTCAAGGACTAAAAAGGAAAATACCTAGATTCAAGTGTTACAACAAACTTGATGAAGACTCTGGATCTAAAAGCTCAACTTCAACAAATGCTTGCTCTCCAAGTTCCTTCTTCTTGAATACAGACAAACATGTCCCACAATTACTTTTAAAGATCAAGATCACTCAAAGGATGAATTAGGGTCTCAATGGGACGAAATGAACAATGGAGGCTGATAAGGTTAGGTGTCCAAACACTATAATGATGTTTAAACAGGGTTCAAAACCAAAAAACTAGGGTTTGATCCGGGTACCAGTACGCCTCGCGTACACCATGTATGCCCAACGCATGTGGATAACCCCCCTCATGTGTGACCAAAAGATCTTGTACACTAAGCGTATCAAACGTACGCCCAGTGTATGAGGGACCAATTTTGCCATTTATCTCAACTTAAGGGACAAAAGTAGTAGTACCTGGAATCAAATGTTACAAATCTCACCCACTTGAAATAGACTTCGTCCTCGAAGTCTGTTGGTGCAAACATATATGGTTAGTGCTCTCTTATCTCTCTCTCCGGCTCCCATGTCCACTTAGATCCCATTCGGTGTTGTCATTACACCTTTACCAGATTCAACACCTTATTACTTAGAGTCTTAGTTTTCCTATCGAGAATCGCAATCGGCCTCTCCACATAATTCAAGCGCTCCTCCACTTGAATATCATCCAAAAAAATCACTGAAAGGACCATTTCCGCAACTGAGACACACGGAGAGTGTTATGGATCTTACTGAGCTTATCTGGTAAATCCAGCCGACATGAAACCCTGCCCACCGGGCAGTAATCCTGAAAGGACCAATAAATTGGGGGCCCAACTTGCCCTGCTTCCGAAACCGGATGACACCTTCAACAACACCAAGTCCCCAACCTAAAACTCGAGGTCCGAACGTCTCCGATCAGCATAACTCTTTTGTCAGCTCTATGCAACCCGCAACCTGTCGTGCACCTGTTGAATCAACTCTGTGGTCTTAAGCACCACATCGGTGCTTCCCATGACCCGATAACCAACCTCGCCCCAAAAAACTGGGATCCTGCACCTCCTCTCATATAACATCTCAAATGGTGGTCGATCAATACTTCCATGATAGCTATTATTGTAGGAGAACTCAACCAGTGGAAGTTAAGTATCCCAACTCCCTCCAAAATCCAACACACAAGCCCGAAGCATATGCTCGAGCATTTGAATCGTCCACTCGCTCTGGCCATCGGTTTGAGGGTGGTATGTTGTACTAAAATGCAACTGAGTACCTAACTCCTCGTGAAACTCCCTCCAAAAGCTGGAGTTGAAACGAACTTTTTGATCCAAGATCATCGACACTGACACCCTGTGTCGAACTACCACTTCCCAGACATAAATATCAACTAGCTTCTTTACAGATATGCTCTTGGCAATCGGTATGAAATGTGCACTCTTGGTTAGTCTGTCCACAACGACCCAGATAAAATCAACACCATGTTCCGTCATTGGAAATTTTGTGATGAAATCCATAGTGATTTCCTCCCACTTCCACATGGGAATGGGTAAAGGCTGCATCTTTCTGTGGGGTCTATGATGCTCAGCCTTGACTTTCCTACAAGTCAGGCATCACTCAACAAACCAAGCAAGCTCCTTATTCATACAGGGCCACCAATAACTCTACCTAAAATCCTTGTACATTTTTGTGGCCCTCGAATGAATGGAAAACTTTTACTTATGCACCTCCTCAAGAACCGTCTATCTCACCCCACCTGATACCTTGACCTAAACTCTACCGCACTGAGTCAACAATCCTTGGCTTTCTGTAACGCCCGCAAATCCGGGCTAGTCAAATTAGAGGCAATAGGGGTCAAAAACGACTTTTCGACAAAAGATTATTTAGATTAAATAATATTAACCAAGTTTTAGTATATGTCACGAGGTTTCCGTACATATAAAGAACGCCGAAATCCGAGTTATAACGAAGAAGTTATGACCCGTCGAAGTTTCGCGACAAAACCGGCACGATACCGGAAAGCGTAAACAGTGAATTTATGATAGAGCGAGATTTAGCCTTAATGATCTAAACGGAAGTTGTATAATATGTTAAACTAAGAACATCGATAAAAAGAACGCCCAAATCTGATTTCGTATGAAGAAGGTATGATTTTTCGAAGTTTCGGATTAGAAGTGTACAACCCGAAATTCGAATGTTAGATCGAGCGGTTTTTAGCCGACACGAACTAAACGAGAATCGAAGATCTCATTAAGAGTAGCGTAACGAGAAAAAGATGGGCGAAAACAGACATCGGATGAAGAAGTTATGAGAATTTAACGCACCAATCCTATCCCTGCCTGTTAATAATATAAAATTTAAAATCGAGTCAAAATTAGCCGACGGAGTGTAAATGAAAGTTGTAGAGTACGTTCCCACCTTCGCGTGGATATAAAGAACATCGAAGACAGAGCTCGTATGCGAATGTTACGAATTTTTAAAGTTGAAACATGAAATTGCGAAGTCTGTTGCAAATCCGATGACGTGGCTTAATCCTGACCGTCGCTTGCTGAACACGGAGTTGTACCTGTCTGCCTTATCTGATGCTACGCCCCACGTAAGGGCATCGGTACGCCCAGCGTACTCCGAGGCTGAGGCCTATATAAGGGAGGCGAAGCCTCTCGGATTTTTCACACCTTTCCACCCTCTTTCTCTCACTACTTTCTCTCTCTAGGGTTCCAAACCCCTCCTAAACCCTAGGTAAACCCCCTAGCTCCCGAAGGAAGCCCCGATGCTTCCGGAGTCCCAAGAACAAGAGCCTTTCGGTTTTGAAACGCTGCTCCAATGAAGTTCCGGTTTTCGATAAAATTCACTGTAAGTGTGCTACGCTTACGCAGTTTTTAATATATCTTTCAAATAATTATAGGAATGTTATTAGGTCCTTAAAATAATTATTTGGGCTATTATTATGAGTTGTATTGAGCGTTATTAACACTTAATAATAGTCAGACTAATTAATTTGTCGCGGTTATCGTTAGACTAAACCCTAATGGTATTGGTACTAGGTTTTATCGAAGGAATATCGTTTTGAGAGTATCGAAGCGCTGTCCGAGTGCTGAGTCACCACCTACTCAGGTGAGTGCATAGTCCCTTTCATCTTACACATAGATATGAAGTATTTTAATATAAATTACGTGCTATGTGTGCATATTGTTTGAATACTTGTTGTCTACGCTGGATGAATGATTTATACATGTTTTAAATGATTTAAACTGTATAGTTATTTTATATCTACAAATATGATATCCGATTGAGTCCGACTACGATGAATAGGTTACATGGTTTAGAGAACCAAGTTTGATGTAGCGTCCGACTTAAACCAAACGGTTGAAATCAAAGCGATCAATAGAAGTATCGCACTCGTTGTTAAAGAAGTTGGTAGCTAGAAATGCCAAATGTTAAAGTGTGATTATATCACATTAGAACATGAAGGAAGGCATAGCTTGTTTAAATCTAAGAGACCTAAGTCTAAGTGTTGCAACATACGATGATAGGTCATTAGAATATGACACATCGATCCATAGTAGTAATAAAAGAAATCATCTCAAGTTCGTATCCAGTAAGGATTGAGATTGTGACTTGAAGGTCATAATTGGGAATCTAGCATGTGGTAGAGAGCAGGTGCATGATCGAATACTCTTACAGTCAATGAGATTAAGAGATAGACTTGAAGGAATGTAGAAGTTATAATTATTACCTAGGATGAAGAGATGACGCATGGAGTCATTATACGACCCTGTTTCGTTGATGATTCCGGGACGTAATCATCCTAAGGGGGAGATAATTGTAACGCCCGCAAATCCGGGCTAGTCAAATTAGAGGCAATAGGGATCAAAAACGACTTTTCGACAAAAGATTATTTAGAATAAATAATCTTAACCAAGTTGTAGTATATGTCACGAGGTTTCCGTACATATAAAGAACGCCAAAATCCGAGTTATAACGAAGAAGTTATGACTCGTCGAAGTTTCGCGACAAAACCGGCACGATACCAGAAAGCGTAAATAGTGAATTTACGATAGAGCGAGATTTAGCCTTAACGATCTAAACGGAAGTCGTATAATATGTTAAACTAAGAACATCGATAAAAAGAACACCCAAATCTGACTTCGTATGAAGAAGTTATGATTTTTCGAAGTTTCGGATTAGAAGTGTACAACCCGAAATTTGAATGTTAGATCGAGCGGTTTTTAGCCAACACGACCTAAACGAGAATCGAAGATCTCATTAAGAGTAGCGTAACAAGAAAAAAATGGGCGAAAACGGACATCGGATGAAGAAGTTATGAGAATTTAACGCACCAATCCTATCCCGGCTTGTTAATAATATAAAATTTAAAATCGAATCAAAGTTAGCCGACGGAGTCTAAATGAAAGTTGTAGAGTACGTTCCCACCTTCGCGTGGATATAAAGAACATCGAAAACGGAGCTCGTATGCGAAAGTTACAAATTTTTAGAGTTGAAACATGAAATTGCGAAGTCTGTTGCAAATCCGATGACGTGGCTTAATCCTGACCGTCGCTTGCTGAACACGGAGTCGCTTCAGATGATGACACGTCGCCTTCGCATTACGCCCAGCGTTCGGAACCGGGTACGACCAACGTACTTCGGTCTTGTGTGGTCCGAGAAGCGAACACGTAGCCCCACCCGAAGAGCACCACCTGTCCGCCTTATCTGATGCTACGGCCAGCGTACTCCGAGGCTGAGGCCTATATAAGGGAGGCGAAGCCTCTCGGATTTTTCACACCTTTCCACCCTCTTTCTCTCACTGCTTTCTCTCTCTAGGGTTCCAAACCCCTCCTAAACCCTATGTAAACCCCCTAGCTCCCGAAGGAAGCCCCGAGGCTTCCGGAGTCCCGAGAACAAGAGCCTTTCGGTTTCGAAATGCTGCTCCAATGAAGTTCCGGTTTTCGATAAAATTCACTGTAAGTGTGCTACGCTTACGCAGTTTTTAATATATCTTTCAAATAATTATAGGAATGTTATTAGGTCCTTAAAATAATTATTTGGGCTATTATTATGAGTTGTATTGAGCGTTATTAACACTTAATAATAGTCAGACTAATTAATTTGTTGCGGTTATCGTTAGACTAAACCCTAGTGGTATTGGTACTAGGTTTTATCGAAGGAATATCGTTTTGAGAGTATCGAAGCGCTGTCCGAGTGCTGAGTCACCACCTACTCAGGTGAGTGCATAGTCTCTTTCATCTTACACATAGATATGAAGTATTTTAATATAAATTACGTGCTATGTGTGCATATTGTTTGAATACTTGTTGTCTAGGCTGGATGAATGATTTATACATGTTTTCAATGATTTAAACTGTATAGTTATTTTATATCTACAAATATGATGGGATAAAACATGGGTAAATGAAATAGTTGGTAGGTGATGAAATAAAATAATGAGAGATAGGTGATGATAGGAAGGTGACGATGATAGATAGGTGATTATGAATCGGTGATGTAGGATACTACAACCTTGTTCGACAATTTGGAGATGTAGTCATCTACCAGACTATAGATGGCAACCACGGACTATCATAGACAACCCCATGGAAACACCAGCGGGCTAGTAACCTGTAGGTGATGAATTACGAGTTCAGGCGATGTTGTAACTACGTATTCATGCGATGATAGTCTAACCCTTATTATGAATTACGAGTCCAGGTGATGTTGTGGCTATGTATTCATGTGATGATAGACTAACCCTTATCATGATTTACAAGTCCAGTCGATGTTGTGCTGCGTAATCATGCGATGATACCCTAACTCTTGCTAGACACATATTGAGGGAGTAATCCCTGGATTAGTATTGTCTATGAAATGTAGGCGATGATCCTTAGGTAAAGTTCGTAGGAACAATCATATAAGGAAATACGATGTAAGGAGATGAGAAGTAAATATGATATAGCAGATGACCCTTGAGATAATATCTTTAGGGAAGACTAAAAGAAGATAATGGGGATGGGTAATTGGGTTGATTGTTTGATTGTTTAAACATAATAACTATATTATTGTGGGTTGAAAACCCTATGTACTCACCAGGTTTCCCAACCTGACCCACTCAGTTTATTTACATCACAGGTGGCGATATGAAGTGACATTACACTGAGAGATTTAAAGAGATGTAGATCACTAGTGTAAATAATTGTAAGTTCTGTTTATGCTTATGTTTCTGTATTAACGATGACATCCCAAACGTTTTAAGATGAATAAAAATACATTTCTTCAAAAATGTTTTAATAACGTATTTATCGTGTTTTTCTGGGAACAAATTCCGCAACCTTTTTATGAAATGAAGTACTCTGATTTTTATAAAGCATAAACAAAATCGGTCTTTTCTGGCCGTGATTTTGGGGATGTCACAGTTGGTATCAGAGCATTAGTTTAAGCGAACTAGGAATATGGATTTATTTCTAGACTTAAACTTAGAATGCTAAGCGATGATTGTGAGGTGTGAGCACTAGCTTATTTTAGGAGTTATGCCTAAAATGCTTTTATGTGCTAAATACTTGTGCTTGATATGCTGTTAGTTGTTCGGATCTATGGTCTGTTGCTGACCGGATCTAGAAACCTTATGTGTTTAGGATTCTAAACGTACGACTACGATATTAGAACTAGCATATAAACGTTTCGGAGTGATAAGGATGATTTAACCATCAATCCTAAGTAAAGATCTAGATTCACCTTATTCGGTGTATAGATCAAGATGGCAAGAACCCGTAGCGGAAACGTGAATGCAAATGGGAATAGAAACCAACCCCCAGTGATTGAGCAAATACCGGTGATGGAAGCCGCTGCTGAGCCAGTCTCAATGGGCGGAGTGCAAGCGATGATCCAAGCGATGGAAGCCGCTGCTGAGCCAGTCTCTGATAATACCCTACGAGACTTATGAAACTCCGAATCTTAGATACGGTCCTCAGAACCTCCCAATGCATCGCAACCACGATCTTGGCCAGGTAAACCAAGATTCCTTTTTGGTTGACGATGTGCCCCAGAAACTGCTCCTCGCGCAACCAAAATTCTCATTTAGAGAATTTGGCATAAAACCTCTCCCTCCTCAGCTTCCAACACCTCTCGCAAATGATGCTCGTGCTGATCCTTGGTCTTGGAGTAGACCGAAATATCATCAATGAATACAATTATAGACCGATCCAACATCGGCCTGTAAAGCTGGTTCATGAGGTCCATGAACGCTGCTGGTGAATTGGTGAGCCCTAATGGCATCACCACGAACTCATAATGACCACAACAAGTTCTGAAGGCTATTTTTCTGCATATCCACATCCATGATCCCCATATGGTGGTATCCTGACCATAAATCAATCTTGGAAAACCAAGATGCACCCTAAAGCTGATCAAACAAATCATTAATCCGAGGAAGTGGGTAACAGTTCTTCACCATTAGCTTATTCAACTCTCGATAGTTAATGCACATTCTGTGTGAAACATATTTCTTCTTCACAAATAGGAGCGGTGCTCCCCATGGAGTACTGTTTGGATGAATAAAACCCTTGTCTACCAGCTCCTACAGCTGCGTAGACAACTCTTGCAGCCCAGGTGGTGCCAGGCGATACGGCGCCATGGATATCGGAGCCATACTAGGTACCAAATCAATCCAAAACTCAACCTACCTCTCAGGAGGCACTCCAAGAAAATCCTCGGGGGAAACATCACGAAAATCCCATACAATAGGTACCCTGCTCAACTCCATCGTGTCCTTATCCCCGCGTGTTAGAAACATAACCTGTTGCATATATCTCTTGGCCTTCGCAGCTGAACAGAGACATGGCCCATACGAGGCTCTCTCACCAGAAATAGCCAGTTCTCCCCCACTTAGGGTTCAAACTCTCAGCAACTATCGCTCACAATAAATCAAGACCCATAGGGGCCCAACCAATCTATCCCGACGATAACCTTCGATCCTCTCAAGGGAATCAACACCAAATCAATAGAGAGCCAAGCGCCAAATCATATCCTTACAAGTAATACATGCTGATGGCCAAATCCCGATCATCCAGATAGGTGCTAGAGGCCAGACCGTGGTCTTTCATACAGATGCCAGGGGCTATATTTTGGTCTTTCATATAGTTGCCAGTGACCAAATTATGGTCTTTCATACACATATCACAAAGATAGCTAGCATACTATATCACAAATAATGGGCCAGATTTGGTGCCTTCGACCCATTGTTAAAGTGAGAAAACTCACCTCAGTTTGCTAGTAATTAACTAGATGCTCAGCTATGGAACCAGAATATATCACACTAAACAAAAACAAATAACCCTAATCAGAATTAGGTTATAAACCATAACCATAGGTCTAAATCCCAAACCTAAACTCCTAGGGTAAAAGGCCAATTTACCGTTTCCATAATAGGCCAACCCAAACTTGACCCAATAACACAATAGTGGCCCCCAAGGCCCCAAAAGGCCCAACTTGTACAACTTAAGGACTGCTAACAAAATCCTAAGGCCCACTCAAGCTTCAAACAGGCCAAGGCCCAAATCCTAACTAATGCCTAAAAGTCCAAAGCCACACCAAAGATAAAAAGCTAACAAGGAGCCACTTCAAGGCATACGCTCGGCGTACGTGACCACCAGTCCTCGCATCGTACCATTGGGTACGCCCAACTTACTGAGCTGCTTGCCACCTTAAGCCATTTAGTGCTTATTCCATTCATCCCTAAGGTCCAACTCTCTTATCTCTTCCATTTTAGGGTTCTAATACATAAAGTTTGCAACTTTAAACCATAGCATGTCTTAATGGAACCCAACATCCATTTTTGTCCAAAAATGCTCATAATAAGACCCCAAACTCGTACATTGACCAATAACAACCATCAAGATGACATTTTTAGGCATCATGAAAAAAAAGAGGCTAAGATCTAACATATCTAACTCCTGGAGTTGCTCAAACTCACAAGGAGAACCCATAGGACCAAATAAAGCTCACAACAATCCCTAATCGCAAACTATCAAAATGAATCATCAAGGTAAGAACTTTATACCTTCTCTAGCTCACAAAGTTGATGAAGACTCTGGATCTAAAAGCTCAAGTTCAACAAATGTTTGGTCTCCAAGTTCTTTCTTCTTGAATACACAAAAAAATGCCCCACAATTACTTTCAAAGCTCAAGAGCACTCAAAGGATGAATTAGGGTTTCAATGAGACGAAATGAATAATGGAGGTTGACATGGGTAGGTGTCTAAAGGCCATAATGATGTTTAAATACAGTTCAAACCCTCCCCCTCCCCCTCCCCCTCCCCTCCCCTGACCAAAAGATCTCGTATATCCAACGTATGAGGGACCAATTTTGGCATTTATCTCAACTAAAGGGACCAAAGAAATAGTACATGGAATCGAATGTTATAGATAATTGAAGAACAATGATACAGTCAACGAAAGATGATATTTACAAACCTTCTATACCTTATTCCTTCCATTAAAGTTAAAAAAACCTAAAAATTGATGTATATCCTAAGAGGCTTTATATAAACTTTTAAGGTAAAAAAATATATCAATTGTATCATTTTAACCTTTTTTATTTGGTAATATTGTGATACTTGTATTTGTCATATATAAATTCTAGAGGCTTTTCCAGTAAACATTTTGTTTAGTACTCGATAACCAAATTTGATTCCTCATGCCATTACACGATTCAAGCTTAAACGGTTAGTAAAGAGTAATTACGATATGGTCGTTAATATTTTTCCATGAATGATTTTTATTTAAATTGGCACCATTTAGACCCATACACATGTGTTGTTAACAAGTGATGTCAAATTGTATTCAGACAATAATTATAATTTTATATATAAGTTAGAGTCGATACTGGAGGAGAGTTGTGTTATGTGGTGCTCTTATAGCTTTGTATGGATTGATCGTGATGAGTTACCTTTGTTATCCAATAAGAGGGCATCGTCGCTTACATCATCACCTCGCATGTCACCTTATTTTTGAGTTGCCACAAAGCATGCCCGACAAGATGCCAACCAAGGTTCATCTACATAAGACCCATGACCACTACCAGAAACTAGACCCATAGAGAAAACAAATAAGGACAAAATCATATTGGAGTTGTAAAAGCTTCTTTAGGAATGTTAAAGGCAACAGTTGGCACATGTTATACATATTTTTTGATTAGAGTGTCTAAGGTCTTAACTAAATAGGCATAATCGTAGTGAATAAAAGTAAAGTTATTTTTGGGTTGCTCACATAACCAAAAAATAGTTAGGATTCATAATAAAAGAGAGAGAGAGAGAGAGAGAGAGAGAGAGAGAGAGAGAGAGAGAGAGAGAAATGATTTGTTAATATATTACATGATCAATATATTAATTAGAAATAGTTAATAATCATTTAAGATTTAATCAGAATTAATTGATTAATCAAAATTAATTAAGGTTGTAGGGATTGAATTGCAATTGTTCAATAGTTGAGTAAATGAGACAATTATAGAACTCCCCTTATTATGGACGATTTTGAGAGGTTCTAGATATATTCTAGAAGCCACCAATAGCAGATAAGGAAACATATTTATCTCAAGTTAAAATAGTATTTGAGAAATTAAATTGCCTACTACCTTTTATACCTACAAATATTCCTACCCATTAACTTTATAACACGTGTCATCATTCCTCCATTCAATTTAATTTTATTTGATATATTCCTACTATAATCTTAATGAGATAGTTAAGTAAATATGGAATGATGACACGTGTCATAATGTTAGTGGGTATGAATATTTGTAGGCATAAAAGGTAGGAGTCAATTTAATTTCTCAATTTTTTTTTTAGTTTTTAAATTAGTTTCTAGCAGTCATAAATAGGGATATACCCTAGCTAAAATCAAACCCTACACATCTCATAGAGAAATCAATTTTATTCTCCTCATCTCTCCAAAATTTTCATCTTAGGGTTTTCTAGGGTTTCGGTGTGAACCATTAGAGGCATCCACAATATTGATGCTTGCTTTCTACGGAAGAAATCAAGAGGATTGTTTGCATTTTTCATTTTTTTTTTTTTTGCAAAAAACGTGTATTCTAACTATGTAATTTTCTATTACAATAGGTTAGAACTTTGTTTCATATGTATGTTGTTATAACTTGAGAAAAATCCATAGAGTTCTAGGTTGCATGTGCCCAAAAGTGTTTATGTCAAATCCGTTGTGTAAATATTTTGATTGTAACTTAGAAAATCCATCAGTGGTATCAGAGCTTAGGATTTTTTTGTAACTTGTGAATATATGAAACTGGAAATAAATATTTGAAGAAACCGAAAAATAACTTGATAATCATAGGGCACAACACGCCTTGTCCGTGGTGCGACGTGCTTTTGGATACAGTAGGGTTTCAAGATTTACTTGCTTTTTATGAATTATAGGATAGTTGTTAGATCTTAAATGTTATTTACTCTGATTAAATCTGAACCTTTAGTCTAGATAATTATGAAATCCTAATTTGAAAATTGATAAAGTATAAAAAAGAAATAATATTATCTAATTATAAGATTAATTAAGATAATCATTTAATCATTAAAAAGATTTAATACAATTAATTAATTGTTTATTTAAAGTATAAATATTAAATCTAAAATTGGTTTAATATTAATTAATTAAATGTTAATTAAGTTAATTGAATTTAAACATTGTATTATTAAAAGGTTTAAAGTACACTCTTATATATATATATATATATATATATATATATATATATATATATATATATATATATATATATAATACTATATGTATGAGATTAATAAATATGTCAGTCAAACAAACACTAAGCCTCATTCATGAAGCCATGTTATAAGAGATGTATAAGGAAACAACCTATAAAATGACCATTAACTAGATGACTTTTTCACCCACCGCTTATTTCATGGTGGATTAACGTTTGCTGAAAGGGTTATGATAGGACATTAAGCACATTAAAAGTATAATATAGTGTGACATCCCCAAAATCACGGCCAGAAAAGACCGATTTTGTTTATGCTTTATGAAAATCAGAGTACTTCATTTTATAAAAAGGTTGTGGAATTTGTTCCCAGAAAAACATGATAAATACGTTATTAAAACATTTTCGAAGAAACGTATTTTTATTCATCTTAAAACGTTTGGGATGTCATCGTTAATACAGAAACATAAGCATAAACAGAACTTACAATTATTTACACTAGTGATCTACATCTCTTTAAATCTCTCAGTGTAATGTCACTTCATTTCGTCACCTGTGATATACATAAATTGAGTGGGTCAGGTTGGGAAACCTGGTGAGTACATAGGGTTTTCAACCCACAATAATATAATTATTATGTTTAATCAAACAATCAACCCAATTACCCATCCCCATTATCTTCTTTACTCTTTAAGGATTTAACCTAAGAGTCGTCTATCCTGCTTTCGTTTATTCCGAAGTCCCTTACTTCCAGGGTTATAGTACTGACACTAAATCCATAGCTGCCAATGATCGTTCGTAAAGCACTAATTCCATAGCTGCTATATCTTACTCATCGGGTACTAAATCCATAGCTACCAACGCTCAACAGGTACTAAATCCATAGCTACCAATTCCTACAGGTACTAAATCCATAGCTACCAGTATCTAACTAATAGGTACTAAGTCCATAGCTACCAATTCCCAACAGGTACTAAATCCATAGCTACCAACGTCTGATAGGTACTAAGTCCATAGCTACCGGTGTTTGTCCCGTAGGCACTAAGTCTATAGCTGCCAATGTATACTCACGTCATCTTCTATCTCTCATTATTCATCTACCCATCATCATACCCAATATATTCGTATATATAAAATACGTATATAGTTTAAATCCTTTAAAACATGTATAAAACATTCATCCAGCATAGACAACAAGTATTCAGATAATATGCACACATAGCACGTAATTTATATAAAATACTTCATATCTATGTGTAAGATGAAAGGGACCATGCACTCATAACACGTAAATTATATAATAAATACTTCATATCTATGTGTAAGATGAAAGAGACCATGCACTCACTTGATAGGTGGTGACTCAACACTCAGACAACGCTTCGATACTCTCAACACAATTTCCTTCGATAAAACCTAGTATCAACACCACTAGGGTTTAGTCTAACATTAACCGCGACTAATTAATAGTATAGTTATTATTATTATTATATAAGCGTTAAATAACACTCAATATAACTCATAATAATAGCCCAAATAATTATTTTAAGGTCCTAATAATGTTACTATAATTAATTAGAAGCTATATTAAAACTAGCGTAGGCGTAGCTCACTTACAATGGGTTTTTTCGCAAAACCGGGCTTCGCTGGAGCAGCGTTTCCCGAGCCGAAAGGCTCTTTTCTTGGAGCCGTCGGGCGATCCGGGGCTTCCGCCTCGTGCTAGGGAGTTACCCTAGGCTTTAGGGGGGTTAGGGAGCTTAGAGAGAGAGAGTTTAGAGAGAGAAAGAAGAGGGTTGAGGTGTGAGAATGAATGGAACCCGACACCTCTATTTATAGGGGTGCTGACTGGTCTACTCGCCGAGTAGGGGGGACCTACTCGCCGAGTTGGTCCATGTGGTGGCCTTCTGGTGGTGCCACGTGTCCAATTCTGGTGGTGCCACGTCACCCCCTATCGCGTATCAGCCTTCAAACTTAGAAAAATCATAACTTTCGCATATGAGCTCCGTTTTCGACGTTCTTTATATCCACACGTAGGTAAAATCAAGATCTACAACTTTTGTTTAGACTCCGTTGGCTAATTCTCGACCGATCTCAAATTTAACAGTAGGAGGCGTTTAGACTGTTAAATGACCGCGAAAATATCATAACTCCTTCATACGGACTCCGTTTTCGTCTGTCTTTTTACCGTTTAGTTCCTATTAATGAGACCTTCAACTCTCATTTAGGTCGCGTAATCCAAAAACCGCTCGAACTAAAATTCGAGTTTCGGGTTGTATACTGCTAAGCCGAATCTTAGAAAAATCATAACTTCCTCATACGAAGTCAGATTTGGGTGTTCTTTTTATCGACGGTCTTAGTTTAACATATTCTACGAATTTCATTTAGATCACTAAGGCTAAAAAGTCCTCCATCGTAAATTCACTATTTACGCTTCCCGGTGCCGTGCCGGTTCCGTTGTGAAACTTCGACGGGCCATAACTTCTTCGTTATAACTCGGATTTCGGCGTTCTTTATATGTACGGAAACCTTGTGACATATTCTACAACTTGGTTAAGATTATTTATTCTAAATAATCTTTTGTTGAAAAGTCATTTTCAACCCCTATTGCCTCTAAATTGAGTAGCCCGGATCTACGGGCGTTACATATAGAGTACTAGAACCTTCTACAAAATCATACTCTAGTTACTTTAAGAAAACTGTGAAATTATATGTTAATCCATGAAAACAACATTGTTTCTTTGTTGGTCGTTAGTGGAGCGTGTGTGCTTAACCAACATAGTAATTTGGGACAACAAAGTTGAAATAATGGTACAAATCAAAATTTATGATTGTTGATGGAGCATGTGTGGTTAACAGAAATGTCAATGTGAGATCATAAATTTCACACCCACGAATGCGGGCTAGACATTTAAAATATAATAAGTGATAATTATTTCTAAATAAGATCTTCGAATAGGATAATTATTCATCGTATGCGTTAAGAGCGATAAATAACATATTAATTAGAAGGTTATCTAGAAGGAATAATTTTTACTAGAGATACAATAGTTGCGATGACAATTTTGGAGATATAAGGAACACTTAAGTGTGACTTCATATGAAGAAGTTATGTTTCGTCGAAGTTTCACGTTCAACTCTATATGACAAAGGTTGTTGTAAATAGTTAATCAGAGATGGGTTTCTTATTAGACTAAGTAATCTAAACAAAACTCGTAGTAATAGTAAAAAACGAGAGCGTGCATACAAAGAACACCCAAATCTGACTCGTATGAGGAAGTTATGATTTTTCGAAGTTTCAGTACAATAATGTGCAACATAGAAATCAAAATTAAAACCGGTTGATTGTTAGCCAAAACAATCTAATCGAGAGTTAAAGATCTCATGAAAACGAATCCGTTGATATAAAGAGAGTCGAGAACGAAGTTCGTATGAAAGAGTTATGATTTTTGCACAGACTTTAACAATCTAATTTCTATTAAAATATGAATTTGAAATAGAGTAAGAATTTGATGTAGAGACCTATATAAAAGTTGTAGAGCTCGACGAGGGGATTCTATGGATATAAAGAATATCGAAAACGAATCTCGTATGTAAATATTATGGTCGTTTGGAGATTTCAAGAAATATATGTTATGATGATGTGGCAACACCAGAGTGCAACACGTGGCCGAGTGTGAGTCAGAGTCTTCCATAACGTGATGAGGCAGAACAAGTTTTTTAACACATGGCAACATAATAACTTGACACGTGACAACTTCTATAAGGTTGTGATGTGGACCAATGCGATTATGACATGTGGCAGGATTCAACAGGATCTGTGTATCCAAAAGATGCGGAACACCTATATATATATATATATATATATATATATATATATAGTGCGGCGTGCCCCTTGTAATCTCTAGAAATAGCAGCCGGAATCCTCTTGTTTTCTTACACAGTTCCTCCAAACACTCTTTAATACTCTCAAGTTCTATAGGTCTGATTTTAGGATATTTTATGAGTCAGTATGACGGCTTTGAAAAATATTTAGGAGCCTGACGAGAAGTAGCTTTTGAGTCGATATTCTGCGCGTAATGCCTGAAATTTCGTTAGAAACTCTGTAAGTTAAGCTATACTTATTAACCAATAAGTATAACTTATGTTTAAGTTCATTATCGTTATTATGAACCTATAAAAAAATATTTATCAATGATTCCATGTCATAATATTGATTGATCTATTTACGGGAGTGATTTATAGACTGTTGAATCTATATGCTCAAGAATCCTTATTGAGTGACATTGCTAACAATATATGATCCTATAGGGTCGCAACTTTATCAAATTTTCACATTTTGTATATTTATTATTAATGGGATTATTAATAAATAATATCGATTCTTATATTCTAATTAGGAAATAATTATTGTTTTATGTAAATAATAATAATAAGAGAGTATAATTAGTTATTATTTTATATGGTATGAATTAATAAGTCATGCACAATATTTTGGACAAGTTGGTTTCTTTTTTCTTTTACCTAAAGACAAAGTTTATATTTTATAAACTTGAAGTTTATAGAAAATAAACAATCCATCCTCTTATGAGAGGTATGGCCTAAATATATATAATATTATGGAGGTTGCTTGTCAACTTCCATGCCTTGTCCATGCTTCTTGAAATAGGAGAGTTACTTTATATTATTTTAATGTAAATCCCTTACCTTCCATGGTCTATATAAGAGATGCATGAGGAATGCATTTTAGCTAAGTGAAACACTCTCTTCTTCTCCTTCTTCTCCTTTTTCTTCTTTTTCTTCTTCTTCTTCTTCTTCTTCTTCTTCATCATCATCATCATCATCATCATCTTCTTCTTCTTCTTCTTCCTCCTCCTTTCTTCTCACCAAAATTACAAGTAGCAAAGTGCTACTCCACTTGCTTTTCTTTTGAAGATCATTCAAGTCTTTGGTGGTTCAAAGTGCTTCTCCTTTAGTGCTTATTTGAGTTAAGCACTTAAAGGATTAAGAAGTTCCTTATACAAGAAGGAGCTAGCATTCCAAGTGTCTTAATCTTGATGGTGGATACTTGTAGAGAAGATCATGTTGTTTGATCTTTACATCTTCATCAACACCCCAAAACCAAGAGGGTTCAAAGACTTCAAAGTTTATCTCTAAAACATCCTATGGTTGTTTTTGTTTCATTCTAACCTCTATAAATGGATCCATGATGGTTTGGTTTTGTTATGAACTAAAAATAAACTTATTATTTTGAAGTCTTTAGTTGCTAGTTATTGTGAAAAACAAACTCATATTTCGTATCAAAACCCAACATCGGTGTCAGAGCCATCTTGTATATGTTAGAATGATTTTTTTATGTTTGATAATCTTTGGTTTTTGGAAAACAAGCATGAATTTCTTTTAGTTAAGAAAAATCCATATTTGTCTTCCTCGACAACTTTTTGGTTAAAATTGCTTATTTTCATATATAACTATTTTTGATGCATTTTGGTTATATATATATATATATATATATATATATATATATATATATATATATATATATATATATATATATATATATATATATATATATATAAGCTGCCTTAGAAAAAACAAAGAGTTGTTTGTTATAATATTTGATATGTTGTTATGTATAAACAAGCCATTTGGACCTTTATGTTTTGTTTGGTTGATATTTATTTATTCATAAGATATAATAGATAAATATCTAATTTTTCATTTGTTGATTTGTTGTAATAAATTAGTTAGACTAGTTGTATTCCTTCTAAATATAAAAAGATGAGGAAATGACCTCCTTGAAAATTACTTAACCATTTAAGACCATAATCCCAACCACAAGCTTCTACTTTTGGTTTTGGGCTTAATTATAGTCTTAATGATTTAAGTATTGCAACTTTCACAACATGAAGATTTGAAGTCCTTTTGCAAGCAAGAGTTAACTTGGCATGTGGGATCTTGAAGACCTTTTGAAGTGTTTCTTAAGTCCTATAGGAAAGAGTTAATAATTTTTGTGATGACTCACAAAAACTATTACTAGACCTGGCTTGGTGTATACACATTATAATGAATGATTTTGATGTTTATATTATGTTAAATGTATCCTATGTTTTATGTATAAAAATGGTTTTTACATGTCAAATAACACTTTTTCATAAAAGAATATCACTTGGAGTTTGAATAAAAAATATTTAAAAGATAACATAAGATGTTTATAAATGCATATTTTTAAAAATGTTTTACAAGTTATCGGTTACCGGTTAAAACTCAAATTTTTGTTGAAAATAGTTTTATTGTAAAACTTATAAACACCAAAACTTCAAAATATTTGAAATGGCTTAAAAGATGTTTAAACTTTATATAAACTCCATATATTTATAATAAATAATGAGTTTTTATTAAAAAGATTAAAATTGGTTTATAGGGTTATAATGGCAAATAATAAAACTAGAGATTAGTTTTTGTGTCGAAACTTAATATATGATATTGGTGTTTTAAACATAACGCAACATGTTGATATTATGTTTTATACATGCTAAATGAGATTTAAAACATAAGTATCATCACCTAAGTTTTGGTTTATCAAAATATGACTTTTATCATAAGATGCATAAAATTGAGTTTATATAATAAAATACGTTTATTCTATAAATTCATTAAGTCATAAGTTTTTTGATTGTTAAAAGGAGATTTAAAATAGTGATTTTATAATTCATCCAAAACTCCAAGTCTTAAGTATAGAATATAGTTTTATTAAGGCTATTACCTATAACACATTTTCCAGGTATTAATTAATTTAGTTAATTTCAGGGGGGGGGGGGGGGGGGGGTTGGTGCATAGAGTCGATGAGTTGGGAGTCCAACTCATCAAGTAGGGGCATTTAATCATGGACACAGATCGGGACCAACTTGGCGAGTCGGAAGACCCGACTCGGCGAGTTGGAGTTGTAAAGAGAAAACCCTAATTTTTGGGGTTTGCTCCTTATATAAAGATCATTAGCAGCCCTTGTGGCCTCCCTTAGCGCCTTACCTCCCTATAGAAAGTAGTTTTCGACTATAAACACCCTTAAGTGAGAATAAGAGCGGTTGTGAGTGATTTTGGGGCATTTGTGAAGGATCCTAGAGTTGGAAGAGGAAGGAACAACATGAGGAGCAGTAGATCTGGAAGTTACTCTGTGTTGGCCATCATCCTAAGGTAAAAAGTCACCATCTTGATCTCTAGTTTCTTGGTTCTCTTCTTTCGGTAATAGATGGCTATTTTATTCAAAATAGGGTCAAAACTCAGATATGAACCTATCACAAGGGCATGGTTCCAGATCTGGACATCTTTAGGTCCCAATGACATAAAGTTGTTTCCATTAGGCAGTCCAATCCCTTTCCATGCATTAAAACCTTGTATAAAGGCTAGTTTGGTGTTATGGCCATGTGAGGCCTTGCATGTATGTAAAGTTTGCAACTTTACGTGACATATAAACTAGGGAAGGCTAGATCTAAAGTTTAGGGCTCTAGATCCCACTGGAAAAGGCCGAAAACGAGAAGGACTAAAGGAACTCGCCGAGTCCTTTAACCCAATCGACGAGTTGGCCAAGGAGTTTGCGGATAAGGAGTTTACAACCAAAGACTTTACAGCCAGGGGTTTGCGGTTGAGAGTTTGAAGCTGCGAACATTAAGGAACTCAACGAGTCACTCAAGTGACTCGGTGAGTTGACGAGTTAAGCAAGGAACTGGACGAGTGGTTGGTTATACTCGATGAGTCAAAGTCAACATGGACTGTTGACCTTGACTATGGACCTTGACCTTGACTTTGACCAGGGTTGACCTGAGATTATTTATGGGATGGTGTTAAGTTAATCACTTGATGATTATAGGCAATTAAGAAGGAGCAGTGTGTGATATATATTTGACTTTACCTTACCAGTTTAGTATTCGAGAGATGCGTCTTCTCACCATACCTATGGGTCTAAGGCACCAAGGCCGACCCATTATGTAATTATGGTTTATGTGTTAGTCATTTCTGTGATTTGATACACTATGTGATTGTGTGTTATTGCATGGAAGACCCCGGGGGAGCCCGTGGCATTTGATGTAAGACCATGTGGGGTATGCATGGCATTCATAGGTAAAGACCATGAGGGGTAGCCCATGAAATTGGATGTAAGACCATGTGGGGTTGCCTATGAAATTCCTAGGTAAAGACCATGTGGGTAGCCCATGGTACGAAGGTGTAAGACCTTGGGGAAAGCCCACGACATCCTTACAGGTTTATGTTTGCATGGCTTATGTGTTATATGTAGCTTTTATAGCTAACAGGATATGTGATATGTGTATTGTGTGTGGTATGCTTTGGGAAACTCACTAAGCATTAACTTACAGGTTATGGATTTGTTTCAGGTACTTCCGACTCCAAGGGCAAAGGCAAGGCATGATGGCATGGCATGCACTCTCTCCTAGGCGTTTTTTGTGGACACTCTGATATTTGGGATAAAAGTTTTATTTGACGTATGCTTTGAAAACAACTATGATTGGATTTCTTAAATCATGGAAATGTATTTGAATATTCAAAAATGAAAATTTTCTTTGAAAATTTGGGTCGTTAGATTACCGGTTCTTAAAAGCGATCTACGACTAAACTTTAAAATACCGGATTTTAGTTTATAATTGATCGCAGTTAATGTCAAATAAAATGAAGTTTTATTTGGCACCTAAAGAACCTCATAACAAGTGATATGAATTTTACAAAAGGGTACATGAATTATTGGATGCATGTAATATTCATGAGACCATGTTTTTATAAATGTGAAACATATATAAAACATTATCTAAAAATGCAAGTCATTGCCGTACTTTTGAAGAACACTTGTTATCATTTGAGGGTTTTAGTGTCACGAGGTCACCTAGTCACTAGGATTGGATTTTGATGTTCAAAGTAATTTTGTAATTTCTAATTTCTAAAGTTTACCTTGTTACTGGTTAGTTACAATGCCACAAGTTTTTTCAAGTAGGATGAATTGATCAGAATCTTATGTGATAAAGGTAACCTAAGCATGAGAGGTCCCAGGCATATATGGGATAAACATGACAAGCTAAGAAATAGTTGTTTAGGATCCTATAATCTAGGAGTCACATATCGTATGCAATTGGTAATCGCTTCCTACCGAGTTTGATTAAGTTTATGGGATAAAGGTCACCTAATCATTTACTTGTTTCGATACTTGGATCCTAGATTTTAATAAATTAATATTTTAAGAAACAATAAAAGACATTCGTTTTAAAAGACTAAATATTAAAAATACTAAATGAAACCTTGTTAAATTATGTTGATAACTATCAATAATTTTACGCCTTGCAAAATCTCTCTGTTGTTGAGTTTCAAGAGATAGTAACATTTGATGGTTATAATTTCTATAACTGGTATAATATCTTGAGGTTCTACATTTAAGATAAATAGAAATTATATATATATATATATATATATATATATATATATACACACACACACACACACACACTGAAAGATCCCATACCTGGATAACCTCTGTAACCAATTAGTCTGATCATGATACTTTGATGGGAGTATTATTGTGATGATATTGATGTGGCTCACATCATACCGAAGAAATTAACCATGACTTACAGAAAGTCTTGGATAATTATGAAACATATCATATGTTTCATCAAGTAAAGCAGATATTCAATAAGAACACTTAAAATAGCTTTAAGTCTGTTCAAGCATTGAATAAAATGAGGTCTAAGAGATTGTGCGCTCATACAGGCTTATAGTACAGTTAAGGGAAATGCGTCATAAACCCATAAATCAAGAAAAGACCAAATGATTAGTATTGTTTCTATTGTGGAAGAAACTGGACACTAAAGGAGGAATTGCTCATCTCATCTCATCAAACTGAAAGTCTGACTTGGACAATACTTCATATATCTATATGATAGAAGTATTTATTTTTTCCACCATTCACTTGAGTATGTAATACTTCATGTGATACTAATAATTGATATTATGTGTTGATGTTTGGAAGAAATAATCAACTGATGACAAACGAATGGTATTTCGTGTAGAAGATATAAAAGTGTTGTTATAGTCTTTTATTTAAATAATAGATGTATTATATCTATCCTTATAGGGACATGTAATAGTTGTAATTTATGAATGAATCTAGATTTACTTATCGTTTAATGGATGTTCACATTCATGTTTTGAAACGATGTATTCCATGTTAAAGAATATTTTCTCATAATGTTATTTATGAAGTAAATCTATAATCTTTCATTAAATTAATAGTTCTGATCATAACACCTATATAATCAAATGATATTTTATTGGAAGTTATCTATGTCTTAATCATCATGACAATGTAAATAAGACATACATATATCAACTTCAAAATGATGGAATTTTTAAAGGCAAATGAGCTTGATTCATTTGATATATGTGAATCCTATTTATATGGGAGGATGATTCACATGTGTCTTTATCTATTAGTAGTTAAAGAACAAAAGGATTGACAAAGAGTTATACATACGTGATGTATGTAATCTTTTTCAATCGATGAATAGATTTGGTGATAGATGTTTATTCAATTTCATTGACGAATTTTATTTGTCATTGTTGAAACCTTTGATTTGATCAAATGGTTTATAGTAAAGATTGAAATATATCATAATGAGACCATCATTAACCTTTCGTTGTGATAAATAAAATGAGTTTTGTAAAAGACCCTTACTGGTAGGTCTATAATTTCGGAGTGTATACTCCTAGGGTTTTATATAATTGAGATTTTATAGACTTAGAATTGGTGATCTACGCTCTGTTTCCTGTTCCTTTTTTGGTTGTTGTTTTAGAGTAGGGTCACTTATTCGAAGGTCTATTTAATCTTAAATTATATACAACTTGTATACACTGCGTAATTATAGAAGGACCCGGTAAGGATCACCCCATAATGTTACACTTAATCTCATAGATTCTTTAGACACTACAATTCTCGCACGACAAACCTAGAGAGATGTAACCACTCCATCATAACAGTCAGCAGAGGAGTCAAGGAGGTTTCTGAGAAGGGATCAACCAAAGAGACCAAACATCTTATGCGTCACACTAATAACTAATAAACTAATATAACCTAGTGAGTTCGTGAATACACTACTCACACTATGTGGTAGGTTTATTTCATATTTTGTAACAACTTGTAACAGTTATTCAATTCACAAAAAATCATTCGAGAGTAGTCACTACTAATTCATAAGTTTACTTTGTATAGACTTCCAGTATGAATTGTTTTCAGAACACTATGAAAGTCGGAACATGATACACTCATAACTAGGCTAACTTAGTTTAATCAACACCTGACTTCTAGCCACTACTATAGACCTATCACCGTTTCATATTTTCATCATTATAGAAAAGATGCCTTGCGGTAGAACTATAAGGCGCGTAGTCAACAACACAACAAAAAATCCACCATTGCCTCCACCACCACAACACGATCCTGCTGTTTTCTAGGCAGCAATAACAGCGGCAATGACAGCCGCTATAAACCAAATCCGTGCAAGTGGTACTAGTGGATCTGGTAGTGACGTCCACCTAACTAACACCAGAGTTACCCGTGGACACCCACGGGAGTGTTCATACAAGGACTTCATGAACTGCAAACCCAAATCCTTTAATGTAGATGGGGGAGTCATTGATCTAATGCAATGGTTTGAGAAAACAGAATCAATTTTCAAAATCTGTCCGTGCCCAAAAGGGAGCAAAGTGAAGTTTGTTGCCTACACCTTCTCCGACAGATCCCTAACATGGTGGAATGGCCATGTTAAGTCACTAACCTATTAATGGATAACTCAATGGGCTGGGAGAACCTGAAAGAGATGATGATAGAAGAGTACTACGTAATAGGCGAAATACAAAAGCTGGAGCACGAGCTGTGGAGCCTTATCATGGCATGCACGAGCTGTAGAGCCTTATCATGGCAGGCTCAGACATAGTAGCCTACACTGATAGGTTTAGCGACCTGGCAGCACTATTCCACGGGATGGTTACCCCGGAGAGTAAAAAGATAGAGAAGTACATCAGGGGTTTATCTCCCAAATTCAAGGGAATGTACTGGCTTCCAACCCAACTACCTTCGATAGCACCGAATGCCTGGCCCAACGACTCATTGACCATAGAGTCCGCATGGCATGGTGGCCCCCGTTCCTGAATCAGCAAAGGGAGGAGACTATAAACGAAAGTCAGGGAACAAGAGGAAGGGACAAACAACACAGGAATCCCTACACGAGCAACATATAGTTACTGTACACAGTGCCACAAAAACTGCCACTCCAGTGCCTGTTAGTTAATATGCTGGAACTTTCCCGAAGTGTAGTAAGTGTAACTACCACCACACTGGAGCTTATCGGGAGATGCAATGCAAGAATTGCCACAGGAAGGGGCACACTGCTCGTTTCTACAGGGGGCCGACACAACCAATATCCCAGGTCCCCGGAGTTGAAGTAAACCAGGCCTGTTATGGGTGTAGTGAGATGGGGCACTACAAAAAGTACTACCTAATAACGAAGAACTCTGGCGGGGAGGGGCGAATACTGATGATCACCGCAGAAGAGACTGTCCCTGAGACAACTGTGAACAGCAGTACGTTTTCTAAATATTAATAAAATTTTAAAACTTAGTATTCCAATTTAAAATTTAAATTACTCACTCGTTTGAACAAATCACAACATGCATATAAGAACTAAGGATCCGTACAGGTGAGCTATGATGGCTTAGTGTGTACATCAGGGTTATGCATAACTAAGATTTTACAGGCTTAAAGTGAGTGATTCTACCCCATTTCCTGTTCCTTGTTTGGTTGTGGATTTAGGGCAGAGTCACTCAGTCAACCGTCTTATTCATATTAATTATACATGACTTATATACACCAAGCAATCATAGAGGGACCTGATAAGGATCATAATACGAACTTCAGGACAAAGCTGCCCAGGACTACGAGTGGACATTCTACCATTCGGATGAGCATAACCCCTAAAGTCCTGCTTAGAAAGCTAATTTCGGGATGAAATTCTCTCTAACGGGGGGATGATGTGACAACCCGCTATTTCAAGTCAACAAAAACTCAACAATGGTCAAGATACTAGAAACCATTTGATTTAATCATTATTATAATTGGTGATAGTGTAAAAGTGTTATAAAAATCAAAATATGTGAAAGTGTGGGTCTTTATGAAACTTAAAACTACATTATATTACTCAAAAAGATACTACATGCATATTCATAAATATATTTTACATTGATAATTTGATTACATAGGACTAGATACAAACCGATCTAACAGATCATTACAACACAATAGCATACATAACAAGATATCAAATCCAAAGGGCCAACCTTGATGCCTTCGATCCGCACGTATAGTGAGGAAACTTGGTTCAAAGTCAAACTCAACTGGTCAACAAAATTTCACCTCTTTGAAGAAAGTGTCACATATTGTTAGATCACATTCAATATTACACAACGTGGGTATCTACGAGAAGCCTTTGAAAATGTAGTTTGTTGAAGTTGCAGGGTGTCTCCATAAGAAGGTAACTTGGGAGATTGGGGTGTTTGTATGTATATTTTAAAACAAATAGTGTCGGACCGTAGTATATGTTGGATATAATCTTGATGTGGAAGATTGAGTTGAATAAAAGAAAAGAATGGGTCATAGCTTTGACCGATATGCATGGGTATTATGGAGATCATGTATGCATGTTGTGTAGAAAAGGTCCTTCATGACCTGGTTTTTAGGATGGTTAGTATTTAGTTTGTTTTCTTTTTTCTCACGTGGTGTGTAAGGCCTATATAAGGCATATGTTTGTTTTCAATAAAGAAGAGAGTGTGCAGAGTTTTTAGTACTTCTCTGTCATTGTTTATTTAATCTCTCTTTCTTTTATCTTTGTGTATAGTAAACAAAAGGTTGCTGGTTTACATTCTACAGTATAGTTATACAAGGCATATGACAACAAGTTACTCTGACTTTTCATCATAGGATTCGTTTTCTTAGGATCGTGTATTTTAGTATTCGAATATTTTGTTAGACGTAAAATAAAAAAGTATACGTAGATCAAAGAAAAAATATGATACAATAGTAGCAAAGATTATGAAGCAAAATAGACACAGAAATTTATAAATTGATATATAAACCGTTACAAAAAGGTGCATACTAAAATATAGTAAATCATATTATCCGACTTAATATAAGAAATTATGATTTATCGATCGATCCGGAAATTTTAATGGATACAAGGATTTATGTTCTTCAATAAAATTGTCAAATTTTATTATAATCTTCATGATAGTCTTTTTCTACCGTAAGTTTTAAACATATTTTTTTCGGAATTACAAATCAATTTTTCCGCAAACCATTTAAAAAAAAAACCTTCTCCGCATTTCATCTTTTCTTTTCCTTTTCTATGATAGCGTATATATGCCCATGAAGTACCATGACCATGTCTTGTTCATCTTAAGCACCAGTCATAACTCTTAAAATATAACCTGGCATGAATGGTAGAACTTATTCGTCATCAGAACGTGCGGGGAATGGGTTAAGTTGAGATTCATTGTCGGAATAGAGATTATCTAGATCTTCAAATATGTTGTTTATACTAGTACACATTTTATTAACTATATATATAAGAGATAGTTATTGTGTTGGTTGGTGTGAATTATACTATAGTTTAAGTTTTAACCTCTTTACGCAGTTGATGCATAAGGTGTTAAGTGATATATTTAACACCAATAGGTGGAGTTACATGAGACATAAAAAAATTGAGAGATTTATAAAATTCACAAAATAAACCTCTATATTCTTTAAGGTTTTGGTAATAACTATTTATGTAGAAATCTGTGTATTAAAAAAAAACTGAGTTTGATGCATACCTAATTCGCTCAGATGGCCACGAACTGCGTACCAAATCGTTTCGTACCCAATCGGGTACGAAAGCGTTCCGAACGTGACCTGGATCGCAAACCGGTACGGTGTCGAGATAGTTCCCAATCGAAATCTGGATTCAGTAATCCAATAGTTCCAAAACACGATTTTGGGTTCAATTTCTGAAATTAGTATGTTAATTTCTGATATTGGTATGCCGATTTTTTGGAATGGCGGGAAACTACCGACTGTTTCCACATCGATTCTTAGACTCTTAATTCTTCTAATTCACTGAACCATCTTACACACTAATGTTCAATTTCTTATTCTAGGTACTATAATTGCGTATATAATACTCAATTTGAAATCATCTTCTAATTGCGTATATAATACTCAATTTGAAATCATCTTCTAGAATGATTGTTTGTGTATTCTATACAACTATTCCAATTCCCAATTTCTACAAAGTCTATACTTACCAGATTAGCACTAACATGTATGTATACCTATAAATACATACTCCATCATCCAAATCTGTTCTACACTTCTACTCTTCTCCTTCTTCATTCTTCTTATTCTTCTTTTGTTTTTGTTCTATTTTTATTTCACCGAATTAACTCAAAGTTCATGTTTTGGTTTTGGAATTTGGTACACCGTACCATACTAAATTGTATACCGGATCGTTCCGAAATGAACCTACCCCCCTCCGTACCGGATACGGTTAATATGGCGAACTGCGTTCCCGATCCTCGTTCCCGTACCGAAGTGAACCACGAATTAGGTAACTATGGTTTGATGTTTCTTGGAATACATGGTTATTTTTGGAAATTGGTTAACTTTTTTTTTTTGCTAAATCTTGAAAAAGCTTATTACGTTTATGGTTGAAAAATTAGATTGATTAGAATAACTACCAAACCACAAGGATGGAAATTTTAATTTGCCCTAAAACTTATAAAATTAAAAGTAATATAACGATCATTTGGGTTGTAACCTCAATCCATACAAAATTCAAAACCATTTGCACACAACTAGAAGAAAATCACCTTTTAGAGGAACAAAAGTCGTCTCTAAAAGTCATTCTCTCGTCCTTAAAAACCTACAACAACGAGTGTGGTCTCTTAAAGTGTCCTCACTAAAGCCTCGTTGCAAAATCTTTAAGATATATTGTGAGTTAGTCACAGTATAAGGTTAGGGTTTGATGGTCGATAAGCTTGAAGGGGGGCCATGCCTAATCGGGTTGTAAACGTATTAAATACCATGTGGATTTGATATAGAATTGAAGTTAGGAAAACATAAGGATCCTTAGAACAATGATCATATTCATGGTTGATATGGACCACTTTGTAGCTGGTGTGGTCCATCGGGATTGAAAGAGTTTTTAGCCCACAAATAAAATGTCTTGTTTTAATTAGAAATTATTATTTTGGTGTGATTATGAGAAACTTGACAGTTATGCATGAGTCTAGAGTGCATGCTTATTACTGCATTTGCATGCCCTGTTTTTGGTGTCATTTGACAGCGACCCTTCACACATTACATCAAAATCTCTCGACAACTTATTTTAAATTTATCAACTTCCTTACATTATATTGTTTTACATAAAGAGTTCAATAGCAACCAATTATATCTTTTTGTTAATGTAAGTAGTAACTTATTCTTTTTTGCAAATTAACATGTCGCCAAAATTGATATAGTTATAATCAATTAACTCCAGATAAAAATGCAAAACTGCTTTATGTAATTTCATTTGTTTATTTATTATCAACGTCTTTTGAATAATTTACTTGTGATATATACGTATAGATTCAAACTCAACATGCCTAGACTATTTAAAAAAAAAATCGCAACCGCTTATTTGATATAATTTGTATAATTATTTACTAATTTTACGAAAAAAGAATAAGCATATTGTCATAGAAAAATCATTATAATTATGTTTGGCTAAATCGTTGTGTTTTATAACATTGTGTCTCACAATCAAGAATCCCTTAAATAATTAGGGTGTGGCAAATTTGATTATCACATACATATTTTAAAGTTTAAAGATCTTTTATAAGAGTTATAGATTAGATTTGATTTAAGTTTTAAATCGTTATTTGTATGGCTAGTTAGTTATAAGAATCTCATGTATTTTTGCACTATATATGTCATCAATATACAATTGACAATTTCAAGGAAAATCTATAACTCTTATATCTTTATAAAAACTTATAAAGAAAATATGTATATACATGAACAAGTGTAACAACGAATGCTATTTTATACTATTATCTAAAACAATTAAAAAAATGTATGCATTATTGGTTTAATTATTGAGCTCGTGGCTAGAAGGAACATCACAATTTGAGGCCAATTGCGATCAAGTCTTTCTTATATGAATGATGTTGATGGTTTAAATACGAGAGGTCTTTTGTCCCCATGAAGTCGACCTATAATCTTCCTAATACGATACTCCAACCATTTATTTTATGTGTTTCACATGGAAGATATCGGAATAATGGTATAAAGATCATGTGATATTTAAAAGAACAATACTATCCACGTATCCAACTCCCCTAAATGTGGGAAAAGAGAGGAGACAGGAACAGCTTTAGTAGTTGACCTCATGCATAAGAAAGAAAAAGCAAATGGAGAATGCGAGTCATAAGACATATAACCATAACAAATTGGAAACGTTCAAAATTCACCTAGATACATAGTAATAAATACTTATAGGAGAAGAAGCTAAAATTCTTTCCATAAATCTAAGAGACCATTCGATTAGGATAACATCTATAATATTATTTTTTATTATAAACGGCAAGATTTGTATTATATAATAAATAAAATCAGCGCCAAGATGGAAACAATACAACAAAACAACAAGAAGAATATGGAAACATGTTTCAGATTTCAGCTATAGTGGATATCTATGCCACAAGAACATGAGAACATGAAATCAAAAACCAACACCACGCCTATCACCAAAATTATTAGATACGACAAAACTCTAAAATTGGTCTATGTTGTTTACCAAAAAATTGTGAATAGGATCTTAAAAGTTTTCAATTTTCATGAAAGTTCCAAACTCAAGAAATGTTCGTAATTTGGTCCGAAAAAACATGAAAAGACGATTATGTTATTTTATTTTATTTTTTGTATTTTTATAATTACTCTCTCACTCTCTCTCTCTCTCTCTCTATATATATATATATATATATATATATATATATATATATATATATATATATATATATATATATATATATATCAACAATCATCCAATTCATCTTCTCCGACCATTCCTCCTAAAACCCTAAAATCCATAATCAATCCCAGATGTAATTGATACGGTGAAAATTGAAAATGCCCAAACTCTTCAATTTTGTTTTATTTTCTTTTAGTTTTTCCCATTTTTACACCTACTACAAAATCATTCTAAATATTACGGTTCGAATTACCCTCTTCTTCCTGTTCGATTGCTTAGGGAAGACATCCTCCTCCACCTACTTTTCTTTGGTTCTGGAGATGATGTTCTTGAGAAGAAATCATAGTTGAATGAAGAAATTATTATAAAAAGTTGGATTTCATTTCCACCACCATCAGTATAGAATACAACATGTTTTGTTGTTCTTGACCAACATTAGAAGACCCCTTTGCATATTATAAGTGAAGCTCGACTTCTCTCGATTGTTTCTCAAGTATAGTCATCTTCTTGGAGTTGCTTTCATGGCTTCCTTTCAGAAACTCTAATTCATTAGTTAATTCAATGTTTGAATTAGTCAATTGAGTCACCTTCCTTTCGGCTATTTTAGCCTTAGCTTTTTTATGTAAGTGTTATCTTTTAATGACTTTATCATGCTTTCCATTTCTCTTACACGTTCTTGAATCGATTCGTTTGTTGAATTCGCATTCTTTAGGTTAGATTAAGATTCGTTGACTTTTTCTTCTAATGATTTGACTTTTTCTCTTAAACTTGAAACTTTGAGATTATCTTCAACTGTAACGACCCAAAAATCAAGGGTACAAATTTCATTTTTAATATATCTAAAACATTGATATCGTTTATTTCTAACATTTCAAACCATCATTAAGTAAAACATTTATCGGAGTTTATCTCAAAATCGTTCATTGCGGAAATCATAGGTGTGTGCAATGCGATCAATCTGATCCCTTCTTTTCCAAATCGATGATACTTGAAACCAATAAACAAAACTGTAAGCACGAAACTTAGTGAGTTCCCCAGAGCATATCCTACACAATCCACATAACCACATAATCCATACTAGCTATAACAACTACATAAACTGTATCAATTACATATACCGTATCAATCACATAGCCATGCATATAAACATATACGGATATCGTGGGCTCCCCAAGGTCTTACTCCAGGATGTCATGGGCTCCCCAAATGGTCTTACACCTAAGTGACATGGACTCGCCCATAGCTTTCAATAGGAAAGCCATGAGATCTCCACATGGCGTTACATCCAAGTGCCATGGGCTCCCCACATGGTCTTTAATAGGAAAGCCATGGGCTCTCCACATGGTCTTACATCCGGTGCCATGGGCTCCCCCATGGTCTTCCATGCAAGTATCACAAAGAAAACTAGCATATCCCATACCACATAGTCAATAACATACCACATAATCACTAGCATACCATATATACACGCATACCAGACATATCAGTAGTGAATCTACAATAAACACTACAACTAACTGAATGGGCCAACCTTGATGCCTTACACCCATTGGTATGGTGAGGAGACTCACCTGACACTGCTGAAGTCCCGCGGATAAAACTCTAGCTGCTGGTTGACAGGTTCCCGAACTGTCAATCATTAAAACGACACCCAATTAATAGTTGGGTTCCAATACATAACTATAAGTCTACACTTAGGGTAAATTGACCACTTTACCCCCAACCTAGCTTGGTCCAAAACCAAGGCCCAAATTCACACTCCGGAGGCCCAAAAGCTCAATAATCAACCAAGGCCCACTTATGGCCCATCTATGGCCCAATTTTCCAAATTGGTCCTAAACCTCTACATGGACTTATTTTAAGGCCCAACCAATTATTCTAGTCCAAACAATTGGCATTCTAATGGCCCAATAGCTAATAATAGTCAAGGCCTAATTATGGCCCACTTATGGCCTAATTTTCCAAATTGGGCCCAAGCCCCTCTAATAGGTCTTATCCTAAAGCCTAATAATCTCCTCAGTCCATAATTGTGTTCCCCATTAGCCCACCAAGGTCCACATCAACTTAGTCTAATAAATGGCCCAACAAGAACCCAAACCCAATTAGGGTTTTTTCACATAAAATGACTATTAGGGTTAAGTGTTCTTACTTAATCCATTAAGGACTTAATCCATTAAGTCCAATATTGCCTTATGTTAATTTGCCAATGATTGATAATTAATATTTTAAGTTTATTAACTAATTCCAGTGCGGGTCCCGATAAGTCCAAACCAATAATTCCAACATTAGGGTTTTCTAAACCCTAATTTGGGTTTTCAACCCAATCATAGTCAAGTAGGCCCAAAACTAAGTCCTTAGGTTAATTAGAGCTTCATTAGGCCCACTAGGGTCTCATAAGGCTCATTAGGGTTTCATAAGGCGGGCACCACCCACTACCACCTCGGGTAGTGGTGCTCAATGGCGGTTCACGGTGGTGGTTACGAGTTTCTTTTATTATTTTCGCATCGGATATAAGATTACAAAGCAATACCCAAAATAACACACAAATACACACACACACACACACTAATACAAGTACATACACAGCCACCCTAGTGGTAGCCAGCAGTGGCACGTGGTGGTAGCCACTACCTCACGGTGGTGGTGGTGGCTTCCTTGGTTTTCCGACCCACGCAATACATACAACATAATACACCAACACACCTAAACACATGGAAAAAACACGCACACAACAGCCTCCCTTGGGGTGGGGGAGGTTGACCGGAACAGCCAATGAAGTAGGAGAGTCGCGTGGTGCCGACAGTGGAGAAATAGATAACTGCTTGGGGCTATGGAGGCGACGGAACACTGTAGAAAACCATCGTAGCATACGATGGCGGCGTGTCAGTGGCCAAGAACAGCGGTGGCGCAACGGTGGAAAGAATTGGAGGCAGTGGATGTTGGCGACCCAACTTGTGAATGGCAACACCAACAAATCACATTCTACTAACCGCCCACTGCCCTGATGACCAAGGGCGGCCTTCGCCTTCAATGAAATTAATCTAGCGGCGGCGACTAGGTTCCGGCGGTCCACATCAACGACAGAAACACGGCACAGTTCGTGGTCCTTGCCGGCGATAGAAGCAGCTACGGGTTGGATGGTCGATGGCTCACACCGGTGGTTATGGAGGGGTGATGGCTGGAGAGACAATGGGGTGAAGGTGGCGGCTGGAGATGGTGTTGTTAGGGTTAGGGTTTACCGGGTGGTGTTAGGGTTATATACCCGAATTCCTTAAGCTTTATCCCATAATAACAACAATGGTCCCTCCTTGTATTATTCCTTTCAAAACAAATCCCTAATTTTAACATTTAAACCTTGCATTCTGAAAAACATTCTAAATCAAGTCTAAAATGTTACTAATTAGCCCCTGCTTCTATAAATCCTTAAATATTAAGTCCAAATAATACAAAACACCCCGTGACATCTAAAATCCTCTGCAAAACAAGTCCTGAAATTACCCTTTAATCCCCCGAATAATCCAAATTATAACATTCGGCTCCCTAAAATCAACACTCTACTAAATAATATGGATTTAGGGCCACTATTCGTTCATCAATTTTATCTATTTATTTCTTAAATAAACAGAATGTTACATCAACGAGCTGGGTGATTTTGCTAATGATTTTCTCGATTGAAGCATCTTTTTTGTTCAATAACTTGACAAAATTTTTAAGTTTTAACCTAAATCCATCTTCTCGAGATCAAACAGTGTGTATTTAGTTTAAATTGCATATGAGGTGAGGAGAGAAAGAGAGAGAGAGAGAGAGAGAGAGAGAGAGAGAGAGAGAGAGAGAAAGAGAGACAGAGTGTGTGTGTGTGAGTGAGTGACTGGATGAGTGTAAGAGAGAGAGAGAAAGAGAGAGAGAGAGAGAGAGAGAGAGAGAGAGAGAGAGAGAGAACGACAAGGGTGGGTGGGGGGATAAGTTGTTTATTTTCTTTTTAATTTTAAAGTAAAATAGTAGTTGAATAATTATAAAAAATACAAAAAAGAAAATAAAAGGGCATAATCGTCTTTTCAAGTTTTTTGGACCAAAATCACTGGAATTTCTTGATCTTGTACCTTTCATGCAAGTTGAAAACTTTTTGGACCATATCTACAGTTTTTCGCAAACCACTAGGACCAATTTTACGGTTTTGTCAAAATTATTTACAAGATTCAGAAAATTATAAAAAGTAGAGTAACACGGTTTTGAGCCTTTAATAGTATTGAATGACTCGAAAACACCCATGCCATGATGAATTTCGTCGAAATCCAAAACTATAAAATCACTTCGCCAGATTTTGAAATGATACATGTATTGGTTTTAATTGAAATATCCCAAATTCTGAAGACCAAAAATTATGTTTTTAATAAGTAACTTATAAAATAGTTTACTGAAAAGCATTATCAATTCATATCATTTCATAAAACCATAGTCACGCGTCTCAAAATCATGTCATAAAATAATAATAATGTCAGAGTACAATCCCAAGAATCTCATAAAACGGAAATCCCGTGTGTGTGATGTGCATCTACCGTGCCGGCTCCTTCCCCTTCGTTGAAGAAGTACCTGAAACAACACTGAAAACTTTAAACACAAAGTTTAGTGAGTTCCCCCATCATACCACATACCACATAAGGCTTGTCCCTCGGTATCTTTTAACCGGTATCTAGCTGGCATGACTGGGAGTCAGGCTCCCCTTTGTATCTTACAACCTGTAACCAGGAGCTAACCTCCCCTTTGGTATCTTTCAACCGGTAGCCGGGAGCTAACCTCCCCTTCGGTATCTTTCAACTGCTAACTAGGGACTATTTCACCCCTACCACAACCACCTATTACATATCATGAACATATATTTAGGCATGCATGGGTGCTGTCTACCCCTTCGGTATCTTTCAACCGGTAACTAGGGATTGTTCCGCCCCTACTACTACTAACATATTTAGCATCCTAGCACATGATCATAACAGATAGCAACATACTAGATAATTATCATAAAGACAATAATCTCTTACTAGTGGGCCGACCTTTGTGCCTTAGACCCACTTCTACTGGAAGGTAACTCACCTCAGTGTCGTGCAATGTCTGAATTGTCCTCGATGTCGGGATCAACTCCTCTCGATTCCTACACATAAAAATCTTCCTTAATTACCATTTCATGGTCAACTTAGGTCAAAGTCAAAGTCAAGGTCAACACCTTGGTCAAAGTCAACTCTAGGTCAAAGTCAACATCTAGTTGACTCAACTCACCGAGTTCCATAATCCTTAGAACACTAAGATATTTGACCCTATTGGCCGAGTCTTTCAAGAAATCGATGAGTTCTCCTTCATATAAAGTTGGGACTTTCTACAACTGACTCGCTGAGTTCATCCTTGAACTCGTCGAGTCCTTCTTTATGCAAGAAGGCACATCTAGTCCTAGACTCGCCGAGTTCCTTATGAACTCGTCGATTTTTTCTTCATGCAGTTGGTACTTAGTCTTGAACTCGCCGAGTTCCATGATCTTTAGGTCCACAATAAACCCAACTGGTTGAGTGTTCTTCTAACTCAACACATTGCCGATTATCAGAAGAGGTTTGGAGGAAAGTACGACCCAACTCGCTGAGTTGTATGAGCGACTTGTTGAGTCCCTCCATGAAAAAAACTATTCTGTCGATTTCAGTTGATCTTAATGCATCCAAAACATAGATCTGACCTCCTAGGGTCCATATTACATGTAAAATTACAAACTTGATGTTCATGCATGGGGTATTTGGTTCAAATGGTCCTAAAAAGAGGTTTATATGGTGCATGGGACTCCCATGGCCATAAAGTTGGCACCTTTATGCCATAGAAACCCTAAATGGTTCCAGATCCGAAGTCATACCCCCTTAGAATGAAAAAAAATCCCAAAAATGGCCCTACTAAAGCTTATTAAAAGTAGGAACTTTCCCTAACTAGAGATCTAATAGATAAATTGTCAAGGTTGAAGCTTTTTACCTTGAATGAGCTGGAAATGAAGCAAAACCTCTGGATCTACTTGCTTCTTCTGGGACCCCCAAGCTTCCACTTCTTTCTTCAAGCTTCAAACAACCAAAAACACACAAAAATAGGGTGTAAACTCCAAATATTAGGGTTTCATCTAGGCAGTCCTACTCGTCGAGTCGGGCTCCCGACTCGTCGAGTAGGTTACTTAAAACTCGCGTCCAGAATCCAGTCTACTTGACGAGTTGGGCGTCTAACTCGTCGAGTCCCAGTGTAAAACATGCAATTACTTAAATTTAAATTATGCACCAAGAATCGGGTCTTACATTAATAGTTCTCAATATACTTTTGTAGACAACAAAATCATTATCTCATTAAAAGTAAATAGCAAAAATGAATTTCTAAAACCCGATTTTAGATCAGATCGATTTAGGGCTTCAAGAAGTCAAAGGCTTGGTTTTGGGGTAAAACCAAGGCTCAAAAATTGACCATCTAAGGGTCATGATGCGAGGAGTAATTAAATGCAGATGTTGATTTATGATAATCTCACGATATGAGCAATAAGAGCTCACGACGTGAGATGTGCTATAGCCCAAACCCATGATCTTTTTGGGTTTTCTTCGTATTTAAACCCCATAAATTTCATTTTAGAGTTCGAAAACATCCTCCTTCGTCCCTAAGCTCAGTAAAACCCTAACCCTATCTTGTCATTGTGATTCTTAAGCTTTTGGTGGTGTTTTGGTGGTTTGAAGAAGAAGAGATCACCATTGAAGCATAGTTTCAGCATAGAAGTTCCATTTGCAACCTCTAGTAACACTTTTGGATCATTGTGAGTAACCATGGTCCAAGATTTATCCCTTCTTGTTGCTAGATCTAATTTTTATGCATGTTTATCCATGGCTTAAGAGTTCGAGTGTTGGGACTCCATAAAGTTAGCAACTTTATGGGTCCTTAGCGTCCCATGGTGTTGATATGTTATGGATCTGAGTTTGGAAGGATGTTTGTGAAGGGTTTTAGTATACTACGACATCCTATGGTGCACATACAACCCTAAATACCTTGGATCTATGTTTTCACTAATTATACATGCAAATGGTTTCCAAGGCATTAAACCTATAACTAGCATGCAATTAACATAAACAATACAAGATACTAGTTAGGATAACATACTTCTTTGTTGTAGCTTGATTCCGTGGAGCTTAAGAGCCTAGTGCCCTAAGTGTGACACCTCAAATGGTTCACACGACACCACCAACAACTTGGAATAAATTGAGAGAAAAGTTCTTATGCTCAAAATCGGCTATCCCTCTCATATGAATCCTAAGGGCCGATTTCTTAAGCTATGGGGTCTTTATATATTGTGGCTATTAGGGTTACACCATGTAACTCATGACTTTACATATTCTTCATGATCCATGGGTTAAAACCTCCATGGAGTATCCATGGGTTACTTCATGGGTTTAGCCCAACATGAAGAACTATGGATCATAAGCCCACATATATAAAAATGACTGATTTACACAATCAATCCCCATAATTTAATTAGTGTCTTTTGATCACAAAATTAATTCCAAATTAATTTTTGATTAATACTAATTAAATAATATGATTTCATATTAATATATTAGAACTTATAATATATTAATAAATCATAAATTTCCTTTTGTCACAAAAGTCTATCCAAATCGTTCTGATGCCATGCAACCCAAATGGACCATGCCAAATCGGGTCAAGTACATACCAATTATAGTTATAGACTTAGACACTAATCCAACAGTTTGAGTTCATGCTTGATAATTTATCTCCTTTTTCTTCATGAATAACCTTGTCTGAACTCAAGTCTTGTATTGGACATACAAGACCTTAAAACATCGATATTTATCATCCTAAGAGTGTTTGGAAGCCTCCTGGAAAAGATGGACTAGTGGCTTAATGGATTAAGAAGTTTTTGGATCAAAATGGCATTTAGACTGATCTCACGATGTGAGGATATGCTTGTCACATCGTGAGGATTATGAGACCATATTATTTGCCCTATAGTGGTCACGACATGAGCCATAGATGGTTATGTCGTGAGGGTCTAATGACTGCTGACTTTCGTTGACCGTTGTCTTTTTGACCAGGTTTGACTTTAAGTTAAAATCGAGGATTTTGGCTATTAATTAAGATTCTATCTAGTTCTGGTGTTAGTGGATTCGCAGGTGCAAGCAATGTTGAAAAGGGATCATATCGTAGTGTTTCAGACCTCTTTGATTACGGTGAGTTTCGCCTCATTGTACTGTGGGTCGAAGACACCAATGCCGGCCCACTATTTTTGGTTATATTTTAGTAGAAGGATGCCTAGGGATTGTATATAGTCATATAGGATAGACTGATGACTCTTTCTCTTGGCTTTCTTGCCTATTCCTTTATTGGTTGTGGCTCTAGAGTAGGATCGTTTGTATGAGTGTCTATGTCACCTCTGAGTATATATCATTATGTATTCCTTGATTGTTAGTATTTAGTATGTTTCTATGTTGTAGGGATCTGTTAGAGCTATATCATGGTATATTGGATGTTATTATACTATAGTGATAGGTTAGATTTGTATCTTGGTATATAGGATGTTGCTATGTTGTAGTGATCTGTTGGATCTATATACATGTATATAGGATGTCGCTGTGCGGTATTGATTTGTGGATCTGTATGTTTATGTTTAGTTGTTGGTTATCATCTAGTGGAATGCCTTAGGGGTTGTATGTGGTAATGTAGGATAGCCTGAGAACTCTTGATCTAGGCTTTCTAGCCTATTCCTTGTTTGGTTGTGGTTCTAGAGTAGGATCATCTGTTCGGGTGGCTATCTCACCTCTGGTTACATATGGTTATGTATTTCATGGAGGTTAGCTGGTAGCGGGACTATGTACGGTGTGAGGATTAGTAGGCAGTAGTGAGTTGTATGATTGATTTTTTCACATATTATGTGATTACTTGATCCTTGATTGTTTATATGTCGACATATGGTGGTGGTGGGTTGAGGCGGTCCAACTTTATGTTTATCACACCCCCAAACCGAAACGGCAGAAACTTTCAGGGGTGGAGGACGTCATGTGTAGTATCACAACAATTGCATCATAGTAATCAAAGTAAACACAAACATTACATTTAATATATAAAAGGTATTTACATATGTTTGATTCATATTTTTATACAACAAAAGTAGCAAAATATAAAGATATGACTCTATATGCTCCGTCTTCTCAAAAGCCTGCAGGAGTACCTGTCTACTGATTTCCTGAGAATATAAGCAGTTTTGAAAGAGTATTAGCATTAAGATGGTGAGTTCATAAGCATGTTTTTGTAATGAAAACCTGTTAATGAATCAGTGAAAATGTTTGTATGTTTCCAAGAAAATTCAGTATTTTCTAACATGTGTGTTTGTTACGGTGTTCCATAAAGTATTAGTTTGTATACATGATTACCACCAGATGTGTTGTATAATGTTGTTTAGAATGAAAGCCCTTTTGTATGAAAACCCTGGCTATCACCAATATGAATAGAATATTCTGATTAAAAACACTGGTTACCACCAGTATGTATAGTAGTTTCATTAATTTAAATAAAACCGTGTATGTTATCCCTTGGACTCCTCTAGTATAATGTATAATAGTTCTATTAATTAAAATAAAACTAATGAAGAATGAAATCCCATAAAAAAAGGGTTAGTTTATACTATTTTGAGTTCGTATAACCATGCTTGATATGACCTAGTGACCTCTACGACATTCTTCAGGCGTCAGACGTTATGACATTTGTCATCATAGGCATGCCTGCCTAACCGTAGCTAGTAGTTTATGTGTGGGATAGTCAATCCCAAACAGATATATTCACAAATATCATGCTCTCCCTCCAAGAGACTCTTGTTATACTATGATAGGATTTAACCCGCACCCTGAAGGGTACAATTGAAGTGATGTCTCACAACCATGTATTAAGTAGTTTACGTGTAATGTAATGTTCACTTATACTTGAATCTATACGTATGTCTTGTAGAGTAACAATAATTATAATTAAATAATTATTTAGTAATGTACTCTTGTTATCCGAAAGATAGTAATGTATATCATAGACTAAGTCTGTCATAGTTGATATGTTTGTTAATGTATAAACTCTGAAATTGTGAAACTGTGTATTGAAATCCCAAACTATACCTATTATAGTTTGCATGTGTGTTAAGTACTCGGTTTATGTATTGTTCTAAAAACTATGCAATTATAGTTGTGAGTTGAAAACTTCCCTTATGCTCAGCATAATACAAAAGGGATAAGATATCTAAACAGTTTACAAAATTTGTTGATCTTTTGGTTGTATCAATTGCCTAAGTTATAGTCCTGTTGAAATTATGTGCATAATGTTCACAAAAACCATTTGTGTTTGACTTGTATTCTCCCCCCTAAAACATGAAAATAATAAAAGCGTAGGGGTATGAACTCACTGTTGGTTGCGTGGATGTCGGACAACAAGACTGGAATGAGGACCCTCGAGTTGTTGTACACGAAGTTAAAGGAATCCTAATAATAACTAAACACATAATTGTATTTAAATTAGTAAATTCATTAGTTAAAGTGCTATAAAAACACTTGCTTTTGGTTAAGGAATGTTACCGAGACTCGATCGAAGTGGAAAAGTGGGTTTGCAGCCAAGATTCACGATGTAGGATGATTGCGACCGTGAAGGGATTACGGTCGTGAACTGTTTTCGGCGGTGAACTGTTCCTGGTCGTGAACGGTTTATTGCCTTTGAAGGGTTTATGGTCTGTTTTTGGTATTCTTGAAGAAAATATGAAGGTTTGAAGGGTTCACAACCATGAACTGATTTTGGCCCTTGAAGATTTGAAGGGTTTACGGCCGTGAACTCTAGAACAAAAATGCTTGATTTGATGAAAAGACGGATGTTTGATGCTCCAAAACAAGTGCTAAGGTGGATTGAGTGACAGATGAAGAGAAATCTTGGGTTTTTCGGGTGATGATTTTAGAGAGAGAAAGTGTGAACACCAATCTGATCGGATTTTGTTGATTCACGAAGAAAAACTCAGATTTTCGCATGATTTGGTTCTGTCTCTTATATAAAATTTAATTATATAAATAAATGATTTTCCAAGCTATAAGAATTTGATGGAACAAATTAATATTCAAGATTTATTTAACGAAGTCGGGCTAACATTAACGGAAAAAGGTTTGGGTTGTCACATCATCCCCTCGATAGAGGGAATTTTGTCCTGAAATTCAAACATAGAATACAATCATGGACTCGTAAAAAGATGCGGGTACTTCTGTTTCATTAAATCTTCTCGCTCCCAAGTGAATTCAGGTCCCCACCTGGCATTCCAGCGGACCTTCACTATCGGTATGCGACTTTGTTTTGTTCATTTGACTTCCCGATCCATGATTCCAACTGGTTCTTCCATGAAATTAAGGTTCTTGTTGATCTCAATCTCATCAAGAGGGATCCCAAGGGTTTCGTCGGATAAACACTTTTTAAGGTTCGAGATGTGAAAGACAGCATGTATGTTGCTAAGTTCTTGTGGTAAACGAAGTTTGTAAGCTACGGGGTCGATCCTAGCGAGGATATCGAATGGCCCAATGTATCTTGGATTTAGCTTTCCATGCTTTTCGAAGCATATCATGCCTTTCCAGGGTGAGACCTTTAACAAAACACGGTCACCAACCTGGAACTTCAAAGGTTTTCGTCTCATGTCGGCGTAGCTCTTTTGTCTATCTCTTGAGGCCTTTAGTAGTTCTCGGATTTGTACTATCTTTTCGGTGGTTTCTCAGATGATTTTTGGGCCAATGAGAGTGCTATCAGGGACTTTACCTCTAACTAGCTGCGTGTCATCCACCTTAGCCCATCACAGAGGGGATCTGCACTTACTGTTGGGTTTAGAGAATTCTAACACTCCTAAGGTGTAGATGCAACCCTAGAAACCTTGGATCTATGTTTGACTAAGATACATGCAAATTTGATTTTCCAAGGTTCTTAACCTATCTAGAATACCATGGGGAACTTTTAAACATAAATGCTAGAAGAAGAACATACCTTTTGTAGTTTGGATTTCTTGAGAACCTTATGAGCCTAGCACCTCAGGTGTGATGCCTCAAATGTCTCACACACACTAAAACTCTTGGAATATACTTGAGAGAAGTTCACTTACACCTTAAAATTGACTTGCCCTCTAACTTGTACAAGTAGTGCGGATTTTGCTAGACAATGGGTCTTTATATAGTTGTGGCACAAGTAGGGTTACACCATGTAAACCCGAATTGTCATGGCTTTTCATATTCCGTGATCCATGGGTTTGTAACCTCCATGGATTATCCATGGAGCACCTTATAAGTTTTAGCCCAATCCATACAAATCATTGATCATTAGCATACTATATAAGAATAGATTATTTACACAATCAACCCCATATATTTGATCACTTAATTAATTCTTTGATCAATACTAATTAAATAATATTATTAATATATTAGAACTTATAATATATTAATAATGCTTAAGTGTCCTTTCTCTCATTTAGTCTATCCAAGTGTTGCAATGCCATGCAACCCAAATGGACCATGCCAACCGGGTCAAGTACATCCTATAAATAGTTATGAACTTAGACACCTAATCCAACAGTCTCCCACTTGGACAAGTCTAACAACTATATCTTTAAGAATAGCTTCAGGAATCGATCAACAATCATAGCTCTTTCAAGGTCTCGCAGAAGTGAGATGATGATAATACGCCATTTAAGATAAGTGATCATATAATCCTCTGTTCTAGATATCAGCCGGACAAATACATGAAAGAATGTCTTACTTATTGTCGAGCAGTTTATTTCCCGATTTCCGATTTGTTTCACATAGAACTTAATTGAACAGAACAACTTAGTTCTGACCGGGCTCGGTACATGGGTCAACACTAAATCATTGAGGGGCCCAAATATCACTTCTAATCCAAGAAGGAACAGATAAACTTCGACTCATATGCTTGTTCTACTACTTGTTGAATCATACACAAAGGCACATTTTATAACATCGAGTTACCAATGTGTTTTCTTACAATGAATGTATAACCAACTCATAGGCAACAAGTCATATCTTTAGGTTTGAAGACTTATATGATATTACCGTCTCACATCACTCAAGATAAATTCCATGAAGTGATACCAGTGAACGTGGGTTGAATCCAATACTCATAACTTATGAGCACTCATGAATGTTGCAACAACTCGTGTAATGTCCCACACCTTGGACATCTGCAATCCAGCTTCATGACAGTCTTGATTCATATCTACTTCCAACATATGACCGACTATGGATGGTTTGAATAACTTAGTCATTCGGGAAGAATGGCCTAGTTATTCTGGAAGTCAAAACATACAAAGTGAAACATAATAATAATCGAATCAAATATGGTCTCAGAACTTATGAATATAAAAAGAACATCTTTTATTTAGATATACTCAAGTCATGTGCTAGTGATAAACTATAGGTTTTTCTTCTTGATTAAATCTAGAAGCTTTTTCAAGATCTTTAAGACTCCTACTGTCTTCTTGACATATAAGACTCACTTGCCAAATATACAAGAGATAGTGCACATTCTTTATCAAGACAAACACTTCACACAATTGGCCTTGGTTGGTCTTTGTTTTATCCAAAACATCACAACTTACCAATTTCAAATGTACAAGAGTATGACACATTTTACTCTTACATTTGATAAGTGTTATAAAACTTTCTTTAAGATATGTCCCTCAAGTTACAATCTTGGAGTATGACTCTAAGACTTGTTTTGGAATGAAGTATGACTCATCTTCTTGATTTAACCACTTCAACAATTCATGATTCATCTTCTTATCCATAAGAATGCACTAAGATGTCCTTAGAGGACCAATTGTGATATGGTTTCTTAATCATTAGGATGATCACAAAACATGATACTAAAGTACTCTCCCATCTTTTCAGATTTGAGAAACTTTTATCTTTCTGCCTAATTTGATTCTTCTTATTCGTCCTGCAATACATCGAAACTTTTCCAATGTTTCATAATTATACTTAAACTGGTAAGTATAACCATATTTACTCAAGTTTAGTAAATCATGATAAATAGTCTTGTCGATCTTTTGTGGTAGACCTTGACCAGTGCACAAGAATGTGTACTGGAACCCTTAGTCCTTCACTTGACTCACATATACATGTAAACAAGGAATTACTATTAATTTTCCGAAGATGAAAATTCTCATTTATCATACGATATAACTTTCATGATTCCAAGTTTTAGTCCAATTGAAACTTGGTTGATGAGAATCTTCTTTGTTTGGTAAATTTTGACACTACCACAAATGAAAGAATAAATTCACATTTCCATTATTGCTAGAACCATACAAACATCAATTTTTCATAAAATGCCATTGCAAGGAGATATAATAAAATAAAACAAATTTTTATTTATTTATAAATGCGGAAAAAACTTTTCCTTACAATGCAACTTTAAATGAAAACTATGCTATTGAATATTTTCTAGCAATCTATCATAACTCCTAAGTAGTAGCTCAAGAATCCGATCTTCGAACCATGCGATTGAAATCCATCTTCGCGATCAGATTCATCATACTCTTTATTTACATTTCCTTCACTTTGCATGGTCCTACTAAACACTAAAATGTAACCGAGTCACATTTTGTATTAAGAATTATCAATAAGGAACTTTACTGAGTTAGATAGTGGCCTTACCTGAAACAGAGTCAAAGCTTTTTGATTTTTCCTTTTCTCTTAGATCTTTTAGGTAGTTAGGGCAGTTTTGAATCCAATGCACCTTCTCTTAACAATGAAAACATATAGACTCTTTGGGAATGATACACGGGGCTATCACAGACTTAGCTTTTCCCTTTACTTTTTGGTCAACCGGGTTGACTAAGGCCGATCCCTTTCCATTGGGAAGAGAAAGTTTTTCTGGACTTCCATTGTTACCATTGTCAATGCCCATGGAAGTTTGAAAAATAGACCTTCCACCCATACTTGCTTGACCATTGCGCCACATCATTTTTGACTCAACAGCAATAAGAAAATAAGATAGATCTATTAGGGTCATGTCGTGATCTGTCATATAGTAGTTCTTAATGAACTCACTATATGACTCAGGAAGTGACTGAAGAACCCAGTTAATAGCCAACTTCCTTGGGACAACGACATCTATCATTCTCAACTTGTCAATGTGTGACTTCATTCCTAATACATGAGTGCACACAGGTCTTCCATCTTTATGTTTCATTGCTAGTAGGGCTTGAGTGACCTTGAATTTTTCCAGTCTTCGAGCTTATGGGTCAGAGAGAATAAATGGAGGAGGTTGAGGTAGAGAAGTATGATTCCCATGATATTTGGGAAGATCATAGTTGTCTAAACTAGACATATACAATGGGAGATATTCAGTTTAGTTGATTTAAGTCCTTAATAAAACACCTAATCTGAAATATTAAGGCTAGGACCCAAAACAATATTTTATAACTTAGAAAAGGGATGTCGTAATCCAAGCTATAAAAAATTTGAAGCTAGGTGAATGACGATTCACCAATTTCCACCATGAAAAACGAATAAGTTATTAGGTTTTAACTGGTTTTGAAACTCCTAGATTCTTTGAGATTCATTGAACTTTTCAGTGGCATGTTTCAATCTCAAGTGTGCCCTTTAAGTTTTGTGACTGGGATACCGAGTATCACAAAACAAGGTGTGAAGTAACCATGCAAATTACTTCGTATCTTTAATGTGTACCCCTCAATCGATGTGCCAATTAACAACATGTGCTCCATCGATACTATGATAAATATTAAGTTACCCTTTGCCTACCTTGTTAAGTCCAGCTAGTGTGCCGGTTAACCACACGCGCTCCACTAACCGACTTAAGCAAAGTGAAAAGTGTAATTTCATGGGTTAGCACCTTATTCACTTTTTTCTAAAGTAACTAAGATTGGGAATTTATAAAAACATTTAGTTACTTTATATTCATCATACTTTTAATGAAGATTTAAAGTCCTTGTCTTACCGGTTCGGCTAACGACCCTCCACTGATCAAGGAAGCGATGTGTGAGAATGTACACCCATTAAGCTGCCATTTTATAGGCAACGACCTTAAACTCTTTTATAGATCGGCTTCGTAAATGAGACCTATTAACGGTAAAACGACTTTTTCTTATACATTTATAATTATTATTAAACTTATAATATTATAAGGGTTGAATTTTAACTTTTAAAATTCTAGGGGTTGGAACTAAAGTTTTTTAAAGTGACTTTACATGTTGCAAAACTTGAGGGCAAGTTTTGTAACTTTCAAAACTTTTCATCTTTCATAACTTATGTGTCAAATGGTTTATTAAAATGAGTGGCTTTTCATTTTATATAACATATGTGTTTCTTTAATGGAATTTCAAAGTGTGACTTTTGGTAATCCATAACTTGAGGACAAATTATGGATTCCATTAAAACACATAATGATCAAGAATTAAACTAACAAGCAAGTTACAAATAATTCCTATGATCTTCTAAACTCATAAGTTCAGGAACATGCATATCAATAATTTCAAAAATCATAAAATTAACCATATAAAACTTGAAATTTTGATAATAGCTATTGAAAATGGATTAGCATAACCATTCCACCATCTAAAACAAGTTTTTATAAGACCAAATAAGTTTAGGGTAATGTTTCTAATCCATTACCAACAACAAAAGTCGAAAAAATGCACTCTGACAAGCCAACTTGTTGAGTGCATGAACTGACTCGTCGAGTTGGTTGAATATAGGCATGGACTCGTCGAGCCCCCCATGGACTTGGGGAATCCACTGTCCAGACAAAGAATTTTTCAAAATTTTTAGCAAGTTTGCATCAAATATCAAGAAAACAAGCCTAGACTCTGATACCACTGTTGGGTTTTGAGCATTCTAACACTCCTATGGTGTACATGCAACCCTAGAAACCTTGGATCTATGTTTGACTAAGATACATGCAAATTTGATTTTCCAATGTTCTTAACCTATCTAGCATACCATGGGGAACTTTTAAACATAAATGCTAGAAAAAGAACATACCTTTTGTAGATTGGATTCCTTGAAAACCTTGTAAGCCTAGCACCTCAAGTGTGATCCCTCAAATGTATCACACAATACTACAACTCTTGGAATACACTTGAGAGATGTTCACTTACACCTCAAAATCGGCTAGCCCCATAGCTTGTACAAGTATTGTCGATTTTGCTAGACCAGGGGTCTTTATATAGTTATGGCACAAGTAGGGTTACACCATGTAAACCCTAATTGTCATGGCTTTTCATATTCCATGATCCATGGGTTTGTAACCTCCATGGATTATCCATGGAGCACCTTATGGGTTTTATCCCACTCCATACAAACCATGGATCATTAGACCACTATATAAGAATAGATTATTTTCACAATCAACCCCATATATTTAATTAGTCTCTTTTTGATCACTTAATTAATTCCAAATTTATTCTTTGATCAATACTAATTAAATAATATTATTAATATATTAGATCTTATAATATATTAATAATCCTTAAGTGTCCTTTCTCTCATTTAGTCTATCCAAGTGTTGCAATGCCATGCAACCCAAATGGACCATGCCAACTGAGTCAAGTACATCCCATAAATAGTTATGAACTTAGACACATAATCCAACACATACGGCCATAGAGGGCTTCATATGGTGTAACCTTGATGCCGGTATGATAGTTGTTGTTTTAGGAGAACTCGACCAAGGGAAAATGGGCATCCCACGACTTACCGGAGTCGATAATGCACGCTCTCGGCATGTATTTTATGGTTTGAATGGTCCTCTCACTCTGCCCGTCGGTTTGTGGATGGTAAGCTGTGCTCATATCCAGCTTAATTCCAAGAGCCTTTTGTAGTGATTGCCAAAATCTCGAGGTGAATCTGTTATCCCGATCGAAGATAATGGACACATGCACACCATGCAGACGAACTATCTCTTTGATGTAGATTTGTGTTAGTCTCTCCATCTTGAATGTTTCTTTGACTGGCAGGAAGTGGGCGGATTTAGTCAATTTGTCAACGATTACCCAGATAGGGTCATAACCACTTGGAGTGTTAGGTAATTTGGTAATGAATTCCATTGTGATTTGTTCCCACTTCCACTCACGTATTTATGGCTGATGAAGTAGACCTTAGGGCTTTTGATATTCCACATTCACCTTGGCGCAAGTCAGCCACTTGCCCATGAAGGTAGCAATTTCTGCTTTTATGTTTGGCCACCAATATAGCGTTTTGAGATCCAAATACATCTTATCCAAACCTGGGTGAACGGAGTATCTAGTCTCGTAAGCTTCGTTCATAATAACCTCTCTACGACCACCAAACTTTGGCGTCCATCCAGTTCATGTAATAGTAAACTCCGTCTCCCTTGATTTCTAAGTTATTTTCCGTTCCCCTGAAGGCTTCATGCATCATGATATCTGGTTTCAAGGCTTCCAGTTGAGCCTCTATGATTTGTGTGGTCAAATAGGAATGGATGGTCATTGTAAGTTCCTTCACTCTACGACCTGAATACTCTTTTCGGCTGAGGGCATCTGCTATCACATTGGGCTTGCTGAGATGATAGCGTATTTCGCACTCATAATCAGGAAGTAGCTCTACCCACCGTCGTTGCCTCATGTTCAACTCTTTCTGATCGAAAATGTGTTGTAGGCTCTTATGATAAGTGAAGACAGTGCACTTGGTTCTATATAGATAATGTCTCCAAATCTTTAATGCGAAGACCACTGCTCCCAAACGAGTGGTTTCTCATTTTCACTTTTCAAAACCTCAGAGCAGTCAACTACATCTTCCACCAAAATTTCACTCATCTCACTCTCCTCATCAAATTCAGACATATTTTCTACATTCATTTTATGTTCGGTCATTAATTTGGAGTTTGGGGAGTCAAATGATTGTAAGGTCTCTATCTTAATTTTCAACTTATCATTTTCGTCTAAGAGCCTTTTAAGCATGCATTTGTGTTCCTTTGAGTCAATGAAAGACTTAATTTTGTCCAGACCGATTTTATAAGTCATAGAAGTCTCTTCTGAGGACATTATGGATTAACATTCAATAATGACCTCATCCTCCTTAAAATCAAGGAAGGGTAAGATCATCATATGAATCTTTTTCCCTATTTGACAATCTAAATGCAATTGAGTAATATTAGCGTAAACGTTTAGCAACTAAGCAAAAAATGTTTCTTTGTTTTAAAAACTTCAAATTGTCTCTCTGTAATAGATAATCTCATCACTATCCCTAGTTAACTCTGTCTCCTTCAGCTCAATCCACATGAGTCTCTCCTCACTCTTCGATGACTCCCTGCTGAGTTGGTCAATTAGGTTAGAGTTCGTTAAGCGAGTTTGCATGAGACTACTACATAGAATAGTGAATTTAAATTTAAGTTCGTTTAATTTTTCTTCATAAATTGTGATGGGAACTTTACGAGATTCGAGGATGAATTGTACCTTTTTGATCAACCAATCGCAGTTGTTAATCTTTTCACTCATGGGATTTGCTACAAAACATTTGTCCTCCTTCAAGTTCCACTCCTTACGCTCATCTTCTATTGGTACACCTGCAGTCAACATCAAGCACTTCCCAGCCGAACTGTTAACTTCCTCTCTCGCCACACATGCTTTGCCATGCGTAGGCTTCCTCACTTCTTCATACTCAGAGTCTGTTGACCAGACTTCAACGCCTCCAAACTCATCATCGACCACATTCTCCTGCACAATCAAGACATTCATAGAATTGTTAGCTACCTACTTTTCCTTTAGCTCTTCCAGCTTTCGTGCATGATAAGCCTCATCATCTTTACCATCCCTTTTCTCAACCATCTTTCATAACATGCAATCTTTGGCAAAGTGGTTCTTGTCGTGACAATAATTGCAATCGTATCCGAAATCTCCTACTAGCTTGTTTTCTTTCTTATCATCATCCTTTTGAGAGATGTTCTTCGATTCTTCTTTCACCTTCTCGGAGCTGTAACTCCATTGTTAGTTTCGGTTCTTAATGGCAGGGAATTTCCTTCTTGCAAACTTCTTAGGGTTGGAGACCATCATTGCATATTCTTCACCTGTAAGGTCACAATCATACAAATCTGAGTCATCTTCTTCTTCCGTCACATTCTTCCCTTTTGAGATAAGATCTAAAGAGCCCATTCTAGACACAACCTTTGCTTCTTTTGTTACTGTGATTTCATGGGATTTTAAGATTCCCATCAGTTTTGCCAGCGAGTAAAATTTGAATTGTTCATGAGCCTTTATAGTTGAGACCACTTCCATCCACTTAGGTCTCAGGCCATTCATAAACGTGAATTTATGCTCAATCTCCTTTCTTTCAATACCATGCTTCATCATCTTACTAAGCAGATGATTGTAGCGATCAAACGTCTGAAGAAGAGTCTCCTTAGGTTTTTGAGCAAAACCACCGAACTTAGAAAGTAACAAGGTTTGTATTGAGTGCTCTAGATATTTGTTGGTCGAATATAATTCTTTCATCCTGTCCCATATTTCTTTTGCGGTAGTACATGAACTCACCAGACGGAACGTATAGGCTTGTAGGGCAAATCTAATCATCCTCAAGGCTTTAAGATTGCACTGTTGCTTTTATTTTTCATCTTGTGGAATCTTCTCTATGTCCACTAAAAGCTGATTATACTCCTTTTAGGTCTTCACTGTCCTACTTGTTCTAGCATGAATGAACGGACCGATTGCGATAGCCTCCTAGATGAGATAACCATTGTCTTCAGATCCAACCACGTAATCTTCAAAGTGATGTGCCCACACTTCATAGTCTTGAGTGTAAAGAATGGGAACTCTTGTGGATGATCCAATGCTATTTGAGATGTTGATGGGATTGCTTTGAGAGTCTTTGTGTGACATTTTGATCCTGTGCTCTGCATCTGCTAGAATCAGACTTGTAAACTTGAGATTAGGGTTTTATCAAACTCTAGAGTTACCGTCGACAGGTAGAAGACAGACTTTATATATTTGATAAAAGTGGAAACCCTAATGAATTCTTCACATAGAAGGAATGCGTATGAGTAACACAATCTCCTACTCTGATACCAATTGTTGAAATATAAACTATCTAAAGATCGCTAGATTCAAGCAGAAAAATAAAGACAAATAATTGATGAACATAAGAATGGTTTAACTGGTGTTGAATGATTAACTTGAACACCCCATAAGAGCTCGATTAAGAACTTCGACTGTAGAGATGTTTAGGGTTACAATGCAGCTGAGATAATAATTAACTATCCTATTTTTTAAGGCATACATGCATGCACTATATATATATATATATATATATATATATATATATATATATATATATATATATATAATACTACCTAAACCTAATCTATAATCACGGTTGGACAGGCCCAAACCAGATATACAAAAGACTGGCCCGTGACGCAACACATAATACCCAACAGTTGTAATATTGAATGACCAGTTGAATGGAATTATCTTATTTTGCTCGGTTGTATGCATATTGAAATTTATGAAAGTTGTGATGGTTCAGATTCTCCTGTGTATATGGATGTCAGTGGTAGTGTTGGATTCCAACTTATTATGAGTATTGAAGGATTGTGAAGTTGTCAGACTCTAGCATATCTCAAATGGGGGAGATTGGAACCTCGGAGAAGGAAGACATTGTACCAAGGTTCGGTTCTCAGTCGAACTTCTCCAGGTGCAAAACTTCTACATAATTATTGAATCTTCTATTTTTGTGTCAAAATCATTGCTATCTGTTGGATTTCCCTTCAAGTCATATTAGTTTTAGTTGTGGAATCATATGTAGGGTGTGCTTGTGATTTAGACTCTAGGGTGGTAGGAGCCCAATTTAAGGGATTTGATAAGGGCTTCCTTATTTGTTCTTGTTTGATTGGGACTTGGAGGTCTGAGTCATGGCCTGAAGACATGGTAGGATCAGTTAAGTATTGTTGAGCTAAGTATTGTTATAGGTAAATGGATCGGGGGTAAGCCTAAGCGATGTTATTGGTTAAAGGATCAGGGGTAAGCCCGAGTGGTGTTGTTAATTAGTGGATCAGGGGTGAGCCTGAGTGTTGTTAGTGGATAACTAAGCAAGGATGTTGGAGCCAAGTAGGATCATTGTTTAGTATTGTATGTGATTGTTGGGTTTCTGTATGTTGGTGCATTTTCATGCGGGGTTAATGTAGCGGCAATGGGCTGAGTAGATCTAAGACCGATCAAATATGTGGATTTCAGTCAGCATAATTGATTGAAAGGATGGTTTAGCCTTGTATGATGGGTTTTGTAAGGATTTCTCACTGATGCATCAGTATGTAAGGGTGGCAACTATAATGTGGGATGAATTTCCTAATTCAGATATTGATAATCAGTGAAAGGCCGGGAGAACTTGATTGGGTTAGAATTGGAAGTCTTACATATCATGAGTGTCAATGTAGTGGTTCAGTTTTCCTGGTGGTTATCCACGATTTCGGGACTTGAAGGTTATGGATTGGAAAGTTTATTTTTCTCTTGTGGATTAACGATGTCGTGGGGAATTGTTTATCTTCAGGCTTGTAGAGATGTCAGGAGGTTATCAATCATGATGAGATGTTACAGTAGTTGTGCCTCGGGCCACTAAAGTCTCTACTAAAATTAGCTTATGATTCTAGCTTTGGATCTTGCATTTTAGCGCTACAGTTCTTGGCATTCAAGGGATCTCAGACTGTGTAAGAGGAGTCAGGTTTCAAGGACCTCTAAGGGTTACTTCTAGAATAGGAGCTAGAAGTTATTTCAAGGACAAAATCGAATTTAAGTGGGGGAGAATTTTAACACCCGGTTTCCAGATCGGATCGATTTAGGATTTCAAGGAGTCAAACACTTGGTTTTAGATAAAACCAAGGATCACGATGTGACCATCTAAGGGTCACGACGTGAGGAGTGATTAAATGAAGATGTTGATTTAAGCTTAAGAGCTCACGGCGTGAGATGTGCTACAGCCCAAGTCTATAATCTTTTAGGTTTTCCTTCATATTTAAATCTAATAAACTTCATTTTAGGGTTCCAAAACATATTCCTTCATCCCTAAGCTCAATGAAAAGCTAAACCTAGCATCTCATTGTGATTCTTGAGCTTTTGGTGGTTTGAAGAAGCAGAGATCACCATTGAGGAAAAGTTTCAACTTGGAAGTTCCATTTGCAACCTCTAGCAACACCTCTGGACCATTATGGGTAACCAAGACCCAAGCTTTATGTTTCCTTATTTCTATATCTAAGGTTTTATACATGGCTCAAGAGTTAGAGTGTTGGGAATACATAAAGTTAGCAACTTTATGGGTCCTTAGGGTCCCTTGGTGCTTGTATGTTATGGATCTGAGTTTTTGAGGATGTTTGAGTTCATGCTTGAGAAGTTATCTCCTTTTCCTTCATGAATAACCTAGTTTGAGCTCAAGTCTTGTATTAGATATACAAGACCTTAAAGCATCAAGTTTTATGATCCTAGGAGTGTCAGGAAGCCTCCTGGAAAAGATGGATTAGTGGCATAATGGATTAAGAAGTTTTTGGATCAAAATGGCATTCGAACTGATCTCACAACGTGAGGATATGCTTGTCACATCATGAGGATTATGAAACCCGATTATATTGTCATGTAGTGGCTACGGTGTGAGCTTTTGATGGCCATATCATGAGGGTCTGTTGATTGCTGACTTTCGTTGACTGTTGGCTGTTGAATTTTTGAACAAGTTTGACTTTAGGTTAAACTTGAGAATTTTGGGCTATTGGTTAAGATTCTATCTGGTTCTGGTGTTAGTGGATTCACGACTGCAACCAGTGCTGAAAGGTATTGTATCGTAGTGTTTCAGTGTTCTCTGATTTAGGTGAGTTTTGTCTCATTGTACCGTAGGTCGAAGGCACCAATGTCGGCCCACTAGTTTTGGTTATCTTTTAGTAGAAGGATGCGTAGGGACTGTATAGAGTCGTATAGGCTAGACTTAGGACTCTTGATCTAGGCTTTCTTTCCCGTTCCTTGTTTAGTTGTAGCTCTAGAGTAGGATCACCTATCCGGGTGTCTATCACACCTTTGAGTATATACGATTGTGTATTCCTTGGATTATTACTATTTGGTATGGTGCTATGTTGTAGGGATCTATTAAACCTGTATCCTGGTATATAGAATGTTGCTATGTTTTAGTGATCTGTTAGAGTTGTATCATGGTATATAGGATGTTGTTATGCTATAGTGATCTGTTAGATTTGTATTCTGGTATATAGGAGGTCACTATGTGCTAGTGATATGTAGATCTGTATGTTTACCTTTACTTGCTTGTTATCATCTAGTGGAGTACCCTAGCGACTGTATGTGGTCATGTAGGATAGTCTGAGAAATCATGGTCTAGGCTTTCTTACATGTTCCTTGTTTGGTTTTGGTTCTCGAGTAGGATCATCTGTTCAGGTGGCAATCTCACCTATGGTTACTTATGGTTATGCATTTAATAGTAGTTAGTTGGTAGCAGGATTGTTTGCAGTGTGAGGATTAGTAAGCGGTAGTAAGTTGTATGATTGATGTTTTGTTGTGTGCCTACGTGATCCTTGATTGTTCATACGTCGACATATGGTGGTACTAGGTTAAGGCAGTCCTGCTTTGTGTTATAGGCCAAGATACTCAGTGCGCGCCGACTGTAAGCCATAGGCACGGAGGCTCGGGATGAGCATTTTATTATTAGATGTTAGAAATATGGGGTAAATTGATTTCTTTAAATAATTGAGAGTCGTGATTACACTTTCGCATTGAATTATTTTGATGGTACAATTGAAAATCGATAAGATAAAACTCATTTTTGATGAATAGAGAAAATGTGAATGTGATGATTATTTTTGGGGAAATTGAAAACTAACCACAATTAGAGTTGTAGTTAACAAAAGTAACCACTTTTGTTTTTTGAAAACTAACCACTTTGGTCTCGAATGGGCAATTTCGGACTCAAAAAAGTAGCCTAACCCAATACTGTAGCCCGATGGTATATCTTTGGGTCCCACAGATAAAAATCTGGAATACACGTTCTAGATTTTGCAAATCTAAGGATCGATCTACCTGCATTTCTGACCTAATTTTCAGCATGGATTCGTCAAACCAAGTGTGTTCTACTTTTGTAGGTTACTTACATTTGATTATACAAACAACTTTAAGTATGCTGGAATAGTTCGGGATATTATGATCTAGCCCGAAATTTCCCTTTTATTATGTGATTCTATCGTTGTATGTGTATAAATCTCATATAAATATCTTGGAGTGTGTTTAAGATTGTTTTTTAGACCGAAATTAATTTTTGTAAGCAATCCAAAATGTTATTGTAAGTCCGGAACACGATGAACGTAGTCCGGAACCCGATAATGAATTCGGGGATGATGTTACTAAATAACTATCCGAAACAACTACTGATTATAAGGTTTTTTTTTTCTCAGATGATGCTTAATAATCCCTATTAGTCCAAAGACAATTTTGTGTGTGCGTTGTTAAAAAAGGTGAGTTTTACGGACGAAGAAGTTGTATTCCACTTACATGTGTTTTCAGAATTGCACCCGATAAATGTAAAATCAAAAAACAAAAAACTATAATAAAAATTTATTTTTATTTTTATGGAAATGTAGTAAAATATTCTTGGAATTTTGTTTTTCGCAGATAAAAAAATGAAGATACTAAGTTAGAAAATAAAATAAAAAATAAATCCTCAAAAGACACCTATAAATTTAAAAAAGAATCAGAAAGGGTGTTAAAAACTTAAATTGAAAGCAGATAGAAAGCTGAAAGATGGGACCGGAGCAAGTAGAAACAACCTGTTATGATAGACTAATCGGATATATATATATATATATATATATATATATATATATATATATATATATATATATATATATATATATATATATATATATATATATATATATATATATATGTTATGGATATGTTTCAACAATTTGGTTTTATTATTACTACATACGATTATGCAAATAGGTTTTTAATGTGTATTGTAATGTATTTTATATTTAGTCTCCAACATCTAGCGACTCGGTCGATGTTGATGAGTTGACATGTAACAGTAGATAATATAGTATGTCTTTAAGAAGAGCAACGACGTCTTGTTGACACGACTGCATTAGAAGTTATTGTAGGGTTTAAAGTACTCAATGGATTATGACAATGGACCCCTTGATGAAGTGTAGGTTATTAGGCCCATGACTTGTCTTATTCCCTATATATTGTCATGTATTATTCATAATCAGGGTTAAGAATGAGGCAAAATGTAGCCACCAAAGATAATGAGGTTTCTTAGGTAAAACAAATTTACATTAATATGTTCTTATAGTGTAATTTATTCCTCATGTTCTTGCATAAATCGTTTGATAGTTCCACATATCTTCATTATTTTATTTGTTCTTATTTTTTGCATTATGTCCATCAAATCATTCTTTGGTTTTTGACCCAACAAGTGGTATCAGAGCGGGTCTTTGAAGATCAATTGATTTTGAAGTATCGGTTTTTGATTTGATGATTTTCTGCACAAGTTATTGAAGACTTTTGGTATTTTGGTGCTTTGGAATCAAGGTTCTTGTTCGATCTACCGTTCATGAAGATTTATTACGTTTTTCTACTGTTCATTTATTTTAATCCAATTCTTTTTTAGTTCGTATTTTGGATCAGATCGTTTGTTTAATACAAAATCAATATATTGTCGATGGATCTATTTCTCTTGATTTATCCCATTAATTCAATTCTATACTGTTCCTTGAGCCCAATTTTTTTCGTTCTATTGTTCATCATATTTTTCCAATGGATCAGATCTGAAAAATCATTATTCAAGACAAATTTCTTTGATCAAATTAATTAAATGTTCTTCATAGTGTCAATTTTAAAATCTGTTTTTTTTCAGTTTCATCATCTATCTCAATCGTTTTTTATCATTGTTAAAATCAATTTCGTTAAGTTCTAATTACAATAGATTGGTTTCTCAGTTTTATTGTTTGACTTCAATTTCACATTCTCATAATTCAAGTTTATTTGAAAATACTTACCGATTGAATGAATGATTGGAGATTTTGATGAGATTTTTTGTTTAAGATCATCGATGAATCTGTTGCATGCTATTCGACATCTCAGTTTGATCTTAAAATCGATTTAAGAAAAATAATTGTTGTTTGTCAATAATTCGTTTCGATATGTGAAAGTCAAAACCACATTGATGGGTTAAAAGTGAAAATCCAAAAGATTATCCATTGTTTTGATCGAATCCAATGTCTGTGTAACCTTCACAATCGGAGTTTGAGCTATAGATCAAAACGAAGGCAATGTTGAAATATGGATATGCATCGATCGGACTAAGAAAAATCAAAATTGCAAAGGAAATTAATGCGACTACGAGATTAAATGGAGTGAATGTTTCGTATTTGCTATGTTTCACAATAAACGTTTACATACTAGTTCTAATATCATAGTTGTACATTTAGAATCCTAAACACATAAGGTTTCCAGATCCGGTCGGCAACAGACCATAGATCCGAACAATTAACAGCATATCAGGCAAAAAGCATTTAGCACATAAAAGCATTTTAGGCATAATTCCTAAAATAAGCTAGTGCTCACACCTCACAATCATCGCTTAACATTCTAAGTTTAAGTCTAGAAATCCTACAAATTCCTAGTTCGCTTAAACTAATGCTCTGATACGAACCGTGACATCCCTAAAATCACGGCCATAAAAGACCGATTTTGTTTATGCTTTGTTTAAAAATCAGAGTAACATTTTAAATAAAAGTGTTGCGGAATTTGTCCCAAAACAAAATATGATAAAGATTTATCAAAAGCATTTCCATAGAAATGTATTTCATTAAAAGATTTGGGATGTCAAGTTCGTACAGATCAAAAGCATAAACAGTACAATATAAACCTTACTACATTATTTCATATCTACAGGCCTATATCCGTAATCCCTCGTCCAAACATCATATCTATGCTCAAGCGCCACTACCTGTAATACATAAAACTGAGTGGGTCAGGCTTGGGAGCCTGGTGAGCACATAAGGTTTTCAACCCACAATAAATAAGTTTATTAATTCCATCAATCAACAATAACCCGATTACCCGTTCCCATTATCCTCACATTACGTCCCTAAACACCTATCATAAGGGACCTATCCTAAGGATCATCATCCGGATGGATACTACTGCTAAGGGGGTTCCTCAGCAATAAATGTCCTAGAGGCAACCATGTGGGGGATGGAGTACACCGGTGAACACATCGTTCACAAACACCTACAGGTTGCGAGCCTGCCAGCGTTCCACCGGACTGTCTAGAAGAGTCTGTGGTCGTCATCTATACTCCGCTAGATGACTGGATCAACAACAACAACATCGAGGCCTCTCATCATTTTATCACACATCACCTATTACATCTACCCATGTTTTATCCTAACATTTTCGTAGATATAAAATACATATACAGTTTAAATCATTGAAAACATGTATAACAATGTTCATCCAGCATAGATAGCAAGTATTCAGATATTATGCACACATAGCATGTAATTTATATAAAATACTTCATATCTATGTGTAAGCTGAAAGTAACTATGCACTCACCTGAAAGGTGGTGACTCAGCACTCAGACAACGCTTCAATACTCTCAAAACGATTTTCCTTTGATAAAACGTAGTATCAATACCACTAGGGTTTAGTCTAATGATAACCGCGACAATTAATTAGTCTGACTATTATTATTATTATACCAGCATTAATAACACTCAATATAACTCATAATAATAGCCCAAATAATTATTTTAAGGACCTAATAACATTCCTATAATTATTTGAAAGCTATATCCACTTGCACCCAACTGTCTTACAACCTGGTACATTATCAACCAAGTTCCAAACATGATTGTCATACATGGATTGTATCTCGATGTCTATCACCTCTTTCCATTTAGCGGCCTCAGGGCCTACCATGGCTTCAGTGTAGCTATTAGACTCATCCAGATTTACCAGTGTACTATCACTAATAAGTGTGTCACGTTCCACAGTAATATGGAAACCATAGTAATGCTTAGGTGCATTCCTAACTCTTGTGGAACGCCTCAGAGGTACAAACACGTCAGTAGGATCAACAGGAGTTTTCTCCTCAGGTTGATTGCTAGGATTTGAGATTCCTTCAACACTTGACTCTTGAAGTTCTTCAAGGTCAATATTCCTCCCACTGTTTCCTTGGCTCATGAACTCTCATTCATGAAAGACTCATCTCCTTTCCACAAAGACCACATTCTCACTGGGTCTGTAGAATAGGTAACCAAAAGATTTATGTGGGTAGCTGATGAAAATACACCTTTCAATTCGAGGTTCGAGCTTATCGTGAGTCTTGCATCACACAAAAGCCTCACAACCCCAAATCTTGATGTGGTACAAGTTGGGAACTTTCTGTTGGAATAGTGTCTAAGGCTGCAACTATGTTAGGCAAGTATTTGACCCAATTGTGCATGGTCCTTTTGGGTTGCCTTCACCATAGCAACTTGATAGAATGACTTATAATGAGAGAAGAAATATTATTAGTATATTATTATAATAATATAAGGAATAATAATATTACTATTTGATTAATATAAGTCATAAATTAATTAGGAATTAATTTGGTGACTTAAGGAGATTAGTTAAATAGAAGGGCATAAACTGTCAAGTGTATGATAGTTATACTTTAGGCTATAATCCCTTAAGGATAAAGGGGGACGGTTTTGAGGACTTTGGATAGGCCTTGAAATCGTCCAAGGCTTATCATTAGGGTATTGGATTGCTTAGGGCCTAAGTTATCTAATTAGGTTTTAAGGGTGCAACCCTAGGAGCCTTACAAGTATAAATAGACCAAAGGGGTTGAGGAAATCAACACTTTTGTCTTTGGAAGAACCCTGGCCCATTTCTAGCTCCCTTCTCTCTCTCTCTCTCTCTCTCTCTCTCAAATCATCCTCTTGCTAGTTGGTGTTTGTAAGCCATTAGAGGAGTGACAATTGTGACTCTAAGCTCCAAGGACAAGAAGATTCAAGCAAACAACTTAAGGTAATCTTCTAGATCTGTTTTTCTTATGGTGTTACCTAGATCTATTGTTTAAAAGTCTTAGATTCAATGCATGTTCAATTAGAGAAACCTAGATCCAAGCATTAGGGTTTGTATGTGCACATAGGAATGTTCATATGGCTAAAACCCATCAGTGGTATCATAGCCTAGATTGGTTTCTATTGAATTGATGCATTGGTTGCTTGTTTTGATGCTTGCAAAGTTCGAATTTTGTCATCCTGCCTGATGAACTCGGCGAGTTCCATAGTGGACTCGGCGAGTCCATTGTGGTACTCGGCGAGTTCGAGCGTCAGAAAGAGCTAATTTCGGGATTTCTTGATGTTTATCTTTTGGATACTTACCTTAATCATATTAGGTCAATATAAATCCGGTTTTAAGATATATTTGAGTATATTCTTGACCTAATTGAAGATATTTATCAATTAATTAAATATTAATTTCCTTATGTGATAATTGATTAATTATTTTAATTAAATCAGTAAATTGTTTTGCAAGAAATAACTAAATAAATCAAATATGGATAATTATGTAATTAAATGTTAATTTAGATTATTTGTTATTTGATCCCCTATGTTTTGAAAAGTTTAAGACTTTCCCTAAAGTTTTGAAATTTATGTTTTGTGATTAAAAGTTTAATTTAGACAATTTAAATTTCAACCCCTAGAATTTTACAAGTTTAAAATTCTACCCTATACTAATATAATATTACAAGATTAATATATATATATATATATATATATATATATATGTATGTATGTATGTATAATTAAAATGCTAGTCTTACCGTTAGTAGGCCTCATTCACGAAGCCGATCTATAAGGTGAGTATAAGGTTGCTGCCTATAAAATGACGCTTAATGGGTGTACACTCACATCCACCGCTTGCTTGATCGGTGGAGGGTCGTTAGCCGAACGGGTTGGATAGGGCAACCTCATCTCCTCATTAAAAAGTATAATATGAAATACAAAGTAACTACATGTTTTTCAAAAATTCCTAATCCTAGTTACTTTAGGAAAAGTAAATTGATGCAATCGCATGAAATTACACTTTGAACCCTTGCTAAGAAGTTAGTGGAGTGTGTGTGGTTTACCGGCACACTAATTGGTTTTAAGTAAAGGTGGCAAAGGGTGATTCATTGTTTATCATAGTTTGATGGAGCATGAGTGGTTTACCGGCACATCGAATAGGTGATTGTTACAATGAAGGCACCATGTGAATTTGCATGGTAATTCACACCCACTTTGTGATCCTTGGTATCCCAGTCACAAACGAGAGGGGCATATCGAGATTTAAACATGCCACTGAAATGTTTCAATGAATCTCATCCAAACCTAGGAATTCTCAATACATTTAGAACTTAAAGTTATGTTTTCATGGTGGAGAATTAGTGAATCGTCATTCACTTACCTTCAAATTGTTTGCATGTTAGATTACGACATCCCTTTTCTAATATGTAAATATTGTTGTTGGATCCTAGCCCTAATTTTTCTTATTGGGTAATAATTAGGGATTCAAATCCTAATCTATCTTTGTCCTTTCTATTTGTAGATGTCGAACAAGAACAACGTTGTTGTTAGCTCGTTCACATTGATGAGCCTTTGCCAAAAGGTGACTTTCGATGGGACGAACTTTAGCGAATGGATAAGATACATTCGCACAATTGCTCGCTACGAGGACAACGAGTATGTCCTCAATGAGAAGCTCGAGAAGATTAATCCAGAAATCGCTACTCCAGCTGAAATCACCGCTTTTGAAACTCATGAGCGTGATGCAACGAAGGTTCAGTGCATCATGATAGCCACTACGAACTCCGAATTCCAAAAGTCCTATGAGGACATGTATCCGTACGAAATGCACCAAGACTTGTTGGAGAGATACCACCAAAACGTGAGGCAGGAACGTTACGAGATCTTCACTAACATGATCTCCGCCAAAATGGGTCATGGTGAATCTATAACCGTGCACCTGCAAAAGATGCAAAGGTATGTCGATCGTCTTCGCAAGTTGAATGTTGACTTTAGGGAAGACTTGACGATCGACATGGTGCTTCATTCATTGCCTCCGTGTTACAACCAATTTAGGATGACCTACCGCATGAACAAAGAAGAGGTCACCCTAAGTAAGCTCCAAGGTCTCCTTAGGGTTGCTGAGAGCAACCTCAAGGACAAGTCTGTTGCACCCACTCCCAATCCACCTGCTGCTCCTATTTTGGCCATTAGGCAAGGAAGAGGCAAGAAGAGGAAGGCTCCATCTAAGAGCCACCGCAAGGGAAAGTCCCGAGATGGTTCCTCCTCTAGTGGGACCAAAGTTTATCCCGCTAAGCCTAACCCCAATCCAAAGGAGGCAGAGTGCCACCATTGCCACAAAATAGGGCATTGGAAGAGAAGCTGCCCAGACTACCTGCAAGCCATCAAGGAAGGAACGATCAGGCCATCTTTCACAGGTATATACACAATTAAATCTAATGATTCATCTCATGCTATTTCTTGGGTCCTCGATACCGGGTGTGGTTACCACATTTGTTTTGAATTGCAGGGACTAAGAAGAAATAGGGATGTGGAGCATGGAAGAATAAATCTAATCATGGGGAACAGAAGATCATCGCCTGTGACCAAAATTGGAGTGTATTGTCTAGTGCTTAGGAATGGTTTTTGTTTAGATTTTAACAATTGTTGCTATTCGCTAGAAATGGCAAGAAAAATAATTTCATTTCATGGTTTGTTTAGACAAGGATTTAGATTTTCTTTTAATAATGAGAATGGTTCTATTTGTGCTTATCTAAATGGTGTCTTATATTTTGAAGCAATACCATGTAATGGAATTTATGAAACTGTTATGATTGTAGATAACCTAGGAAATGATGTTTTATGCATGGATTCTTCCAATAGTATGGATAGAGCATCCTTGTGGCATTGTCGTCTCGGACATGTCAACAAGAAGCGCATAGCCTAACTCCAAAAGGATGGAGTGTTGGAGTCATTCGACCTTAGGGAAGATGACACATGCGAGTCTTGTTTACTTGGAAAGATGACTAAGTCACCCTTCACTAGTACATGTGAAAGGGGTGAGGGTCTATTGGACCTCATACATACCGAAGTATGTGGACCATTTAGATCAACCACAAAGGATGGGAACCGCTTCTATGTGACTCTTACTGATGACTATAGTAGATATGTGTATATCTACTTAATTAAGAAAAAGTCAGAAATGTTTGAAAAGTTCAAAGAGTTCAAGAATGAAGTGGAGAATCAATTGGGAAGGAAAATCAAGATGCTTCGATCCGATCGAGGAGGAGAGTACCTAAGTCTTGAATTCCACGACTATCTCAAGGAGTGTGGAATAGTTTCACAATTGACGCCACCTAGGACACCGCAGTTGAATGGTGTGGCAGAAAAGCGTAATCGAACCTTGTTAGACATGGTCCGCTCTATGATGAGTCGTGCTTCACTACCTATCTCATTCTAGGGGTATGCCTTAGAGACTGCCGCCCATATCCTTAACCGAGTCCTTACTGAGAAGGTTTCCAAAACATCTCACGAGATGTGGATAGGGAAAGCTCCCTTGTTAGCACATATCAAGGTTTACGGTTGTGAGGCTTTCGTAAGATGAGATACTGACAACAAGCTCGAACCTCGTAGTGAGCGATGTATTTTCATCGGCTACCCGTAGAAATCCTTTGGATATCTCTTCTATAGACCGAAGGACAATGTTGTCTTTGTTACAAGGAGAGGAGTTTTCCGAGAGCGAGAACTCATAAGCCAAGGAGATAGTGGGAGGAAAATCGAGCTTGAAGAGACTCAAGAGTCGATAGATGAAGGAACCTCTACCGCTGGCCCTCAACCTGAGGAGGAAACTCCGGTTGAACCGATTGACGAGTCCTTAACTCTTAGACGTTCCGAAAGAGTTAGAGTTCAACCCCAGTTTTATGGTTTTCATATTACTACCGAAGGGGACACGTATATTAGTGATGGGACACTAATAAATCTAGATGAACCTAATAGCTATAAGGAAGCCATGGCAGGCCCGGAGTCTGCGAAATGGAAAGAGGCAATGGACAGCGAGATCCAGTCCATGTATGACAACCAAGTTTGGAATTTGGTTGATAATGTGCCCGGACGTAAGACCGTTGGGTGCAAATGGATCTTCAAGAAGAAGACCGATGTGGATGGAAACGTACACACATATAAGGCGTAATTGGTTGCGAAGGGATTTACTCAAACTCCCGGAGTTGACTATGATGAGACCTTATCACCAGTTGCGAAGATGAAATCTATTAGAGTGATACTAGCAATTGCCGCATTTCATGATTATGAGATTTGGCAAATGGATGTCAAAACCGCTTTCATTAATGGGAAGTTGGTTGCGAATGTTTACATGGCTCAGCCAGAGGGTTTTATTTATCCGAAACATCCGAATAGAGTGTGTAAGCTTGAGAAGTCCATTTATGGACTTAAGCAAGTGTCTCGCAGATGTAATATTTGCTTCGATGAGAAAGTGAAAGAGTTTGGATTTGTACGAAGTGAAGATGAATCATGTGTATATGTCAAAGCCAGTGGGAGTATAGTAAGCTTCCTCGTTCTGTATGTCGATGACATACTGCTCATAGGAAATGACGTCCCGACTCTGCAGGAGGTTAAGTCCTGGCTCAGGAAGTGCTTCGCTATGAAGGACCTCGGAGAGGCTTCCTATATTATGGTAATAAGGATAGTGAGAGAACGAAGTAAGAGACTAATAGGACTTAATCAGAACACTTACTTAGATAAAGTACTAAAACATTTTAGTATGGAAACTCGAAGAAGGGAGAATTATCGATACAAAATAATAGCATAAATGAGCCGAGTACCATACGCTTCCGCAGTTGGCTCAATCATGTACGCTATGACTTGTACTCGCCCTGATGTAGCCTTTGCTTTGAGCATGGTTAGTAGATATCCAGGGAACCCTGGCATAGCCCATTGGATTGCGGTGAAAAATATCCATAAGTACCTTCGGAGGACCAAAGAATGGTTTTTAGTCCTCGGAGGGAGTGATGACTTGAAGGTGCGAGGGTATAGTGACGCCAACTTTTAGACCGACAGGGACAACTACCGTTCGCAGTCGAGCTGGGTCTTTACTCTTAATGGAGGAGCAGTAACTTGGAAAAGTTCCAAGCAGGAAACTGTAGCTGATTCAACGTGCGAATTAGTGTACGTTGCAGCAAGCGAATCGTCGAAAGAAGCAATATGGTTAAAGAACTTCATTGGTGATCTTGGAGTTGTGCCTACCATCAAAGAGCCTATGTAGATTTTCTGTGATAATGAAGGAGCGGTTGCCTTGACCAAGGAACCGAGGGATCATGGCAGATCTCATCATATCGACAGAAAATACCATTTCATTAGACATCAAGTAGAAGGACACCTCATGGTGAGGAGGATATCATCAGAAGATAACCCAACAGATCCACTTACGAAGGGACTGAGTAAGGTTAAGCATTTGCAGCATGCTAGGAGTATTGGGCTGAGAGATGATATTAGATTAGATTAGGTAATTTTAGAAACTTATAATAGATAAATGTGATTTAACATTTGATAAATAAATAAAGGAGTATTATTTATAAGAAAAGTCACTGTCTTATGTTGAATATTTAACTATTGTTTCATTTTGCATGTTTTGACTTCCAGAATAATTGAGTTTATTAAGAATAATCGAATTATTCAAATTGTCCACAATCATTCGTATGTTGGAAGTAGGTATGAATGAAGATTGTCACGAATTTGTGTGTAGATTGTCTAAATGGTATTAGACATAGCAAAAGTTTGCTGCAACGTTCATGAGTGCTTATGAACTAGTTTTGAGCATTGGAACAAACCCGTGTGAAACATCCCAAAATAAGACCCAAAATATTTTGTTTAACAATTACTAAAAGTACTAAAATAATATCACAAAGTAAAACCCGTACGTCAATATTTCAAAACAGTAACTAATAGTTATGTAGAACTGTATCAAAACTGTATCAATCACATTTATGAAAAACTAGAAACATCTCCCAGGACAACTGAAACTGCGGTGTATGCGATGCCATCAACCCGAGCTCTTCCCTTTGCTTGCGGAAGTACCTAAAACCAAAACTGAAACTGTAAGCATGAAGCTTAGTGAGCTCCCCCAAACTACCACATACCATACAATACATATAAACACATACTAAACCTCGCCCACTACATCAGACCGGAGTCCGGAAACTACATCGGACCGAAGTCCGGAACTAGCCAGGGCATTGCCCACTGCATCAGACCGAAATCCGGAACTACTGAGGCCTTGCCTCCTGCATCGGACCGAACTCCGAAACTAACTGCATCGGACCGAAGTCCGGAACTACTGATCATAGCATAGCATAAACATATCAACTAGCATGGACACATAAACAACATACTGCATCGGGCTCTAACCCGGAACGCATAACACATAAATCCTGTCTGAGTCAAGTAGGCATCAGACATGATAAAATCTGCATCGGACCGAAATCCAGAACTACTACTAGCTATACGGGCCGGCATTGTGGCCTTAGACCCGTTCCTACTAGAAGGAAACTCACCTCGTGATCTGGTTGCTGAGTGTATGGCTCTGGAAGCTATCTGCTGCTACTCCGGTATCTCCCCGGCTACAATTCCACAAATACACCAATCATTATACTAATAACTGCATTGGGGTAAAATGACTCTTTTACCCCTGGCTAAGGTCAACTCTCCTGGTCAAGGTCAACTCTTCTGGTCAAAGTCAACTTACAGTTGACCTGACTCGCTGAGTTGGGCCGCCAACTCGCCGAGTCCCTACTCTCATTTCTTAACCCTGTTTGCTGCTACTCGTCGAGTATGGTTTAAACTCGACAAGTTCCTATTTGATTCTAAAATTCAGACTATCTGCATCCGACTCGCCGAGTTGTATGAACAACTCGACGAGTTGTTCTTGAATTTATGAAGGTCGCCTTAGACTTGTCGAGTTGGATGAACAACTCGCCGAGTCCCTCCATTACTGAGTCTAACCTCCGACTCCCTGAGTCCATTCCACTACTCACTGGTCTCCACTCGGAATCACTCAAAGGGAAAGGATCGGGAACTCGCGACTCGACTCGCCGAGTCCGAAGAACGACTCACCGAGTCACATGCATGCAATTACTAAAAACTCGATTCTGCTCAAAACCACCGCATACAATATATAGATCTGAGTTCCTAAAGCTGGTTTACCACGTAAAGTTTCCAACTTTACGTGTACATATGCATACAAAAGGATATAAAGGCTAAAAAGGCACTTGGAAGATTAGATCTAGGGCTATCATGCAAAATGGCTCAATAAAGTTGATAGATCTACGTTTTTGGAACTGAAACATGGCTAGATCCGAAAGCTAATCCATCCAATATGATTTCTCTACTATGAACAAGCTAAAGAATGGGCTAAATATGCTTATAAAGGAGAATCAATCATCAAAACAGGAAGAAACCGATTATTACCTCAAAATACTCTGAGATGGGTGCAAAAACTTGGACCTTCTTCTTCTCCTTTGGATCTAGCCTCCTTTTTCTCTTCAAAACTTCAAGATTTACAAAAGGAATGCTCAAATACTCAATGAAATGGTTAGGGTTTGCTAAATAATGCTTTGAGGGTGAAGGAGACGAGTTTGGGGGCTCATAAGATGGTTTAAATAGGGTGCAAACCCGGAGATTTAGGGTTTCTACCTGGCAGGCCGACTCACCGAGTCCCGAATATGGACTCACCGAGTCGCCGATCTATACGCTACCCAAGATCACGACCCTACTCGACGAGTCGGGCCATAGACTCGTCGAGTCCCTCTACATACTTCTAAAATAAATACTATAAAAGCAACATACCAGAGACGGGTCGTTACAATTCTCCGCCACTTGACTCAGACTTCGTCCTCGAAGTCTGCTACGGCTGAATATGCAAATAACTCTGGGTAGTGCTCTTTCTTCTCATCTTCAGACTCCCACGTCCACTCAGACCCCTTCCAGTGCTCCCACTACACCTTCACTAGCTGAATTACCTTGTTGCTCAAGGTCTTTATCTTCCGGTCCAGAATCGCGACCGGCCTCTCAATATAATTCAAGCTGCTATCAACCTGAATATCTTCTAAGGGAACAACTGCTGACTCATCCACCAAACATTTCCTCAACTGAGACACATGGAAAGTGTTGTGGATCTGGCTAAGCTCTGCCGGAAGATCCAATCGATATGCAACCCGACCAACCCGGGCCAAAACCCTGAAAGGACCAATGAACCTGGGGCCCAGCTTGTCCCTCTTCCGAAACCTGATGATACCCTTCCAAGGTGAGACCTTTAGAAGGACCATATCGCCTACCCGGAAATCCAAGTCTGAACGCCTCCTGTCTGCGTAGCTCTTCTGCCGACTCTGCAGTCTACTACGAACCTGCTGAATCAACTCGGTCGTCTTGAGCACCACCTCCGTGCTCCCAAAGACTCGCTGACCAACCTCGCCCCAACAAATCGGGGTCCTGCACTTCCTCCCATAAAGCATCTCAAAGGGAGGTCGATCAATGCTCGCATGATAACTGTTGTTATACGAAAATTCTGCTAACGGAAGATACGTATCCCAACTGCCACCAAAATCTAGGACACATGCACGAAGCTTATCCTCGAGAGTCTGAATCGTCCTCTCGCTCTGCTCGTCCGTCTGAGGGTGGAAAGCAGTGCTGAAATGGAGACGAGTACCCATCTCGTCATGAAACCGCTTCTAGAATCTGGATGTAAAACGGACGTCTCGATCTGACACCACCGATACTGGCACTCCATGATGTGCAACTATCTCCCGCACATAGATATCGACTAACTTTTTCCGCCGATATGGTCTCCTGGATCGGTATGAAATGAGCACTCTTCGTCAACCGATCCACTACTACCCAAATCGAATCTACCGCACGTGCGGTCCTGGGAAGCTTGGTGATAAAGTCCATGGTGATGTCCTCCTATTTCCACACGGGAATATCTAACGGCTGCATCTTGCCGTGTGGTCTCTGGTGTTCTGCCTTGACCTTCCTGCAGGCCAGGCACCTCTCTACATACCAAGCCACATCCCGCTTCATGCAGGGCCACCAATAATTGGGTCGAAGATCTCTATACATCTTCGTTGCCCCTGGGTGGATGGAAAATCGAGACTTATGAGCCTCGTCCATCAACACCTGCCATACTCCACCCCCGTACGGTACCCACACTCTCCCATGAAGGGTCAATAACCCCCGACTATCATAATCAAACGAAGCTACTCGGCCCACTATCCTCTCACACTTCTGCCTCTCCTCCTTGAGGCCCTCAACCTGAGCCTCCCTGATCCGATCCAATAACGGAGTAATCACTGTCATCCTCAGACATAAGTATCTGATAGGGGCTGTTGTCACCTTTCGGCTCAAGGCATCGGCCACTACGTTGGCCTTCCCTGGATGGTAAAGGATTTCACAATCATAATCCTTCAGCACATCCAACCATCTCCTCTGCGTCATGTTTAGACTCGGCTGATCCATAAGGTATCTCAAACTTTTGTGATCCGTGTAGATGGTACAACGGACCCCATAAAGGTAATGTCTCCAAATCTTGAGGGAAAACAACACTGCCCCCAGCTCTAAATCGTGGGTAGGATAGTTAGCCTCGTGAGGCTTCAACTATCTCGAGGCATAAGCTATCACATGCCCCCGCTGCATCAATACTACTCCCATACCTGTGATTGAGGCATCACAGTAGACTACAAAATCCTCTATTCCCTCTGGCAGGGAAAGAATCGGAGTCTCACATAGCCTCTGCCTGAGGGTCTCAAATGCCGCCTGCTACTCAGGCCCCCAACGAAACACCACCGACTTCTTAGTCAGTCGGGTGAGCGGTACTGCTATCTTGGAGAAATCCTGAATAAATCTTTTGTAGTACCCTGCTAAACCTAGGAAGCTCCGAATCTCGGATGGAGACTGCGGGACCTCCCACTGTATCATGGCCTCTATCTTGGCCGGATCTACCAAGATACCCTTCTGGTTGATGAGGTGACCAAGGAACTGCACCTCACACAACCAGAACTCGCACTTTAAGAACTTTGAGAAAAGTCTCTCCCTTCTCAAAACTTCTAGCACCTCCCTCAGGTGTTCCTCATGCTGCTCTTGAGTCTTGGAATATACCTAGATATCATCTATGAATACTATCACAGAACGATCCAACATCGGTCTGCATACGCGATTCATGAGATCCATGAATGCGGCTGGAGCATTAGTGAGCCCAAAAGGCATCACCACAAACTCATAATGACCATATCGGGTCTTGAAGCAGTCTTCTGCACATCTTCGCCTCTAACTCGCATCTGGTGGTATCCGGAGCGTAAATCGATCTTGGAGAACCAAGATGCCCCCTGAAGCTGATCAAACAAATCATTTATCCTCGGGAGGGGGTAACGGTTCTTCACCGTTACCTTATTCAGCTCTCGGTAGTCAATGCACATATGGTGCGACCCATCCTTCTTCTTCACAAACAGGATTGACGCTCCCCAAGGTGAATTACTCGGCCGAATAAAACGCTTGTCTAGCAACTTTTGCAACTGCGTAGACAACTCCTGCATCTCAGGGGGAGCTAACCGGTACAGTGCCTTGGCTATCGGAGCCGCACCAGGAATTTGGTCGATCCCAAACTCGACCTACCTCTCAGGAGGTATTCCCGGTAAATCCTCCGGGAATACATCCTGAAAGTCTCGCACTATCGGAACATCGTCAACTATCGTCTTGCCCTTCTCCCGGGCATCCAAGACATAAGCTACGTAACCATCGCAACCCTGTTGAAAATAGCGCCTCGCCCTCGCGGCTGAACAAAAAGCTGGTCCACGCTGTGGCCTCTTGCCCCGAATCACTAACTCTCCCCCACTGGGAGTGCGAACCCTCACTAGCTGTAATTCGCAGTCAATCACTGCCTCGTTTGGACTCAACCAGTCCATGCCTACAATAACCTTATTCCCTCGTAGGGGAATAGGGACCAAATCCACCGAGAACTGCTCATCGAACAACTGAAGAGAACATCCTCTATGCACCCTGGTGACTCTCACGATCCTATCATTTGCTATCTCGACCTCTAGTGGACAATCCAGCTCCCCTAGAGCTCTACTAAATCTCTTGCTATGCGCTAGCGATACAAACGATCGGGTAGCCCCTGAATCAAATAATACTGTAGCAGAAATGTTGTTCACAAAGAACGGCCCTATACAAAACATATAACCATAAGCAAAAATCAATAATAATATAGAGATGAAGGGAAGATACATACCCGTCACCACATCAAGAGTCGCTCGCGCCTCCTCTGCTGTCATCTGAAAAGCTCTACTCTTTGCCACTGGTGCCTCTACTCGGCCCTGCCGGCCATCAGTAATCCTCAAAGTAGCAGGGGCAGGTGCAACCACCTTCCCTGCTGCAACTAAACTCGGATACTAGGACTTTTTATGTCCCCTCTGATTGCACTGAAAGCAAATCAGATCTGATGCTGCAATAGCGGTAGCAGGAGCCGTACAATCCCTGCTCAAATGCCCAGTCCGACTGCACTTGTAGCAGCCGGAACTCCCTGCCTTGCACACCCCGTCGTGCAATCTCCCACACTTGCCACAACGACTCTGGCTTTGTTGACTCCTGGATCTGTGATCTGAAACCTTGGGCTTTTTTCCCGAACTGCCTGTACTCGAAACCGCCTCCGGTTTCCTCTTCTTCTCCATCTCAAGGTCAATCTCCCTCTCCCAAGCCCTAGCAATCATGTCATCCAGCGTTTTACAGTTGGACAGGCTCACAAACTGGTGGATATCGCTCCGTAGCATCTCATGATAACGAGCCTTCTTCATTTACTCATCGGCTGCATACTGAGGAACGAGAAGAGCCCTCTCCCTGAACTTGGCGGTGATCTCCGCCACGGTCTCCGTAGTCTGGGTGAGGTCCTGAAACTCCATGGTTAACTGCTGCACCTCGATAACCGGTGCAAACTCCGCCCTGAACCTCGTGGAGAAATCAGCCCAGGTCATGGCATCTAACACTACATCATCTTCAATGGTATGTCCGACCTCCTCCCACCAATCCCGTGCCCTGTCCTTCAGAAGACAGGACACCAATCTAACCTTGTCCCCCTCGGGACACCTGCTCGTGCGGAAAGCATTGGCCACATCCGCCAACCATCTAGTATTCGCTATGGGGTCCCGTGTCCTGTGGTAATCTGGAGCTCCACATGCCCTGAACTCCCTGAACGTAAGTGTGCACGACCCCATCATGGCCGCCATCTCGGCACGGAAGGTGCCCAATCTCTCATCCATCAGCTCTAGAATACCCTCCTTGATCGAAACTAAAGATCACAGGAGTCTGCTCCAGTATGATACGAGTAACCTCAGAATAGAGGAACTCTCTGGTTTGCTCATCCAACTGCCCGGCCTCCGGGCCTGGTCCTGATCCCCCTCCGGCACCTGAACTGCCGACTGCTGGCCTCGAACGCAAAACTACCATTCTGAAACAAATCATAGCAACATCAGAAAACTGAAATATCTCAAGGGATCACTGATACCAATACTAGTTTCCTGATCTTGTCTCGGACTTCCTTGATTCGAGTATGGATCCTCTGCTTTCAGTAGTACGGGCCCATACTACCTTCCACATCTATCCGTACTTTCCTCAAGAACTGCCTTGACTCCACCAAGTCACTTCTACTACTACTGATCTCTGCTACTCTCATCCTAGGCTTGCCCTAGGGGAAATCTCTAACTCCATTTAAAACAGTCCTCAGCTGCTGAAGGCCTCCTTGTAATGCTAATTAGTCATTACCTGAACACCATCACATGTAATGAGGCTCAGATAATCCTTCGAGTAAAAGACTCGTCCCTACAACGGTTAGACTCAAACAAGAGCTGCGCAATAGGGCCAAATCCAACACTCTGAGATTATTCAACCCTGATCACATGTGATGTGATGTATTCACCTAATGGCTAACTCCCATCACTCAGAGTCCCACAAAGCACAAAGCAAGCATCATTCGGTTACAGGAAATTATTCAAGCAAATCTATTCTCATAACCAGATATTGTACTAGCATACAATGCTAAGCTTCCTACTATCAGGCATAACCCTAACATGCTATCCTACTATTGTCTACTTAAAACTAGCATGCAAATTTCAAAAAGATGAAGCACATATAGCAGGCACATAAGACATCCTCCTAGATCCTTAGTCCTATTCTAGCATGTTGTTCTACTAAAATTAAAACTGGTGATCATAACATAACTTGTATGGGTAATTTGGGAGTACTTACTTGAGCTCGGTTGATCGCATACGCCACACCATTTTCCTTTTATAAAACTCTTCTTCTTTCTAAGTTCTTTTTCCAAAATCATTTTCAAAATGTTTTTCTTTTGAAAATCTTTATCGTTTCCTTAGTTTGAGTTCAGACACACCCGAAAGTGTATCCGAATCCGTCAAACCAAGGCTCTGATACCAACTTGAAACATCCCAAAATACGACCCAAAATTTTTTGTTTAACAATTACTAAAAGTACTAAAATAATATAACAAAGTAAAACCCATACGTCAATATTTCAAAACAGTAACTAATAGTTATGTAGAACTGTATCAAAACTGTATCAATCACATTTATGAAAAACTAGAAACATCTCCCAAGACAACTGAAACTGCGGTGTATGCCATGCCATCAACCCGAGCTCTTCCCTTTGCTTGCGGAAGTACCTGAAACTAAAACTGAAACTGTAAGCACGAAGCTTAGTGAGCTCCCCAAAACTACCACATGCCATACAATACATATAAACACATATTGGGCCTCGCCCACTACATCGGACCGGAGTCCGGAAACTGCATCGGACTGAAGTCCGGAACTAGCCAGGGCCTTGCCCACTACATCAGACCGAAATCCGGAACTACTGAGGTCTTGCCTCCTGCATCGGACCGAAGTCCGGAACTAACTGCATCGGACCGAAGTCCGGAACCACTGATCATAGCATAGCATAAACATATCAACTAGCATGGACACATAAACAGCATACTGCATCGGGCTGTAACCCGGAACACATAACACATAAATCCTGTCTAAGTCACAAAGGCATCAGACATGATAAAATCTGCATCGGAACGAAATCCGAACTACTACTAGCTATACGGGCCGACATTGTGGCCTTAGACCTGTTCCTACTGGAAGGAAACTCACCTCGTGATCTGGCTGCTGAGTGTATGGCTCTGGAAGCTATCTGCTGCTGCTCGGGTATCTCCCCGGCTACAATTCCACAAATACACTCAATCAAAATACTAATAACTGCATTGGGGTAAAATGACTCTTTTACCCCTGGCTAAGGTCAACTCTCCTGGTCAAGGTCAACTCTTCTGGTCAAAGTCAACCTACAGTTGTCCTGACTCGCCGAGTTGGGCCGCCAACTCACCGAGTCCCTACTCTCATTTCTTAACCCTGTTTGCTGCTACTCGTCGAGTATGGCTTAAACTCGACGAGTTCCTATTTGATTCTAAAATTCAGACTATCTGCATCCGACTCGCCGAGTTATATGAACAACTCGACGAGTTGTTCATACATTTATGAAAGTCGCCTTAGACTCGCTGAGTTGTATGAACAACTCGCCGAGTCCCTCCATTACTGATTCTAACCTCCGACTCCCTGAGTCCATTTCACTACTCACTGATCTCCACTCGGAATCACTCAAAGGGAAAGGATCGAGAACTCGCGACTTGACTCGACGAGTCCGAAGAACGACTCACCGAGTCACATGCATACAATTACTAAAAACTCGATTTCTGCTCAAAACCACCGCATACAATATATAGATCTGAGTTCCTAAAGCTGGTTTACCACGTAAAGTTTCCAACTTTACGTGTACATATGCATACAAAAGGATATAAAGGCTAAAAAGGCACTTGGAAGATTAGATCTAGGGCTGTCATGCAAAATGGCTCCATAAAGTTGATAGTTCTACGTTTTTGGAACCGAAACATGGCTAGATCCGAAATCTAATCCATCCAATATGATTTCTCTACTATGAACAAGCTAAAGAATGGGCTAAATATGCTTATAAAGGAGAATCAATCATCAAAACAGGAAGAAACCGATTATTACCTCAAAATACTCTGAAATAGGTGCAAAAACTTGGATCTTCTTCTTCTCCTTTGGATCTAGCCTCCTTCTTCTCTTCAAAACTTCAAGATTTACACAAGGAATGCTCAAATACTCAATGAAATGGTTAGGGTTAGCTAAATAATGCTTTGAGGGTGAAGGAGACGAGTTTGGGGGCTCATAAGATGGTTTAAATAGGGTGCAAACCCGGAGATTTAGGGTTTCTACCTGGCAGGCCGACTCGCTGAGTCCTGAATATGGACTCGCCGAGTCGCCGATCTATACGCTGCCCAAGATCACGACCCTACTCGACGAGTCGGGCCATAGACTCGTCGAGTTCCTCTACATACTTCTAAAATAAATACTATAAAAGCAACATACCAGAGACGGGTCGTTACACCGTGCTTGCTGGAATCACCTTATGGAATGTGATAAAAGGGTGATCGCAAGACGATAATATCATATGGTCTTAAAACCTAGATATATGATTTGTTATTTGTTAATTGGTTGTTCGTTGATAATGCGAAACCGCATCAGTAACTTAATGTTATAAAACGCATTGTTGTGTATAGTTGATTAATGAATAAGTAAATGCATATAATTCGAAGTTTATCTGTTACTTTTATCCTAAGAGGGTAAAAGCGATATCCCGGCCGCTCGATGATTTGATTTGACTTATGTGTCGGGCCCGGTCAGAGCTAAATTTATGTGTTCGATTAAGTTCTATGTCGAATAAATCTGAGATCGAGAAACCAAATGCTAGACAATTGGTTCCATATGAATGTCAGCATGATATCTAAACAGAGGACTGTACGATCCCTTATCTAAACGACAAGATTGATTAGATCAGAGTTTGACAGCGTCTTTGAGAGCTACGATTACTAATCGGATTATGATTGTATATATATAGTTACTAGACTTATCCAAGTGGGAGACTGTTGGAATAGTGTCTAAGGCTGCAACTATGTTAGGCAAGTATTTGACCCGATTGTTCATGGTCCTTTTGGGTTGCCTTCACCATAGCAACTTGATAGAATGATTTATAATGAGAGAAGAAATATTATTAATATATTATGAGAATAATATAAGGTAGTAGCGATTAGCATCCCTTGTGGCGGTTTTGAAGGGTCCACATACATCGGTAGTTATAAGGTCCAACAAATCCTCACCACATTCATATGAACCAGTGAAGGGTGATTTTGTCATTTTTCCAAGCAAACAAGATTCACAACTATCATCTGATTTTAGGTCAAATGACTCCAAGACTCCATCCTTTTGGAGTTGGCCCATGCGTTTCTTGTTAACATGTCCAATACGACAATGCCACAATGATGCTTTATCCAAGCTAGTACAAGAATCAATACACAACACATTATTTCCTAGGTTATCTACAACTGACACAGTTTCATACACACCATCACAAGGTAATGCTTTAAAATAAAGAACATTACTAAAGAAAACATTAATACTACCAATTTCATTATCAATTGAAAAGGTAAACCCTTGTTTGTACAAACTATGAAAGGAAATAATATTCCTTTCCATTTCAGACACGTAAACACATTTATTCAAATCTAACTTTAACCCACTATCTAGCAACAAATTATAAACTCCAATCTTGGTAACAAGTGTAACCTTCTTGTTCCCCATGATTAAGTTTATCTTTTCGTGCTCCACATCCTCACTTCTTCTTAGGTACTACAAGTCACAATAAATGTGAATACCACAACCTGTATCAAGAAACAAAGAATTAAAATATTGTGAGTTATTAGACAATTTAGTGTAAATACCTGCATGGGATGGTTTCACTTTCCCATCCTTGACATCTTGCAAGTACGTTAGGCAGTTTCACGTCCAGTGCCCCTTATTCTGATAATAGAAGCACTCAGCATCCTTAGAAATGGTAGAAGGAGTAGCAGAACCACCTTGGATCCACTTGATGAGGAGCCATCAAGAGACTTTCCCTAGGTACCCTTCGAACGAGTCTTCCTCTTCTTCCCTTTGCCTTGCCCGAATGCCTAAATAGGGGTAGTTGTAGGAGTAGGAGTAGTAATAACCGACTTACCTTTAAGACCACTTTCGGTGGTCTTTAGAAGTCCTTGAAGCTTTCTGAGTGTGACTTCGTCCTTGTGCACGTGGTATGTCGTGCGGAATTGATCGTAACAAGAAGGTAAGGATTGCAAAATGATGTCAATTACCAGCTCCTCAGGGAAGTTCACATTCAATTTCTGCAAACGGTCCATATACCTTTACATTTTCTACATGTGGCCTGTGATGGGTTCACCATCCTTCACTTGGGTTGTTATCATGGAGGAGATGATTTCATATCGCTCTTGACGAGCACTCTGATGGTAGCGGTCCATCAAATCCCGATGCATCTCAAAAGGATAGTAGTCCTCATAAGAATTTTGGAGCTCGGCTGTCATAGTGGCCATCATGACGCATGCCACTTTTGTAGCATCTCTTTCATGTGCCTCATATGCAATGACCTCCTCAGGAGTTGCAGTAGGCTCAAGATCCTTAAGCTCTTTGTCGAGGTCATATTCCTTGTCCTCGTAACGAGTGACCATCCTGATGTTCCGAATCCAATCCACAAAGTTGGAACCATCGAAGATGACTCTCCCACAAAGGATCATGAGAGAGAAGGAGCCAGTAGGGTTAGAACCCGAAGCATTGTTGGAAGACATATGAAAAGAAGAAAGAAAAGTTTAGATTAGATATATAGAGTCCTTAATAAGACACCTAAATGTAATATTAAGGCTAGGACCCAACACAATATATTATAACTTAGATGAGGGATGCAGTAATCTAAGCTATAACATATTTGAAGGTAGGTGAATGGCGATTCACCAATTTCCACCATGAAAACGAAATGAATTATTAGGTTCAATTGGTTCGAAATTCCTAGATTCTTTTGAGATTCATTGAACTTTTCAATGGCATGTTTCAATCTCGAATGTGCCCTTCAAGTTTTGTGACTGGGATGCCGAGGATCACAAAACAAGGTGTGAATAATCATGCAAATTCACTTGGTACTGTTAATATTATGACCTAATCGATGTGCCGGTTAACCACACACGCTCCACCGATCTATGATAAACATTAAGTCACCCTTTGTTTTCCTCACTAGTCCAAGTTAGTGTGTCCGTTAACCACACGCGCTCCACCAACGACTTGGTAAGGCACAAAGTGTGAATCTCATGGGTTAGCACCATATTCACATTTTTCTAAAGTAACTAAGATTGGGAATTACTAAAACATTTAGTTACTTTATAATAGTCATTATACTTTTAACGAGAATTAAAGTCATTGTCCTACCCGTTCGGCTAACGACCCTCCACCGATCAAGGAAGCTGTGGGTGAGAGAGGACACCCATTAAGTTGGCATTTTATAGGCAACAACCTTATACCCCCCCTTGTAGATCGGCTTCATAAATGAGGCCTACTAATGGTAAAACGACTTGATCTTATACACACACATACACACACAGATATATATATATATATATATATATATATATATATATATATATATATATATATATATATATATTAACCATTAATCTTATAATAGTATAAGGGTTGAATTTTAACTTTTAAAATCCTAAGGGTTGGAATTTAAAGTGTGTGTGTCTTTACAAATTCCAAAACTTGAGGGCAAGTTGTGAAACTCTTCAAAACTTTTCATCTCATAACTTATGAGTTAATGGTTCATAAAAGTGAAGACTCTTCATTTTTATATAACTTATGTGTTTAAATGTTCATTAAAAGAGGTGACCTTTGGGAATCCATAGCTTGTGGATAAATTATGGATTCCATTAAAACACATAATTGATCATGAATTAATCATTAAACAATTTAGCAAGTAATTCCTATGATCTAACAATAACTCATAAGAACATGAATCTTCATATCAAAATTTCAAGAACATATGAACACATATAAACATGGAATTTTTTATATTAGCCATTGTAAATGGATTAGAACAACCATTACACCATCTAAAACATGTTTTAAAACATCAAAACAGTTTAGGGTAATGTTTCTAGTCCATTTCTAGTAGTAAAAGTCGAAAAAATGCGTTCTGTACCTCCTACTCATCGAGTGCACGAACCTACTCGACGAGTAGGATGAATTTGTGCTTGGACTCATCGAGTCCCCCCATGGACTCGGCGAGTCCCCTACCCAGACAACTCAATTTTGAAACTTTTCAACAGTTTACATCAAGTATTCAAGAAAACAATCCTAAGCACTGATACCACTATTGGGTTTTGAGCAAACTAACACTCCTAAGGTGTTCATGCAACCCTAAAACCTGGGATCTATGTTTTACTATGAATACATGCAACTTTGATTTTTCCAAGGTTCATAACCTATCTAGCATTGCATGGGAAACATTAAACATAATGGCTAGAAGAATTACATACCTTTCAATTTGTGAGTTGATTCCTTGAAGTTTGAGAGCCTAGCACAATTAATGTGGATGCCTCAAATGGAAATCACAAATCACCACAAACTTGGAAAAACCTTATGAGAGAGTATACTTGCTTATAGAAATTGGCCACCTCTTTGCACACACACAACTAGTCATTTCAAGCATCAAAAGCTGCTTTATATAGTGTGGAGGATTAGGGTTACATCCATGTAAACCCTAATACCCATGAATCGTCCTTCCCAAGGATCCATGGGGTAAAAGCTCCATGGACTATCCATGCACTCCCATGCATGCCAAGCCCATTCCAAATGAGTCTTAGCCCACACTTATATAAATACAAGAGCCCATATTAAATCAGTCATCTTTTTTATCATCAAATTAATTCTAAATTTATTTATGATCAATACTAATTAAATACTAGGATTTCATATTAATATATTATAACTTATAATATATTAACAAATCATAAATATACAATTCTCACAAGTTTAACCATAAATAGTTCGGGTGAAGTGCAACCCAAATAGACCATGCCGGATTAGGTCAAGTATATACCAAATAAAGTTATGGACTTAGACACCTTATCCAACAGTAGATTGACTTCAAGATTCTGGCAGTTACTACAAAAGTCCTTGGGAACTAGGCCGGACATGAGTACAACCTACCACCCACAAACTGATGGGTAGAGTGAGAGGACGATACAAACATTAAAAGACATGCTGCGAGCTTGTGTGGTCGACTTTGGAAAAGCATGGGATACCCATTTGCTATTAGTTGAGTTTTCATACAACAACAACTATCATTCTAGTATCAAAGTTGCTCCACTTGAAGCCATCTATGGCCGGAAGTGCAAATCCCCTCTGTGCTGGGATGAGGAGGGTGACATGCAACTAGATAAAGGACGAGCCCCTAAAAGCACTCTCACGGGTCCGGAAATCATTCAGGAAACAACAGAGAATATTGTTCAAATTCGTGAACGATTGAAAGCCTCTAGAGACCAACAGAAAAGCTACGCTGACAAGAGACGGAAATCGTTGGAATTTTAGGTTAGTGACCTTGTTCTATTAAAGGTCTCACCCTAGAAGGGCTTGATACGATTCATAAAGTGTAGTATGCTAAATCCAAGGTACATAGGGCCTTTTGATATCCTCGCTAGGATCGGCCCTGTAGCTTACAAACTCAAACTACCTCAAGAGCTTAGTAACGTACACCCTGCCTTGCATGTATCAAACCTGAAAAAGTGTGTATCCGATGAGACTCTTGTTATCACACTCGATGAAATCGAGATTAATGAGAGCCTCAACTTCGTGGAAGAGCCAGTAGAAATCATGGACAGGGAGGTCAAGCAAACAAAACAAAGTTGTATCCCGGTAGTGAAGGTTTGGTGGAATGTAAAACGGGGACCCGAATTCACTTGGGAGCGGGAGGATCAAATGAAACATAAATATCCTCATCTTTTCCCTTAGTCTATGTGTATTTGCTTAATTCTAATTTCGGGACGAAATTCCCTTTAACAGGGGGATGATGTGGCAACTCGTAATTTCTTCTTGTAAGCATATCAAATCAATCTAAAGTTCAGAGTTGTTTCTGTTATCTTTTACTGGGTTAAGGGTCATATTATGAGTTCTAGGCCTAGAAAACTTAAAGGATTGTATGTTAGGAAGTGTTAGTAAGAGATCAGTGGACTGCATTCGAGCCGGAAACACCCTCAAAAGTGGTTCACAACCGTGAACCCACCCTTGGCCATGAACTACCATCATGCCATATATATGATTTTTAGCTTGTTTTCTCTTCACTTCTCATCTTTCAACCATGAACTCCTCCTTTCTCTCTCAAGTACCATCCACAAAAAGGTCTCCTTTCATCTCAGAATCGTAAGTAACTCATCCCTTTCTTATGGTTATTGAGAAGTTCCTTGCTTTCCATATTGATTCATCATCTTTTATTCAAGGATCTTTAAGTGTTCTTGGTCGTGAACCGTTCATAGGGCCATGAACCTTCATCATTGGTCATGAACCCTTCATAGATTCAAGCTAGGACCGTGAACACTTCAAGTGTTCTTGATCCGTGAACCACTCTAAGGCCGTGAACCCTTCTAGCTTGGTTGTGAACATCTTTCAGCCCTTCATTTTCGGTTCTAACACTTCATTGTAAGTGTTTCCTAGTTCCTAAGGTTGTTTCCTATACATATTAGTTGTTATAGGCCCTAATTTCATATATATATATATATATATATATATATATATATATATATATATATGTTAATATATGTTAAATAGGATCCATTTGTGCTCGGGACTTCACTAGTGATACCAAGCATCCTATATCGATCTTTTATTCGAATCACTCACTAAGGTGGGTTCATACCCCTACAATTACACTTTTAAATGCTTTTAAAATGCTTTTAAGGGGGGATACAAGTAGAACGCAATACAATTGTGTTAACCATTTATATGTGAAAACAACACCCAAAAGGATTTCTTATACTCAAAAACTTGTTAAAGCTCTTTTAAACTATTTTAAACTTCTTTTATATCAAATCATATTGAACTATCTATCTGCGTATAAGTATACTTTAATGGACTTAGGGTAGGATCACTAGTTTGACTGTCGGTTAGATCATAGTTATACTTAACAAATACATATATGAATATTAAACCTATTTTTAAGGAACATACTTAACTTAGTTGCTTATGGTGAGTAATTGAGTCTTTTCTACAAATCAGTAACAGTTCAAACAAACGTACTAGTAAACTATAATAGGTATAGTTTAAAGGTTCATTACATACTATTTCTAGAACAGAGAAACATACAAGAGTTAGTACATTTATATCATTACTATACATTACAATGCATACTATAACAAGAACGGAAAGGAACATACATACTATAACAAGAACAGAAAGGAACATACATACTATAACAAGAACATAATAACTAAAATGTGAGCCACTATTTCATGGCATATCAATATACTTGTGTCATGTTTTGTAACCAGCATCTCCTGGAGGGAGAGCGCGAGTTTGTGTATAGATCTATACGGGATTGACCATCCTACACCTTGCTGCTAGCTACAGTGGGACTTGCAGGTCTACGGGTGACAAATGTCATACCATTTTCAACATCTGAAGAACGTCTTGTTTTATACTAGTCAATAAAGCATGGTTATAACTTAGTCACATTTTTACCTTAATTAACAATTTGGTTTTAAGATAGTTAGTGCTTCAATAGAGTATTTTTATACAAGCACTACTATACATCTTCATTTTCCATTACATTTATACAGTGATATTCTCACATAAGAAATACATACAATTGTTCGTGTAAAGATAGTTTTATGAACATGGAAAACCCACATTTATACTATTACAAGTACAAACATACATCTTACATCATTTTTCAAAGAGAAACAAACATACAAAACAGTTGAGTCTTGTTAGAAGACTACTTTTCATTTTAGTAGAAAATATAGGATTTTCTATGAAGTAATACCAACATTTACATCAAAACACTTACAAACATTTTCATGAAGCAGATGCAAACTTTTGACACAAAAATACTTATGCACTCACTTAACTTTCATGTTGATACTCTCTTTTCAAAATAACTTGTATTCTCAGGTTAATAGCAGACAGGTAAACTGGACCAGGTTTTGAGAAGACGGAGCATGTTCAAGACTTGTCTTTTATTTTGCTATATTGTTGGTATCTTACAAACTATACACAGAACACACATGTATAAACTATATTATCAATGCAATGGATGATGTTGTTGCTTGTTTTACTATTGTGCATTGTTATGATACTGTACATGACGTCCTCTGCCCACGAACGTTTCCGCCGTTCCGGTTTGGGGGTGTAACACCTGCTCATTTATACTTCATCCTGATCATTTTCTGTTTAAACTAGTTTTCAAATAGCCATTTGAGTATTTTAGTGTGTTTACCATTCAAACACTTGTAACTAAATCTTTATGAATATGAGACATTTGAATCATTGATCTTGAGCATATAAAGCGTTTTTATCATTAACTTGGTTGATTCACAACTTTTTGTTTTCCGTATTACTTTACATTTGATGATTATGAAACTCTCTTTTAGTATTTTCAACATTTTGACTCTTCAAGTCTAGGTTTACTGATTTTATCATTTCTTCACAACAATGTTGTTGAAAAAACATTGGAAGCTTATAATCGAGAGATTTAACTCTAAAATGTTCGGATGGCAAGCCAAGACTCTCTTTTTTGGTTTACATTAATCAAAAAATGAGATTGGTAACTTACTGAGTTATAATTTCTCTCTCTTTAAAGCTCCCAACGGTGTTATCAATAGTCTTGAAAAGATTAGACATAAATTCAAATCGGTATGTGGAGAAAATTAGACCAAGATGCATTGGGTTGCTAGCTCCAAAGTAATGGCTTCTTAAGAGATTTGTGGCTTAGGACTTAGGAGTTAGGTCACTAAAAGCAAAAAATATTTCTTTACATACAAAGTGATGATGGAGATTAAAAATATATTCTAACAACCTAAGGAGAGATCTTATGTATATAATTCATAATTTGTTGAATAAGTCGGTGTCTTATATAGCTAATAAAACAACTCTTGGAGTTTGGTGTGACATCTCAAAAGTCTTGAATAGCCTTCCCGTGCTAGACATTGGTATATATAATTTATTTTCACTCATTCCTAGGTATAGTGTCGATTTCCTATTCTGGAAAGACAAATGGATTGGTCCCTACACGCTGCAAGATAGGTGTCTACTTTTGTATTCCCTTGAGTATGTGAAATGTTGCCTCTTCTCACAATGGTATTATAGCAGCTGTTTTTCTTGGAATTTGAAAAAAGACCCTAGCAAGCTGATGTTTTGGTTGAATTGAACTCTTTCTACTCTCACTTCTTGGTTCTTTAACGTAAAATAACTCCCATGTTGGATTTTTATTTAAGTTGGTTGCATACGATCGTTACACATTGATGTTTTTAGAAGGTTTCTAAACTCCAAGTTGCTGCGCTCTGTTGAGTATTCTGTTGGTCAAAACTCACTTCCCTGAAAGTTAAGTGTTTCATATGGAGGGATACGATAGGTAGAATTGTAGTTGCCGATACGCTTGCAGACAAGGGCATACTTGTCCAATATTCATTATGTCCTTAGGTACCGATGGCATAGCTATTGTGGATCACGTGCTTATTAAATGCGCCCCCCATTGTTGACAATGTTTTCTCCTTTCATATGTTTGGTGTAATTACATAAGTAGGTTAGGCTCTCGTAGTTGGGTAGTTTGGAGTGTTTTGCTTCTTGCTCATCTAATATGTATCCGAGACCTTATTGTGTTGCCTACTTTTTAGCCTATTGCTAATCGTGGGGTTTTATTTCAATTATATTTCATTGTTTCCAAAAAAATATAAAAATATCAAACAGTACTCTTAAATTTTGATATAACTTATTAGATTCATACATTGAGATTTAAAACGTATAAGAAGAAAAAGCAAAAGATATAGAGAAGGTAAAGAAAAAAAAAGTACATATCTCTTGTTGGCAAAGTGGTCTTCTTTAAGCAAAAAAAATAAATAAATAAATAAAAAATAAAAATAAAAAAATAAAAAAAAAAGGATCTCGCATGATATAAGAGATCTTCTCTTTTCACTGTGAACTTATAAAGAATTCTCATATTGATATAAATGTATAAAGTTAGCATTTTTGAAAAAATAAATGAGGACTAGTTAAGAACAAATAATGTAATCAAGTCTTCTTTTTATCTAAATCAAATTCTTGATTGGACCAACCGGAAACAATTTGGAATATCAAGTTTGGAGTTCTCAAACACAGAATTTGTTTTCGTTATTTGTTTATTTATGATTGAGTTTTGAAAAATAGTTATTAACTTATCAGTTTATTAGTTTATTAGTTTTCCAAAGAGCCAACAAACTTGATAAAATATTTGAAAAAAAAAATTTGAAAACAAATTTTTACCATCTATAATAAAAAGTCACTTCTTATTTTTTAAAAAGGTTTATTATTTTTTCACCTAAAATGACCATAAGTTTATAGAAACATATTTTTTAATGTTTATAAATTTATAGTTTCTTGCTGCCACATAAGATAATCAAGAATTTTTTTTAGAAACTCCTTGTCACTATATAAACTAATAGTCACTCGTTTTAAAAATATTATTAAGTTAAATACGTAATCTCAAACATCCCATGTACACTTTTATATAAATACTTATGTTGATCATATTGGTTTAAATGTAGATACTGTACTATTAGAATCGAAGGAGAGTGATACGGTTCTGGTGTGGTACCCAAGACTACCTTCATGGCCAGATCCTTTGGTGACACAACTTAGCGACATTTTTCATGATTTACGTTGTACATGTGCATGGAATTCCTCACTTCCTACGTTCCAATGATACATATTTTCTTACTATTTGACTTAGTCTTTCCCGTGTTGGTTTATGGTGCACGTTTATATTAACCATGTTGCATTATTCCTATTTTCTTGCTTATTTTACTATTTAAGAAACCATGTATTTGCATTTGAGGAGAGGAGAAAGAAGTGCTATTTTAGTCTAATTGTTGTCTTTATTCTTGGGAGATTAGCTATCTCGAATTGGCTTTATCTTCGAGATTGACAATCTTTAATCGGTTTATATCAATCGGTGCTTTTATTCCCGACCTTGCAATGCCTCCCCACCACCATTCTTCATTGGAAGATCAGTCTTTTGCCTCTGTAGCCGATCAATTGGCTCAACTTGTTGCTATAACTATCGCCAACAACAACCGCCTCGACGCCATCGTCGCCAAACTAAGCGAGACTACTGAAATTCTAACTACCACATTTATCAAAAGAACAAATATAGGGACTATCACATCACAACCGCTGCCATCATCGCCGCCAACACCGCCACCGACATCTCCATCACAACCGTGGATGCTAACAACGCCTACATCTCCACCGTCAACACGGTCGACACCCTCACCTTCACCAATCCAATTGAAGATACAACCGTCTTCGCCACCATCACCAAAGGAACCGCTCCCACAAACGTCATTGGCAACTACTTATTAATATACACGACATCTCAAGCTATTTTTCAGTCTGTTCGACCAACGATTTCCCACCCTCTTTACTCTCAATGTTTTCTTGCGGGACCTCGAGGACAAGGTCATTATTAAGGGTGGAGGAATTGATATGGTTTTGGTGTGGTACCTAAGACCACCTCCATGGCCAGATCCTTTGGTGACACAACTAGCGACAGTTTTCCTGATTTACGTTATACATGTGCGTGGAATTCCTCACTTCTCACTTTCTAATGATACATATTTTCTTACTATTTGACTTAGTATTTCCCATATTGGTTTATGGTGCATGTTTATATTAACCATGTTGCATTATTCCTATTTTCTAGCATTAGTGGTCTTTTTTATTTTACTATTTAAGAAACCATGTATTTGCATTTGAGGAGAAGAGAAAGAAGGGTTATTTTAGTCTAATTATTGTCTTTATTCTTAAGAGATTAGCCATCTCGAATTGACTCTTTCTTGGAGATTGACAATCTTTAATCGGTTAATATTAGATAGAGCCAAACAAAGCAAGTAATCTTGTATTGTTTACCAAAGTGATTTTATTTTGCATATTTAATTGTATGTCGGTTAAGTTTGACTTGTTTAACTCGTGGATATTTATTCAATAATAACTTAAAAGTTATAAGTTTGAATCCTATATTTATTATACATAATATGTATGGGTAAATGGATGTAAAAAATGGTAAAGTGTAATGTTTTAAAAATCAGTTTTAACATGTTAGTTGAACCGAAAACCAGGGACGAGAGCGGCTGAATAATAACCAGTTTATGTTAATTTCTAGACCGGATCAAACCGGAAGTTTTTTTAAAAAAAACCAAGTTGAACCAAACTGGTAAAAACCCATTTAACCCTGTTTATTGGATTTGAATAGTTGGATTTCACTTAGCTCATTAAAAGAACAACTTATTTCCAACTAAAACACTGGTTTTTAAAACATCTATAAACCATATCATTTAAGCAGTACACGTCAACCTACTTCAAGGCCCACACGGGAGATCAATAGTGGAATATTAAGAATATTTTGGGCATGTCAGAGTTTTTAAACCTTGGACTTCCTATACAGAATTTTACACCTTAACATCTACGATCCGATCACGTAGGCAATGGATGTATGATATGATAGAGGCTTTTTTATTTGCATTAATCTTCGATTCTTCGTCACTGGACTTTGTAAGATATCTTGAATTGGGGCCATCAATCAATCTAAAAAAGTAGCTTTTCTTGGAGTTGGGATTACATTTTAGCTACTTCTTTGGTTGTTGTTCAACTAAATTCGTTTTTAATTATCTTGGGTTGTGAGTTCGGTCGAATATGGCTTGCATTGTTTCTTGATAATTTTTGTATTGCCCAAGGAACTTTGAAGTCCTTATCACAATGTGGTGATTAAGGAGAGTCCTGGAGTACAAGTAGGTTTTAATTAGGTTTCAAAGTCCTTGGTTAATTAGTTATCTATATGTGAGGTATATATATAGATGGTTAGAGTTAATTGTGAGTTATGACATTACAGAGAGGAGAGGGTTGTAATCTAAGGTAGTGTTTGTTTTTTGTCTGCAGATCTGCGAGACGTCTTCTGTCTGCACCGCGCAGACCACGCGCAGACATTAGTCTTTGCAGACTGTTTGTTTTTTTAAAGACTGCAGACCTAAAAAATGTCTGCGCGCCCTCTTCTTGGCGCAGATGTGGACCAGAGTCTTCTAACATCTTCAGACATCTTCTAGCTTAAAAAAACATATATATCTTTATTTTTTTTAAGTTTTTTTTTTAATTTATATTTTTTCCAACTTTATGAATGATAAACAATATGAAAAAAAAATTACAAAACTTAAAAAAAAACATTTGACGATACAAACATGATATTCTTAACAAATTTATAAATAAAAATTTATTATAATAATAGTCGTTGAAGTTGTTTATATAAATCTGAAAAAAAAAATCATAATATATTCTTATATTTTTTTGCCAAAATTTTGTAAAACTTTATTTAATAGAGTATCATCAATTTCTCGAGAAAATATTTATCGTACGTTTTTAATATATTTATTTGAAAAAATCGAAGTTTATTTCCATCTATTTATGTATCAAATTCTTTGATCACTAATTATAATGTTTAGTTATAACTTTGCAATCAAAGTTGTTGGTTTTTATCAAATATGTATATGAATTAATACCATTTTTATTTTTATTTTTTATATAATAATACATAAAAGTTGATCTAGATTCGTTATATATTTATAATAAAGTCGTAAAAATATATAAAAAATTCGCTTTGAAGTTTTAAAAAACCAGTTTATTTAGATTTCAGTTTATTTTAATAGCCCGCAGATGTTAAAAAAACAAACAGTCTTCTTTTTTCAGACTGCAGACGTTTGGTCCACCTCTTCTACTGCAGAGGTCTACAGATGTGGTCCGCAGACTGCAGACATTTTGTCTCAGAAAAAACAAACAGCACCTAAGTTTGAGTTAGTTTTTTGAATATAAAAAGTTATTTTCCTGAGTTTTTCTATTCCAATTTAAATCATTAATTGGTATCAGAGCGTGACGTAGAAATCTAATCCAACAAGAATGATAGGTCCGGTGGATCCAGGCACATCCGAGAAAAAAAGAAGGCACATCACTTTTGCTTCATGTACCATATGTTGAATTCTACAAATTACATAGTATGGTCAATCCGAATGAAGGTGATTCTTAATGTGCACCAGGTTTAGGATACCATTAATCCAGGATCGACTAACTCAACAAAAAATAATGTTGTTACTAATGTTCTATTCCAATCGATACCTGAAGACCTCATGCTACAAGTCGGCACGATGAGCACAAGAAAAGAAATCCGGGATGCAATCAAGACCCATCATCTAGGAGTTGGAAGGGTATGAAGAGAACGATTGTAAACTCTCACTACCAAGTTTCACAATTTGAAGATGAAGGAAACAAACACTATCGATGAATTTGCAAGTAGTCTCTCAAGCATCATATCAAAGTTAGCATCTCTTGATGAAACCATCCTAGAAACCAAATTAGTGAAGAAATTCCTTACTATCTTCCAAGGAAATTCGCTCATATTATTGCCTCAATATAGCAGGTTCTTGTTCTTAAAAATATTGGATATGAAAATGTGGTAGGAATACTGAAGGCTTATGAAGAATGTGTGTGTAAAGATGAACCCTCCATCGATCAAGGAAAGTTGTTACTCAACAATACGACTTCTTCCAAAAGAAACATTGATGCTAACAGAGGAGGACGAGGGAGACGTAGACTAGGGTGAGGACGAGGAGAAGGTCGCCAATCTTAGAATCAATGTCGATCCACACGTGTTCCTAATGAAGAATATAATAAACCTAAGACGAAAACAAAATATAGGTCAACGGTCCAGTGTTAAATATGTGACAAATTCGGTTACTTTGCATCCCAATGCCTATAACGAAAAGCAAAACAGGAAGAAGCTAACATGGCTAAATTTGAAAACCATAACCCATGATTATTCATGCTATAGTTACTCCATGAGACGGTGTTCTTACACGAAGAAAAGGTGATACCTACCAGATATGAGACAAAAAACGATGAGAATGACATGCGGTATCTAGACAATGATGCAAGTAACCATATGACAGGAAATATATTATTCTTTACTGAGATCAATTGACGTATTAGTGGACGAGTAAAATTTGGAGACGACTCCTTTGTCGAAATACAAGGAAAAGGATCCATACATTTTGAAGGCATTGAAGGAGTCCAAAAACTATTGACGAACATCAACGGCATACCCAAGCTCAATGCCAATATAATCAGTCTGGGGCAACCAACGAAGGTGGGTTGTGAGGTATCAATGAAAGAAGACCAATTACTTCTTTATGAAAGTTATGAAACTCTTTTGTTTAAAGTGAAATGTTCCTCAAAAAGGTTATACAAGACAAGAATCCCAATTACAAGATCCATTTGCTTACATAGCTACCTTAGAGACCAAAATTGGTTGTGGCATGCATGGTTACGTCATTTAAACTTTGACAAAATTTCAAATATGTCAAATAAGGATCTTGTTATCAGCTTACCACCTATCTCAAGGAACAATCAACTATGTGAGTGGTGCATAGTGGGAAAACATTGTCGAAAAAACCTTTCCCAAATACCTCCAAGTTTCATGTAAAAGAAACTTTGGAACTTATTCATGGATATTTTATTTTATCCAATCTCACCATCGACCATTGCTGGAAATAGGTATATCTTTGTTTTAGTAGATGATTACTCACGATTCATGTGGTGCTACCTTATGAAAGAAAAGAGCAATTCAATAACCTATTTCAAGAAGTTAAAGATTATCGTAGAAAAGGAAACAAATAATTTAATGTGTGTGTTTCGAACAGATAGAGGTGGTGGGTTTACTTCATAAGAATTCGATACACTTTGTAAAGATCAAGGAATGATAAGACATCTTACAACCCAATACACGACACAACAAAATGTGGTAGAAGAAAGACAGAATCGTACTCTTATCGAGATGACACAAGTATCTTCAAAGGAAAACAAGTTCCCAACTACCTTTGTGGTGAAGCAGTTACTCATGAAACCTACATCTTAAATCGGATTTCAACAAGAGTGATGAAAGAGATAACTCCATATGAGTTACACTACAAATGAAAACCCAACATTCAACATATACAAGTATTTAGATGTATTGCCTATGCAAAAGAAGTTGGAACATATTTGAGGAAGCTTGATGACCCATCAAGAAAAGCAATTCACCTTGGATCATAACCAAGAATAAAAGCATGGATATTGTATGATCCAACATATCACAAAATTATTGTATCACGAGATGTAATTTTTAACAAAGACGCAAATTGGGATGAGAAATCTCTAAATGATTCTAACTCAACCTATAAACCAGGATTCATTGCTCATGTATTGTAGATACGGGTGAAAGATCTATAACAAACGCAACAAACCCCGATAATGGTGAACAAACAAGAGCATGAAGTGGTGAATGTGAAAGTAAAGTAGAACAACCAAACGCTTCCAATGATGTTCAAGAACACGATGATCATGAAGACCATGAAACTCCTCCATTACGAAGGTCAAGTAAGACATTCAAGCACCACAGAGATATGATGACTATGAAAGAAATTTTCTAGTCGAGAACATACAACTACTTTTATCTTTAAATGACGGTGAACCTTCAAGCCATCATGAGGCCCAAAGTAATTCTAAATCAAATTCAGAACATCATATTCATTCTGAACTTCTCCTTCATACTCTTCATGAAGCATCTCTAATTGGGTCCCCTAGTTCCTATTCATCATCCTTCTCATCTCCAATAACCATTGCCACTTCCATCTCTTCCACTGAATCATGTTCCACATAACCAATCACTTCTGAATCTATATCACCTAATACTTCATTTATCAGCGCTTCTTCTAACTCTCCTGACACCATATCGCCAACCACTTTTGATTCCACATCAGTTTAATCTAATTCTGGCCTTTTGCCACCAAACTCTCCCCTAGTAGATTCACCACCACCACCTATCATTCCTACCACTGATACATATCTTAACGCACCCTGATATTTCCTTCCTTCAGAAAATTCAGAGCATATTATGGTAACTCGAGCTTCTACCAAGTCTTTAAAGCCAAAATCTTTTACTGCTACTAGATACCCTCTGCCGCATGACACTTTTGATACTGCACCAAAAACCTTCTTACAAGCCACAAAAAGTCCTAATTGGCAACATGCCATGCAATTAGAATTTGATGCTTTAATAACTAACAAGAATTGGGAACTTGTTCCCAGGCCCCATGCTGCTAATATTGTGGGTTGTAAATGGATTTACAAAGTTAAGAAGAATCCTGATGGAACCGCTGAATGTTACAAAGCTTGATAAGTGGCAAGAGAATTTAATCAGGAAGAGAGTGTTGATTATTTTGAAACATCCTACCCTGTTATTAAGCCCACAACAATCAGACTTGCTCTAAGTATTGTTGTCACTCGTAATTGGCCTCTTCGTCATGTAGATGTCAATAACGCTTTTTCTGAATGGGTACTTGTCTGAAACCGTTTACATGGAACAACCATAGGGATTTGTTGCTTCTAATCGTTCCTTATATGTGTGCAAACTTAAAAAGGCTATTTATGGCCTTAAATAAGGTCCAAGAGTTTGGCTTCAAAAGCTGCAACAATCTTTGATTCAACATAGGTTCAAACCTTGTATTTCAGACTCATCTCTCTTCATAAAACAACCCGGCAATGATGTTGTTTATGTTCTCATTTATGTTGATAACCTTATCATTATAGGCTCCAATTCCTACTACATTGATGAGTTTGTCAAATATCTCAAGTCTATGTTCTCTTTAAAGGATGTTAGTGCTCTTACTTTCTTCTTGGCCATTGAAGTGTATCGGTCCTCATCCTCACTTTTGTTGTCACAAAAAAAAAATGGATCTTCTTAAACGAAGAAAAATGTTAGGAGCCAAACCTATAGCCTCTCATGCAGAACCTGGTTCCAGATTGCATATCAGAGGTAATCCATTGAGTGATCCACAATTATACCGTAGCATTGTTGGTGCATTGCAATATGTGACCGATACTCGCCCTGAAATTGCTTATTCTATTAACCGGGCTTGTCAGTTTATGCACAACCCCTCTAAGAGCCATTGGGCTATAGTAAAATGCATTTTGCGTTATCTCAAGGGAACCATTGATGACAGATTAATCTTTCGTCCATCCAAAGACTCAAGGTTGGTTTGTTTTACTGATGCTGGTTGGGTATCAGATCCGGATGACTGTCGTTCTCAACATGGTTTCTCCATTTATTTTGGAGGTAACTTGGTCAGTTGGGCATCACAAAAGCAAAAAGTTGTAGCTCGTTCTAGTAATGAGGTTGAATACAGAGACATTGCCTTTGCCTCCGCATAACTTATTTGGCTTCAACAAACTCCTGACAGAGATGATAACTCCTTTAGACGGACCACCTATTCTCCTATGCGACAATCTCAGTGCAACCTTTCCCACAGCTAACCCGGTTTTTCACCAACGCTCCAAGCACATCAAACTTTATTACCACTTTGTTCGATTATAAGTGCAATCTGGTGAGTTAATTGTTCGTCATGTCAAGTCAGTGGATAAAATTTCTGATATTTTAACCAAAGTTGTTAGTTCTACTCGTTTCAGAAATTTACGATACAAGTTGCTTGTTCGTAATCGACCATGAGCTTGCGGGAGGGTATTGAGATATTTTTATAATCTTCTATTTTAGTTTAGATTGATTGTATTTATTTGATTGCACTCCTTGATTGTAGCTTATTGATTGCATTCTTTTTTTGTATTCTAGTTTCCTTGTTTACCCTTCATCTTTGTGTATATATCCCCTGTACATCGACTGTTTCAATATACAGAACTTTTCACAATATTCTTCTTGTTTTATATATATGAATCGTTTTGTTAATCGAAAGAATTTGGTTGGTTAGGGTGTTGACATGGATTCGAATTTTTGCCAATTTGTGATAGTTGTGTGGAGACGAGGAACCATTTTTTCCTTAATTGTGATGTGATATCTTCAATATGATGTCTTATTGGTTGTTGGTGGGACTATTCCCACTTATTAGATCAATTATAAAATGGATGTTGTGGATTGATATTGTGGAATGTCTATGCTTACATGTAGTTTTTTTTCTTCTATATGGGTTATGTGGTCTTACCAGAAATCCATGGTCTTTAGGACTCAAAAGAAAAAGCATGACATTATGTTTGATAAGATTGTTTCTTAATATTTCTTTTGGTTGGTGATGTTAAACCTTAAAGTCAGTGTTTTATTGATTACAAAACCAATATCGACTATTTCCCTCTTTTTTTTTTTTTTGGTGATTTTATTATCTATTTAATGTAGTCAGGATTATATTCGAGACAAGCTAAGTTTCAATTGCTTATATTATGAGACCTAAGTTGCAGGGTGCACACTTAGATAACTAATAAGGACTCGAGAACATGTATGTCTAAGGCAGCGCCCCTGGTGGGGTTCCAAGGGGCATGCCCTTGTTAGGGTCTAAGGACAACACCCTAGAGGGGTCTAAGGCGTTGAAATTCCAAATCCATTTTCAAAACCCAAAATCTAACACTATTTGGATAATAAACAGAACACAATCAAAGCAAGATAATTATGTGTTTTAAGATTTAGATTAGGCCTGTAATTCCAAATGATTTTCTTGGATTATCACAAATTAGATTTTGTATACACCAGACAATTGGATTGAAATCGTAGATTTTGAAAAATGTTTCACATACATAATCTTTGAATTATGCAAATAATTATATGGATATTTGAGACCGAAAATCTAATATTCTTTAGTCTTTATAATTGTTTTTCACTAGTCCTATATAACCGGTTCGTTCCAAAAAAAAAGTTTGGCTTCCTTAGAGCATCTCCAACTCACTCCTAGTTTCCATTAATTCCCCCATTTCTTCCTTCATTGATCTCCAACCCTCTCCCATTTGTTCTTCCATTTTGAAGGAAACGAATAGTATAACACCAAATATGGTGTTATATACTATTTATTTCCTCCAAAATGAGGATGAACTTTAAGATGTCGATTTTAGTCCATTTTTTTTATATATTTATATATTTCTGGTTTTTTATCTACTAATTATAATTTAAACGTAATATTTAATATTATAATATTGTGTTATATATTAACTTATATTAATTTATTATAAATATAATATTAGTTTTTTTTATCAAATTCTTATTAAAATTTAAATACATATTGAAATTTTAATTTTAAAACATTATAACGAAATATATATATATATATATATATATATATATATATATATATATATATATATATATATATATATATATATATATATTACAAAAGTTTATAATTAAATATTATAAATATAATCTTATTTATTTAATATTATTGTAATGAAAAAAATATAGATTATATATTTGTTAAAATCAAACTAATAAAAGGGATATATTTGATAATTTATATAAGTTAAAAGAATGAAATATATTTTTTTAAAGATAAAAATAAGGTAAAAAATGAAATAGAATTAGAAATGAAACACTATTTATCTCGATTTTTATTCGATTTTCATAAAAAAAAATGAAAGTGGATTGAAAAATAAACTTAGATGGTGTCAATGTAAGAAACTCCATGGAATAGTATATGAAAAAGGAATCAAATCCTCTCGTAGCTTTGGTATGTAATAATGCTTCTTAGACGTGGTGCTAATGTTTGAATGTAGTTTTGATATATTTGATCAATCAATACGAGTATAGAAGGGTCTAGGACCCTAGGGAATTCAATCGCATGGGTTTGTGAACTAAAGTCAGTCCATCAACAGCTAATAATAATAAATATATAACAATTCTTTTAGATATAATGATGATACAGCTTTTAATCAAAGGAGAAAAAGAAAGAAAAACTGGTCAAATTTTTGGCTTGGGCCCAAAAGATATGAGTCCTGTCACTTTAGGGGATGTCCCTTACAAAGCACAAAGCCACACAAACCACAAAGTTGCTTTTACACTTTGCCATGACAACAATTTGTGTGACTTTTTCATTAGGTAAAATTGTATAAAATAAATGCACTTTAATGAACTTTTTTGTTATAACTTGTACTTATTATATTAATATTTAATAACTTATATTACCAATTTTAATCGAATGAGAAACTCATTTATCCAAAGGAAATTTTACTTTTGGTAATTGAGTTTCTTATATTATTAAACATTTATAAGATAGTTCTTTAAATATTTAATCTAAAAATATGTTTAAATAAAATCGGTTATGATTTATTCTAAACTAGTGAATGATCCCGTGGTGAATCACGGGTCATTTTTTTTGTTGTTTCGTTGCAACCATCAAATTTTCGAAACTACTTGAAGACAGTGACTTCCATCCATCACAAAGAGATAACATCTTTATTCACTTGGAATATGTTTTGCTTGCAAATCCAAGGAAGCAAAACATAAATAGCGAAGGGAATATGGGCTAATAAGAAAAAAAAAAAAACCGAAAGTATAATTTTATTATTATGTAAGTTTTTCAACAGCATAATGTCGTAATGAGAAAAAAACACAATCTTATAATTGGGTATATGTTTTAAGGTAACAATTATTTTTGTATAACTGCAATAAATAGCAACACAATTTCACTAAGCTTCTAATTTTGTCCCCGAACTCATAAAATCTTTACGTGTAAATTACACCATTTGTCACTCGTGCATATGCTAAAACACACATTTAGTTCATATTTTCAAAAATTAACTCGGATCGCGAGTGTTTTTTTTTTTTTTTTTTGGTACTGTTAGTCTCTATGACATGAAATGATTATTTTACCCGTAATAGTTTTTATTTTTCATTTTCTTTCATTTATTTATCAGTTTTAAATTTGAAAAATAAATAAATAAAACAAATATCCCCAACTCTCCCCTTCCATTTCCCCATCTCAAGATTTTCCATAGATTACCTAACACCACCTATCGCCGCTAGCACCTCTGACACCACCACCTATCACCGCTTGCACCCATCTTCTTCACCAATCATCCCTGTATGCTTTCCATTTAATCGAAATTATGGTTTGTATGGTTTCCTTACATGGTGCATCCAGAAATCTAGATGTAAAAGAAATCCAAAAAATCAAATCTAGGTTAAAATATGATAATCATCATTGTAAAATTTCCTAAACATCGATGGTTTTCTAATAAACAGTCACAATTATAAAAAAGATAACAAAAAAGGACACCAACATTCTAATTCGACCATATCTGAAAGACACTTGGTACCGATTTGAACGGATCTACAAAGAGTTTCAACACATCTGCAACCATGTATAACCATGGCGTCGAGGATAGTGTCCGCTTCCGCCTCCGATTATAACGAATTCGCCTCTGATTTGAATAGTGAATAAAGAAAGAGTGTGACAGTTCTACATTGAGAATGGAGAAGAGGAAAAGAGATCGACTATTCTTCATATATTTTTGGCGTTGGCTTCCCCCCATTACAAAATCAGATGGAAAGGAGGTAACCTTGCTCCTATGGTGTCTGATGTAGGTTGTTGATTCATGGTAGCTTTTGAGGTGCATATCGACTTCATGAGTATCTTAAAGCCTTCCAGAAGTATATAATTTTGTCAGCAGGTTCTACAATATTGAAAGAAAAGAGAAAAGGGGGGATGTAGAAGGTGGGTAAGAGTGGGCCCAATTTACTTTTTTAAAAGATAAATAATGATAAATAATATTTAATTAATTGAAAAAGTACATAGGCACATTATGGTCATTTTAAATCTGGTATGGACTAAACAAAATCATCTTTTATGGATGAAAATAGTGACTAAACGTGCCTTTCGGCACCTGTACGAAGGACGATTCGTGTAATTTACCAAATCTTTACTAAAACCATCTAAATGTTATAAATTCTTTGACTTTTGACCGTTTGTCAACTAAGATTTAACTTCACTTAAACTCAACTCATTTTCACGTACCTGTAACTGTGTATTTTCAAGATTATCATTACATTTTTCAAGATCCATAAAAGGCTTCTCTTTAAATAAAAAAACCTTCAAATCTTCAAACTCCCCAAATGAACACTTTCCATGATGATACAGTTGATTCAGAGGTGAGTACAAAGTTTTCATCGGGTATATCAGGGTCAGAAGTGGAATCTGAAAATTGGGTTGAATAGTCAACTTTATTTTTAGGTAAAGCGATTTTCTCAATTCAATATGGATTACTTGTTTCAACATCATTCATAAAAGTAAAACGAAGCTCACTAACTTTACTAAGAAGACCAGAAAAAGAAAGAACAAAATCTTGCAAACTTACTTTTTTGTCCTCGGTCACTTTGTAAATGATCGAAAACTCCTGAAGCTTGTGTACAAACCCTTTGAATTGGCTGAACTAAGAGTAGATTGTAATGATAATTTGCAGAAATCAATCAAAAAACAAATATAAAAATGAAGACAAAGACACATGTGAGAAAAAAAACACAAGTGGATGCGAAAATTCACTATGAGAAACATGTTCGAATAATTTAGAGATAAATCATTTGACACCTAGAAGAAAATTTCTCTTAAAACTATAAAAAAAAAAGTGGTACTGGATTTACTATCTAGTTCAAAGTAACACCATAAATTTGATCTGCCATAAACTTCATAAGGCTCCTTACCAGAAGTAGGTCGGTTTTTCTTTGATGTTCTAGCTCCTTCCTGCACAGCAAAATTATATACACTCAAGAAATAGAGCTAATTTATGTAAATCAAGACACACGAAACAAAAATAAAGAATCTATTCATTTTCAGCCTAGGAACCAAGTTTGAAAATGGTTTATTCAAGAATCGGGATATTGATAATCACCTTATCCCGTTTTCAAAATCAGCCAATTGGGTGTTTTTGTTTGGTACCAAAAAAATCTTGATAAATTGACAAACAAATCAATCGACTAAGTGAATAGCCTCTAATTCACCTTGGAATTTCATCTGCTCACCAAGTGTTAGATCAATTGCCTGACTGAATCTTCAAGTCTTGAGTATCAGAGGAAGTTGTTGGTATTCTCGTGGGTTCTTGATTTGTATAAACTGGGATGTGTTTTGGAAAAAAGATGACAATTAAAACGTTTCTGGGGAGTTGAAGCTTTATAGATTCTGGCTAAATAACATACTTTAGCAATACATATGTATTGGGTTTCTGATTCTTCACACAAAAAAAGAATAAAAGATACCCCATCCTTCGTTGTGTCTATTTCTCCAATACCATCGATACTTGAGTCGATTAACACCAAAAATGAAACCAACAAACCAGTGGTGAGTAAACGAATCGGAGGTGGCAGCGTCTACAGTCAAAAGGAATTATAGATATCAGTGGAAAACCTACAACCCTAAAAAAACAAACAATATATAAAATGCAAAAACCATAAAAATTAACTCCAAATCGAAGCTTCAAAGCAGACGATCATTTGGACTGTTCCTCATACTCCTTCCTCTATCAAACTCAACCTACAAAAAGGCTTTGACTGAAACACTAACACTCCGGTTATAGCATAACAAGACTAAAAACTAGAATTTCCAGCCATCATCATCTGAAGACGATTATTGAAGTTAGTCCAAGAGTAGAGAAGGAGTTCAATTGGGAAGTCAATTTACCCAAAATGTGGAAGCCATCAGGCGAGAAATGGAAAATGGTGGAGGAGATTTACTGGAAGCAAGAAATGATGGATAATTGTTTGTAAATCACTAGAAAAGGAAGAAAAGGAGAAATAGAGAAAGATGGTTAATTGGAAGAGGGAGACGGTGAAGATCGATTCCATGGGTAATGGGTGACTTGAAGAAACACCAATCAACATAGATGAAATGTATGTGTACAGTGTCGATTGACCTATGCGTGTGAGGACATGTGACTCGGAAACCCTCGACTTTCAATGGGGTGCAGGAGTGGAATCGAGTCGGGCTTTTTAGTATTAGGACTTGGACAATACGAAGACCCCGAATTTCAATGGGGTGCAGGACCCGAGCATCGCCATGAGGTGGCTAACTAATGTGGAAGGTTGTTTCTTCACTTGTTTTTGTCTAGATGACCTATAGCTTAGGTGTGCTCTGAACCTTCTGAGGACCGGAGTGAAGGATTGGTGGAGGCTTGCTACTAATTCTTATTCTACTGAGTAGAGAGTTGCTGCGTCTTGGGAGCAATTCTATGAGATGTTCTACTCCCGATATGTGCTGCTGGTTGAGCTTAAGAGGTTAGCCCAGGAGTACCTAGAATTGAGACAGGGTTCTGATATTGTGACGAAGATCCCCAAGATGTTTACGGAGAGGTCTATGTTTTTCTTTGAGTTTGCTGCATCTGAGCAGACTCGGATGACCCGTTACTTGAGCATGCTCAAGACGGAGATCAGACAGTTTTGTTTCTACTCAGTGCTATGGTTCATTATTGGAGATGCAGGAGGCCACTAGGCGGTGTGAGATTGAGAATGATTTGAAGATGAGGGAGTTGACACCAGCCCTGACGCAGCCACAACCTGCGTCAAATTGATTTAGGGTTATTGATTCTAGGACGGGGAGTCAGAGGGATGCACTTGTGGGAAGTGCGGTAAGGTTCATGATGGAGCTTGTTGATCTTCTTCTGGATGCCATAAATGTGGCAAACATGGCCACATTGTGAGTGATATTTGGCAGCAGACTCCATCTTCTAGCATCAGACTTTGTCAGCATTGTGATTTGGTGGGCCATATGAAGGCCCAATGTACCTTTCTTGCTACCAGGCAGGCTCAGATTCCAGCATCGGCAACTGTGATGATCAAAGATGGGAGTCAGGGCAGAACGAAGCCCTCGAGGGCTCGAGGTCGCGCTATCCATCTTACTATTGAGGAGGCCATAGTAGCTCAATATGTTGTAACTTGTATGATTCTATTCCTTATTCTATTGATTATGTTTTGTGTTATGCTTATGTTGTACCTCTGTTAGGTACATTCCTAGTGAATTCCTTTCCTTCTCTAGTGTTGTTTGACTAGGATATGAGTCGGTCTTTTTTGTCTTGATGATTCAGTAGGGAGTTTGATACGCACATTGGGGAATTAGAGTGTCTGTTACGAGTCTCTATCTCCAACGAACATGGGTTTTCTGCATCATCAATATATCAGGGTTGTAATCTGGAGATCTTCAGGGTGCCTTATCTGATCGATTTGGTCCCTATCCACATGTGGGATGTCTGCGTGATTGTGGGTATGAATTTGCCGAGCCATTTCGGTGCAATGATTGATTGTGAGGGCCAATGCATGGTAGTTCGAACCCCAAGTGGGGGAGAACTAGTTATCTATGGAGAGGGCACCAGAATGGGTTTAGGGTTTTGTTCTGTAGCTAGACCTTGATAGTATATTCAAAATGGGTGTGCGGGTTATTTAGCTTATGTAGTGGATACGTGTGTTGACAATCAGGTTTCAATTTCAGAGGTCTCGATTTTCAGGGAGTTTGTTGATGTATTTCTAGAGGCGCTACCTGATGTGCTTCCTGTGAGGTAGGTCGAGTTCAGGATTGACCTTGTGCCAGGTGTGACCCCGATTGCCAAGGCTCCGTAATGCTTGGCGCCGCCTGAGATGCAACAGTTGTCATCTCAGTTGTAGGAGCTTCTAGGAAAGTAGTTCATCAGGCTGAGTAGTTCTCTGTGGGGAGCGCCAATTTGGCTCGTCAAGAAGAAGGATGGTTCATCCCAAATGTGTATTGATTACTGGGAGTTGAGCAAGCTAACGGTGAAGAACCTTTATCCCTTTCTACGGATTGATGACCTCTTTGATAAGTTCCTGGGTGCATCTTGGTTCTCCAAGAGAGATATGAGGTCCGGATACCATCAGGTTAGGGTGAGAGAGGATGATGTGGAGAAGACCGTGTTCCAGAATCGTTATAAACATTAAGAGTTCGTGGTTATGCCATTCGGGCTCACCAATGCGCCTACAGTATTTATGGATTTGATGAATCGGGTATGCAAGCCAATGCTTGATCGTTTGGTTCTTGTGTTTATTGCTGATATTTTGGTTTATTCCAAGATCAGAGAGCAACATGAGGAGCATCTTCATGAGCTTCTGGGGGTTTTGACTCGAGAACGGCTTTATGCTAAGTTATCAAAGTGCGAGTTTTGGTTATATGAAGGTCAGTTCCTTGGATACCTCATTAACCAGGACAGGATTTTGGTCAATCCGGTCAAGATTAAGGTAGTGATGAAGTGGTAGGTTCCGAAATCTCCTTTGGATATCAAGAGTTTCTTAGGGTTGGTAGGGTACTACTGAAGATTTATTCCGGATTTCTCCAAGATTGTGGTACCACTCACTTTTCTGACGATGAAGGGGGGGGGGTGGATTTCTAGTGGGGCCTTGAGCAGCTGTAAGCATTTGAGACCCTTCGGCAAAGGTTATGTGAGGCCCCAGTTTTGACCCTCCTAGAGGGAATTGAGGATTTTGTGGTATTCTTTGATGATTCCATCAATGGTTTGGGGGTGGTCCTCATGCAGAGAGGACGGGTGATAGCATATGTTTTGCGGCAGCTGAAGCTGCATGAGACGAGGTATCCCACACATGATCTGGAGTTGGGAGCAGTGATTTTTGCCCTAAGGATTTTGAGGTATTATCTTTATAGGATCCATTGTACTATCTACACAGATCATAAGAGTTTGAGACATATCATGGACCAGACGAACCTGAACATGAGACAACACAGGTGGCTGGATGTAGTCAAGGATTATTACTGCGAGATCCTTTACCATCTGAGTAAGCCGAATGTGGTGGCAGATGTGTTGAGCTTCAAGTCGGATGGGTCTTCAGGTGGGGTATCATGTATGAGGATATCAGTGGATTCTTCACTATTGGGATTGATAAGGAAGGTTCACGCCGAGGGTCTTCAGGAAAAGAACTGGAAGATAGAGAAGATCAGGGGTGAGATCGCCAAATTTGATCCAGATAGTCGTGGATAGCGTACCTGTTGTGGTTAGGTATGGGTTCCTATGTCTAGTAGGGTCAGGCAGATTGTGTTGGAGGAGGCTCATAAGTCTCGCTTTTCTATCCATCCGTGGGCCACCAAGATGTATCAGGATATGAGATTGAGCTATTGGTGGGCCTGTATGAAGAGCTAGATTGCATGGTACGTGGAGAGGTGCTTGACCTATAGGATGGTCAAGGTCGAGCATCAGAGGCCGCATGGCAAGCTGCGGCCTCTAGAGGTTCCCATGTGGAAGTAGGAGCAGATTTCGATGAACTTCATCACCAAGCTGCCGAAGAAGGCGAATGGTTTTGATGATATTTGGGTCATCCTGGATCGATTGACCAAGAGTGCCCATTTTCTGGTAATCCGGGAGAGTTCTTCAACCGAGAAGGTGGCCGATGTGTATATTTGCGAGATCTTTGCTCGTCGTGGGGTTCCGGTCTCCATTGTTTCAGACCGTGATGTTCTATTCACCTACTGTTTTTGGTAGAAGTTCAATGAGAAACTGGGCATGAGGTTGCACGTCAGTACAACTTATCATCCGTAGACCGATGAGCAAAGTGAGCAGACGATACAGAGCCTGTAGGATATGTTGCAGGTCTGTATCATTAATTTTTATGGGAGTTAGGACTCCTACCTACCTATTTCGGAGTTCTCCTACAACAACAGTTTTCATTACAGCGTTGGTGCTCTGCCTTCTAAGCTCATGTATGCGTGGAGATGTCGTAACCCAGTCTCTTGTGGCGAGGTTGGTCACAGGGTTACTATGGAGATGATTCAGCAAATCAGGCAGAGGTTGCAGATTGTCAGTATCAATAGAAGAGCTATGTTGACCGATGATGATTCGAGTTGTATTTTCAGGTTGGCGACATGGTGTTACTGAATGTCTCACCTTGGAAAAGTATGATTTGCTTTAGGAAGAATGGAAATTGGTTCCCGAATATATATTGGGTCATTCTGGATTATTTCCAGGGTTGGCTAGGTCACTCACATATTAGATATTCCCAAGGATCTCAATCAAATTCACCACACTTTCCATGTTTTACAGCTGCAAAAGTGCGTCTTAAATGAGGATGTAGTGGTGTCATTGGACGATATTCAGGTTGATGCGCGCCTGACCTATGTTTAGAGACTAGTAGCTATTCTGGAGAGGAAAGTAAAGGTTTTACGTAGCAAGGAAGTACCTTTGGTAAAGGTATGATGGTAGCATCGGAGGGGCTCCGAGTGGACCTGGGAGCCAGAGGTTGAGATGCGGGAGCATTATCCAGATTTGTTCTCTATAGCAGACTTCGAGGATGAAGTTTAGTTCCAGTGGGGAAGAGTTGTAACATCCTGGGTTTTTAGGTATTTTCAAATCTCTCCTTTGGTTTTAAGTTATGTCATTTTGGTCCTTGGATTGTGTGAAAGTAGCCCTAAGAAGCTCTAGTGGAAAAATGGTAATTTTGGGGTAGGATGTGTACGCTAAGCATACATGTGAGTACGCTAAGCATACTAGGGCGCACCCTAGTATGCTGGGCGTATACATATGTACATCAGGCGTACTTTTGTCCGAGTGAAACCCTAAATTTTAGGGTTTGTGGGGGTATTTAAGCACCTTTATGGATCATTTAGCCTCATCCTCTTAGCCTCCTAGCCTTTGAGTTATTTTTGGAAAACTCTAACCCCATAAGAGAGTCTGTTGAGCTAAATGTGTGTTGTTTGTGTGCTTAAGGAAGAAGAAGTTTCAGCAAGGAGATTAGAAGGTAAAAAGTTGCTACATTTATGCTTTGTTTGCATGGATCTCATTTTGGTAGCATTATGATGCTCTTTTTGTCCCAAAAGTCCCATTGTTAAGCATTTTTTGTTTTGGACATTTTGAGTTGTCCTTTTAGACACTAGGAGGGTTCTAAGCCATAAAATGAGGTCCCTTTAGCTAGTTTGGCTGCATGCTTCTTGCAGAAGGTCTTAATGGATTAAGACCATGTATTAAGGGCTTTTTGGATGCTTAAAGTCATAAATTTGGAGACCTTATGACTCTGGGGTGCATTTGGACCAGGGATATGAAGTTTGGGCTTAAGTGCTTAAGCCATTAAGCACTTAATGAAGTTTTAGGCTTTACGAGGGTATGCCCCATGTAAAAGGGAGTACGCGAGCACCCGTAATCAGTCAACACGAGGCTTACGTACACTGCGGGTACCTCTAAAGTACACCCTATGTACTCGCATGGTTCAGCCATTTTCAAGTTAACTTGGCTGGGTTGACTCGTCTGGGTTGACTCAGTGGGTTTATGAACTTTAACCAGTTGACTTTGAGTTGACCAAGTTTGACTTTTAAGGGTATTTTAGGTATTATTGTGTTTTGATGGAATTGGTCACTTGGTGGTTGTAGATATTTGAGTAGAGAGATGAGATTCAGAGTCGGGCCTTATCGTTTATGTGTTGCATATGAGGTGAGTTTTTCTCACTGTACTTGAGGGTCGAAGGCACCAATGCCGGTCATTAGATTGATATCCTGTTATGCATGTTTGTACTGTTGTGATATGTTAGATCGGTATCCTGGTAGATAGGACGATGTTATGCTTAGTGATCTATAAGATTTGGTTATTTGTTTGTTGGCTGGTTAATAGTATGCTTAGATCTCTTATGTTTACATGTTTGGTTGGTGGCTGATGCTTCACTGCTTTGTGTGTAACCCAACAGACCGGGGAATTCCAACCCGATAGTTGAGGGGCTAGGGTATTCCATCCCGAGGATGATTGGACCCATAGTATGTTGGCATTTTAACCCCATGGTTGAGGCGATTCAGGTATTCCAACTTAATCGTTGATTGGGCCCATAGTATGATGGCATTCCTACACGATGGTTGAGGGGCCTAGCATATTCCAACCTGATGGTTGATTGGACCCATCGCATCCCCATACCATTGTTGCCTACTCTCCACTATATCAAAAAGCTCGTCCATGCGCCTAGAAAGGTAACGTATATCAATCATTGGCTCCGGTCCCTGCTACACTCCTTGAGGAGCAGGTCTACGCCTCTGAACTCGCTTTGGCTATGGCTCGACTGCACCCTCCTCGTTGGCCACGTCATCTGGCCATATCCGTAAGACACCATCCTCACCCTGTTCGAGCAAGCGCATCGACTCCAATAATTGTAGACTCATCGGTCTCATATTATGCAACACCATCGATCTAGTGATCTCCCACATCAATAACTGATAAGACCGAGCTAAGCGTGTGATGAAGTGCCCACCGCAAATCGGGCTACCCCCCGAAGCCTCCTGGCCCTCCTCCCCATGTAAGTAGCTAAAACAACCGAGAGGTTCAGGTGCCTCCTTGGAGTAACAAGAGTCCAGATGAAATACAAATCTGTAGAAGGCACTCTCTCACTATTCTTATGATGCGTGAGAGATATAGAAATCAAACGATGCAGTAATCTATAAGTGGTAGACCGAATCATCTTCCCTCGAGCAGTAGATGGTATGTAAACTCCCCTCGTAATCTCAGCCCAACAAGTATTTTAATTGTAGTCATCTGGCTGTCCGGTAAGACAATCAGCAAGGAATGTCGGGAAGTGGACACTCCTCGTTTCGTCTGTAGTATAAATCTCAACTCTATTGGCAAGCTCAATCGCACTGCACTCCCGACTCACACCACCAAGTCGAAAGGAAAAAACTGTCATGTTATCAGGTGTATTCCTATGATCATAGGAAACTGTAGAATAGAACTCCAACAAAAATTCCCGATAAACAGGCTCCTAAATCCTGACCAATCTTTCTCAACCTCGGCATACGAACAAAGACACACCACTCGCATCCAAGTAGGTGTATTGCAAAATATTCCGGATTAGCTCATCAATTCCAGTTTGGGTCGCCAATCCCTAGTCAAATGAAGGTGCATTGTCAATCTCCTTAGTAAGCAGCAAACTCAAATTATTCACATATTAGCACCGAGTTTCATCATTCAAAGTTTGTGGGAATTGTGTAAAACGGTGAACGGTTACATCCTCGGGTGGATTTGTTCTTTGAGTTCTACGAGCTATAATCTGCAAAAATAAGAAGAACAAAACAACACCAACTACCCATAGCATTAAATAGATTATAAATGAAAAACATGTTAGTTGGGCAAGAACTTACGATGTGCGTACGTCCAGGAACTCGTATCTATGTTCTGTTCGTCCACAGTTTAGCCATAGCAGTATCCAACAAGTATATGTAGTAGAAGTACGTAGGGGTAGTCAAAATACGGGGTTACACATAGGGCGCGCGTCTAGCGAACTCTAAGCGTACGTCCTATGCCTTGAATCGATGGTTATTACACGATATTAAGGCCAAATTAAGTCTTAGGGTTTACTCCAATGATCTAAATCAGTCTATTTAAGCATTATCAAACTCCAATTCACATGGAATGGGCCCTAATTCAAGAAGTCTAGAAACCCTAGAGTTCTAAATAGCTTATTCTAACCAATTTCTAGAAATTAAACACAAATTTAAGCGAAAGGGTAACCAAGTAACATACCTTTGTGTCGATTTCAATAAGAAAAGAAGAAAAAAATCGATGTTTTCTTGAGGATTCGGTCGTCACAGCGTAGGGTGTAAGATATGAAAGAGGAACAAAAACGGTCAAAGGATTAAAGATATTACCTGACGCCGACTTACACCGGGCGTACCTCTAACTTACGATGGGCGTACCTACTCTGCGCTATTACGCTAAGCGTATACCACCTGTACGCGGCTTTCAATTCCAGGAAATACCCAATCGCTATCACTTGTTACGTACGCTTGGCATAACTCCTTTTACGTTGGGCGTACGCTTTGTGAAATGTCCCTTTTTGCTTATTTAAAATTTCCACTTTATTCCATCTAACTCAATTGGAGACTCTTAATAATTTAAGTGTTGCAACATCCACAACTTTCAGACAAGTGACACGTGATAAAAATAAATGAGACATCATGATCACTTGTCTTTGTCAAGATCAAACAACAATGGTTGATTAAAACCCTTGCACGCAAGAAATGGTTTGTGAAAACAAAAACTTTCGGGACTCGTTAGAATATTTCCTTTGTTTTCTTCTCACCTCTAACTAAAAGTAGAACAAGAGGTGACCCAACTAGTCAAGAACAACAAGAGATCGGTCTTCCACTTAACCACCACAATACGCCTTGCTATACTACACCTCATGGATTGAGTTAGACAAATCAACAAAATTATAGGCTAAGCAGGTCAAGAATTCCCTAATCGCTTGCAAGCTCGAAACTCATGCAAAAGGTAAAGCCAATCAATGTGTATGATCACGAATTCCTGCAAATAACAACAAAAACCTTCCCAACAAGTGATATGATATCAATGAAAATAAAACTAAAAATAAAATTAAAAAAATACAAAAAATAAAAACAAATAATGAATAATCAAATAAACTAAATTAATTGAAAGTCATTCACCGACAACGGCTCCATAAACTAGATGTGAATATTTAATGCACTAGTTTTTTTACTAATAAGTCATAATTTATCGCATCTAAACAACACCTTACAGGAAGTGAACCCGATCGAGTATAGTATAGCTTTGATAAGCAAGGGTGTCGAACACAAGGGGAACGGTAGTGAATTAATTTAAACACAGTTATTAACTCATTGATTTCAACAAGGGGAACCGGTTCCTAATATGACTAGTGTCATGGTCATGACTACTAATCATTTGATTTCAACACAATTATTAACTCATTGATCAAGTGAACAAACAATCATGCAAATCAGTATTTGGTTCGTATTAAGCAAGATTTGATCTTGTTTAACTCTAATAGCCTTAGAAGTTAAATCATGCAACGAATGGTCATTCTACTCATGCACACACATTAAAGTTCATTACTTTATTTCCTAACCCTAGTTTTTGGTCAAAACTCTAGTCATAATCACCAATGGTCGTTGGACAACTATGATTCAAGCTAACATATCTAGATGGTCATCTAAACTTTATTAATTCAGCAATAAGAAGCAAAACAACAATCTTTAACACATATGGATCTTCAATGAAACTTGACAAAATAAATTAAATAAGAATAAATAATCCAAATAGCAATTAAACCAATAATTCGAAGATTCATTCAGTCATAATCACAAATTAAATGGTTTACCACATAAATCAAAAAGTAAACACATAATGGTATCACAATGGAATGCAAACATGGTCACGATAACAAACCTCATGATTACCGACATGAATCCGCTCTCCAATCCCTTAGATCTTTGCTCCTGTCAGCTTAACAGCCTTCTGGCCACCTTCTAGACCCTCAAAATGGCGAAATATATGTTACTTGTCGACTAAGGATTGATGGTAGTTGGAATTCTTCTTCTGGTTGGCCGATATCCTCTATTTATAGCTTTTAGAACCGACCTACATACGTTGGGCGTAGGTCGAATCCCATCGCGATTATAAGTCTTGATATCTGCCCAGTTCGTTGGGCGTAAGTAAATCTACGTTGGGTGTAGTCTTCATCTCACCAGTACGCTTAGCATACGTAACATTATGTTGGGTGTAATTGCATCCTTCAACATTTATCTTCCTTTTTGCTTCTAAGCCCGCTTTCCGCTCGAATCTTTTCCTTTCTGCTCTATTGACAACTAATAGTTGTAAATAATAATTCAAAGCATTATAAGTAACTTTTAGTTCTAAATAAGAATAATAAAGGCTAAAATATTAAGATATAATATATAAAAATATGTATAAAAATACAAATATCTATCGTGATGGGTTCACCATCCTTCATTTTGGTTGTGATCATAGAGGAAATGATATCATACCTTTCCTGTCGAGCACTTCGATAGTATCTTTCCATCATATCATGATACATTTCATAGGGATAGTAGTCCTCATAGGACTTATGTAGCTCTGCGATCATGGTTGCAATCATAAGACATAACACCTTTGTCGCATCCCTCTCATGAGTAGTGTGTTCAGCAATTTGTTTAGGAGTGGCAGTGGTTACAATCTCAAGTTCATTAACAGTCTAGGAAAGGGATGGGGAAATGTGAAATCGTGCCTTTAGAGCAATGGATTTCTAAAAAAGCTCAAGCTCTATCAACTATCTGATGAGCTTAAGTTTATGATTCAAATGTTGCTCAAACTCTACGAGAACTCACTGGAGATCCTCTTGCCTTAGACAATTCCTTTGATCCACAAACCTGAAACCAAAATGTTTTGGACCCTCCTACTACTGTTGTTCCTTATATTCCTTATGTTTAATCCTCACCTCCTAACGTTCCTGCTCTCACAATTTCAAACTTTCAATCTATCAGTGACCCTAACCCTGATGAAACGGATTGTGAACAACGTTTTCAACAAGAGTTTTCCCTACTCTCCATGAAGTATAATTGTCCTTTCAACAAGCCTCATAACAATTGATTCCAAACTTCTTACCAAAATAATCGCCTTCAAGCTCCTCACCAAAGCAATCATCAACCTTTCAACAAACCTTCAGAAAACCCTCCTGCCTACAAGCTAAATCCTTCTGCTAAGAATAATACCTCGGAACCTCCACAACTTCTGAAACCTGAGAAACCGAAGATCGTGTGTCACAAGTGTTGACATGCAAACCACTTTGCCAAAGATTGCCTAGCCGAAGTCCCTCGAAACCAAAGATCAAGGACTCTACTTACTATGCACGTCGTGCTCAAGAATTGGTTGAAGGTGAAAAGGCTTTTGTCACCACTGTGTCAAGGGATGTGGAAGGTTATTGGTCATATGGAGATGATGATGACGTACCCACTGGCAGAAACATGTGTCTTATGGCTCGACAAGAAATTGAATGTGATGAAGGCTATTGGTCTCCTGGGTCCGAATATGATGATGAAGGTGCTGAACCACACTACTGCTACATGGCTACTAACGATCCACCCGGCTGAAGCATCATTCAACAGGTGAAATCTCTGATTACAGATAATAATTTTGATTTGTCTCTTTGTGAACCATATCTAACCCAGATCCAATCAGATATGACCATCGTTTACAATGGCTATGAGTCAGCCATAGAAGCCAGTGAGAAAAAGGATAGTGCATTGAGTCGTCTTAGCTTACGTTTCGAGGATAAGAAGTTAAAAATTGAGTCTTTAGAACATGAGCTTGTAATGTCAAAAGATGAATGTATCATTTTTAAAGATAAATGTGAGATCACTTATTCTAAAAGAAATATTTTAATTTCGAACAACAAACGTCTTAATGATAAGATTGATGCCATGCACCATGCCATAGACATTCTTGAAGAAAATGAACGAATGAATCACAATTTTCATCATCCTTGGTCAAAAGCTCATGGTCTCAGAAGTGAGTTTCCAAAACCAATTGTTCGTCTCTTAAAGGAATTGAAAAATATGACTTTTATGGGAGATGTTCCGAACCTCCAAAATTCGGATACTCCTGTTTCTCCCTTGTCACCTCTTAATGAGACTTCTGATCATTTTTCTTCCTTGATTCCTAAATTTAAGCCCATAGTTGTTAAGATTATCGATTCCACACAATTTCCGCCTCTGATAATCCTGGACCTGTATCGGACCTATGAACTTAACTCTAGCACTCAAAAGTTTGTTGTTCAAAAGTCGAACCTCAGCCCTCCTAACAACTGTGTTCTTGAGAAACATCTCTGGAATCAACTTCTTCTGAACCTTTAGAGTGTGTTTGAGCGTCTTTAGATAGTGAAGTCGATGAGACAATCTAGTGTGATTATGAACCTCAAGTGCTTTCAAAAACATATCTAGTTCCCGTTAATCCTGTGTTTAACAATTCCTCAGTAGGACAGACTTTTAAATCTTCATCTCAATCCAAAAGAAAGCCAATATTAAATAGGAAGGATATTGTAGATCCTAAAGTGGAAGCTCGGAATGCAAACAAACTCCTTCACACCCAATAAAATGATCAAGAGACCCTTAAATCCTCCAAGTCTTGTAGAACAAAAGAAGGTAGTTAGTCCCACTTAGGAACATTCAAGAGTAAGCCTCACATCTATCCAAAACACCTCTCATTGGACTGTTTCATCTGCTTTCATTGCCAAATCCGATGGCACAATTTTTAGACCTCGACTTTAAAAATCAAATGTGTCACCAAACAAACCAAAAAGTTTTAAGAAAATAAATTTTTAAAAACAAAACTTTGTGTGGAAAGTCAAAACTCGCATTAATAAAACAATCACCCCGGAAGAAAAAGTACTAACCACTACTCTAAAAGTTAAAAGTTCAAAGAAAGTTGTTCCGAGCTCACCTGTTATTGAATATGACTATTGGATAGACGAAAGAACCATGTCATTCTGTTTGTTTCCTAAGGAATTTCGGAACAAACCTCCTAAACCAACTGTTTCTCAAAAGTCACTTTCGAAGCCTAAGACTCGAACCTTTGTCCCAAAAGCTAACACGAACCCTAAAAACTCCACCTCTCACTAATTTTGCAGGCACTCCGTGCTTCGGAGCAAGAGACAATATGGTATATTGATAGTGCTAGCTCTATGCACATGAAGGGGCAGAAGGACTTTATGCGAGATCTCAAACTTGCATCAAATGCTGGTTATGTAACTTATGGCAACAACTCCAATTTTCAGATCCGAGGTTATGACATTCTTACCAATGTCAACTTCTCCATTTCAAACGTGGAATATGTAGCTGACTTGAAGCACAATTTAATAAGCGTGACTCAACTCATTGATGTGAATCATCGAATTGAATTATGTAAGAAACATAGCTTTTTCATGTCAGAAGATCGAAAGGAATGCTTGATCAAGTCCAATCGCAACAAGAACATGTATCCTCTTGACATCAACATGATCATTAGCAAGCCCAACTCTACTTACTGTCAAAACCTATTCCTGACGTCAGTTGGCAATGGCATAGGAAGCTTGATCACTTGAACTTTAGATATATGAATGATATTGTTCTAGGTGAAATGGTTAGAGGTTTACCACTCCTCAAATAAGAAAACGACCATCTACGTGTTGCATGTGAGTGTGGAAAGCAGTCAAAGAAAGGTCATCCCATCGTCATTGAAAAATCTATCTCAAAACCATTAGAACTTCTACACATTGATCTGTGTGGACCATCAATAGTAAAGAGTCTGAATCACAAGAAGTACATTCTTGTGATTATGGATGACTTTACAAGGTTCACTTGCGTCTTCTTCCTAAGACTGAAATCAGAAACAACCTTTGAGCTCATCAATTTTATCAAAGCAATAGAAGTCCTCATCAAACTCCTAGTAAGGATAATCCGAAGTGACAATGGTTCAGAATTCACTAACTCCACCAATGAAAGCTTCTTTACAGAGAAAGGCATCAACCAAAATTTTTCTGCTCCATACACTCCTCAGCAAATTGGTGTAGTCTAACGATGCAACAGAACACTTGTTGAAGCGGCTCAATCCTTGCTTGATTTTGCAAATCTGCTACACTATCATTGGGTTGAACCTGTTTCTACTTCATGCTTCACTCAGAATAGAAGTATCATCAATCGACGCCTCAACAAAACACCGTATGAATCCATGTATGGTCAGAAACAAATTATCTCGTTTCTTCATGTTTTTGGATGCAAATGCTTCATCAAGAATAACCGTGATCAGCTTATCAAGTTCCAACCTAAAGCTGATGAAGCCATCTTCCTTGGATACTCTTCCAAATCAAAGGCTTACATAGTTCTTAATCGGAGAACTCGTGTTCTAGAAGAAAACTTTGATGTTACCTTTGACGACAATTTTTTTTGGAATTCAGACCCAACCCATTTTACAACTCACATTATGGAGTCCGATGCTCCCATGCCAGGATGTCCGACCCAACAAACAATTCTTGAAGTTGACTTTGAGATCTTGTTTGGACCCTCAAAAACGGCTCTTGATCTAGAATCTCAAAAAAGATCAACCATGTTTGACGCTCCGGTCTCTCAAGCCATGTCTGGTCTGATCCCAAGTCTTCTTCCATTTGATTATGAACCATTTCAATCTTCTCAGGTTGAGGAGGAGAATGGTCACTTTTACCTTGAATCAAATGTGGATGGATTTGAAGATGCAACTGCAAATTTTGATGATTCCAATCCTATCAACATTGATGATGATGTAAACTTCTTTGAATTCCCACCTAAAGGTGATATCAACCTATCCGGTTTAGAAGTTCTGGGGGTATCATCCAAATGTTCAAACTATTCAGGGGGAGCAAGTCAACCCCCATTGTTGATATTGGATCATCTATTACACAAGAACTCCCAAGGTTACATGTTCGGACCATGGATCATCCTCCGAACCAAGTGATAGGAAATCCAAACGATGGCGTACAAACACGATCTGCTACAAGTCATCAACATGAATGCCATTTTTTGGCATTTATCTCTATGGTTAAACCTAAATCCATCAAAGAAGCACTCAAACATGTTGATTGGATCACAACCATGCAAGAAGAATTAGCAGAATTTGATAGAAATGAAGTTTGGTCTCTCGTCCATCCCCCTTAGAATCATCCCATTTTCAGTACTAGATGGGTGTTTCGCAACAAGTTAGATGATGCAGGAGTTATCATTTGAAACAAGGCAAGATTGGTGGCTAAAGGATTTACACAGATTGAAGGCCTTGAACATGATGAGACCTTTTGGCTGTGAAGCAAATTTTCCAATACCTTAAAGGTACAAAGAATCTCATAATCTAGTACCCAACAAATGAGAGCTTCATACTTCAAGAATATTTAGATTCAAACTATGGTGATCTACAATTGGATATGAAAAGCACATTTGGTGGCTGTCAATTTTTAGGTGGACGATTGGTTAGTTGGTCATCCAAGAAGCAGAACTACATTGCTATTTGGATTATTTATTCTTATTTAATTTATTTTTTCAAGTTTGTTTGAAGATCCATATGTGTTAAACATTGTTGTTTTGCTTCCTATTGCTGAATTAATAAAGTTTAGATGACCATCTAGTTATGTTAGTTTGAATCATAGTTGTCCAACGACCATTGGTGATTATGACTAGAGTTTTGACCAAAACCTTGGGTTAGGAAATAAAGCAATGAACTTTAATGTCTGCGCATGAGTAGAATGACATTCGCTGCATGATTTAACTTCTAAGACTATTAGAGTTAAATAAGATCAAATATTGCTTAATACAAACCAAATACTGATTTGCATGATTGTTTGTTCACTTGATCAATGACTTAATAATTGTGTTGAAATCAAAGGATTAGTAGTCTTGACCATGGCACTAGTCATATTAGGAATTGGTGAATAATGAATAATTATCCATTGTATAAGTACTTAGCCATTAATTTAAGAACTAATTTATCTAAATCAAAGTACCTAAAGAAATTTGTATTCCTGTCAGTTTATTGATAATTGTTATTAGTTATTCGTTTGAGATTTAATAAACATTTCTTTATTCCTTCATATGTTTTGTAACCTATAATCAATTATTTTAAATTAATTCACTATCGTTCCCCTTCTGTTCGACACCCTTGCTTATCAAATATATTCTATACTCGATTGGGTTCACTGTCTGTAAGGTGTGGTTTAGATGCAATAAATTAGGACTTATAAATAAAAACCAGTGCATTAACTATTCACATCAAGTTTTTGGCGCCGTTGTCGGGGAACGACTTTCAATTAATTTAGTTTATTTGATTATTCGTTATTTGTTTTTTTAGTTTTTTTTCGTTGATATCATTTCACTTGTCGGGAAGGTTTTTGTTGTTATTTGCAGGAATTCGTGATCATACACATTGATTGGCTTTACCTTTTGCATGGGTTTCGAGATTGCAAGCGATTAGGGAATTTCTGACCTGCTTAGCATATTACTTTGTTGATTTCTCAAACTCAATCCATGAGGCGTAGTATAACAAGGTGTATTGTGGTGGTTAAGTGGAAGACCGAGCTCTTGTTGTTCTTGACTAGTTAGGTCACCTCTTGTTCTACTTTTAGTTAAAGGTGCGAAGAAAACAAATTTATCAAGATACTATACTCAATCGGGTTCACTGCCTGTAAGGTGTGATTTAAATGCGATAAATTAGGACTTATAAAAAAAACCAGTGCATTAAATGTTCACACAAGTTTTTGGCGCCGTTGTCAGAGAACGACTTTCAATTGATTTAGTTTATTTGATTATTCGTTATTTGTTTTTTTTAGTTTTTTTTTATTTTTAGTTTTTTTTCGTTGATATCATTTCACTTGTCGGGAAGGTTTTTGTTGTTATTTGCAGGAATTCGTGATCATACACATTGATTGGCTTTACCTTTTGCATGGGTTTCGAGATTGCAAGCGATTAGGGAATTCTTGACCTGCTTAGCATATTACTTTGTTGATTTCTCCAACTCAATCCATGAGGCATAGTATAGCAAGGCGTATTGTGGTGGTTAAGTGGAAGACCGAGCTCTTGCTGTTCTTGACTAGTTAGGTCACCGCTTGTTCTACTTTTAGTTAAAAGTAAGCAGAAAACAAATGAAATATTCTAACGGGTCCCGAAAGTTGTTGTTTTCACAAACCGTTTCTTGCGTGCAAGGGTTTTAATCAACCATTGTTGTTTGATCTCGACAAAGACAAGTGATCATGATGTCTCATTTATTTTATCAAGTGTCACATGTATGAAAGTTTTGGGTGTTGCAGCCCTTAAAACATTAAGAGCCTCCAATTTAATTAGATGGAATAAAGTGGAAAATTTGAATAAGCAAAAAGGGACATTTCACAAAGCGTACGCCCAACGTAAAAGGAGTTACGCCAGGCGTACGTAATAGGTGATCGCGACTGGGTATTTCCTGGAATTGGAAGTACGCCCTGCGTACACGTGGTATACGCTTAGCGTAATAACGCGGAGCAGGTACGCCCAACGTAGGTTAGAGGTACGCCGAACGTAAGGCGACATCATGTAATATCTTTAATCCCTGACCTTTTTTGTTCATATTTCATATCTTACACCCTACGTTGTGACGACCGAATCGTCAAGAAAGCATCAATTTTTTTCTTCTTTTCTTGTTGAAATCGACACAGAGGTATGTTACTTGGTTACCCTTTCGCTTAAATTTATGTTTAATTTCTAGAAATTGGTTAGAATAAGCTATTTAGAACTCTAGGGTTTCTGGACTTCTTGAATTGGGGTCGATTCCATGTGAATTGGAATTTGATTATGCTTAAATAGACTGATTTAGATCATTGGAGTAAACCCTCGGACTTAATTTGGCCTTAATCTCGTGCAATAACCGCCGATTCACGGTACAGGACGTACGCTTAGAGTTCTTTGGACGTACGCCCTGTATATAACCCCGTATTTTGACTACTCCTGCGTACTTCTAGGACATATACTTGTTGGATACTGCTATGGCTAAATTGTGGACGAACAGAACATACATACGAGTTCCTGGACGTACGCACAGCGTAAGTTCTTGCCCAGCTAACATGTTTTTCATTTATAATCTGTTTACTGCTATGGGTATTTGGTGTTGTTTTGTTCTTATTTTTGCAGATTATGGCTCGTAGAACTCAAAGAAAAAATCGACCCGAGGACATAACCGATCACCATTTTTTGCAATCCCCAAAAACTTTGAATGATGAAACTCGGGGCAAATATGTGAATAATTTTATTTTGCTGCTTACTAATGAGATCGACATTGCACCTTCATTCGACTGGGGATTGGCGTCCCAAACTGGAATTGATGAGCTAATCCAGAATATTTTGGAATACGCCCACTTAGACTCGAGTGGTGTGTCTTTGTTCGTATGCCGAGGTTGAGAAAGACTGTTCAGGATTCAGGAGCCCATTTATAGGGAATTTTTGCTGGAGTTCTATTCTACAGTTTCCTATGATCCTAGGAAGACACCCGATAACAGGACAACTTTTTCCTTTCGACTTGGTGGTGTGAGTCGGGAGTGCAGTGAGATTGAGCTTGCCATTAGAGTTGAGTTTTATACTGCAGACAAAACGATGAGTGTCCACTTCTCGACATTCCTTGCTGATTGTCTTACGGGACGGCCGGATGACTACAATGAAAATACTTTTTGGGCTGAGATTACTGGGGGAGTTTATATACCATCTATTTCTCAAGGGAAAATGATTCGGTCTACCACTTATAGATTACTGCATCGTTTGATTTCTAAATATCTCACGCATCATAAGAATAGTGAGAGAGTGCCTTCTACAGATTTGTATTTCCTGTGGACTCTTGTTACTCCAGGGAGGCACCTGAACCTCTCGGTTGCTTTAGCTACTTACATGGGGAGGAGGGCCAGGGGGCTTCAGGGAGTAGCCCGATTTGCGGTGGGCACTTCTGTTGGATTAGTGTCTAAGTCCATAACTATTTTGGTATGTACTTGACCCGATGGTGCATGGTCCTTTTGGGTTGCCTTCACCAAAGCAACTTGATTGGAGAAATGAATAAAGAGAGAGAGGATAATATGATTTATTAATATGTTATAAGAATAATATATTAAAGGAGAAATCATATTTGTTTAATTAATATTGGTCAATAATTAATTAAGAATTAGTTTTGTGATCAAATGTAATTAATTAAACTAGAGGGGCTGATTTGTAATTATGTGATAGTTACAAAATAAGGTAAGGATTATCTTATTTATATGGTGGACGAATTTAAGGTTGGAAAGCCTTAGAATTAGAGTATGATAAGGATTCAAGGATTATCTTATTGGTTGCTTAATGGATAATCAACTAGATAAGGATAATGACTGAAACCCTATCTCTACACCTATATAAACACCCCTAGGGTCATGAATTCGTGTATCCCTTCCCAAGAGGTCCTAGATACAAATTCTAACCTCTTACCTCTTTCTTTATACCTTCTCCATTTGCTTATGGTGTTTGTGAGCCATTAGAGGAGTGACACTTGTGACTCTAAGCATTCCAAAGTCAATCCAAGGTGGAATTGGGATTGTTATTGCTACATAACAATCAAGGTATGATCTTAAACCTAATTACACATTAATATGATTACTTGTATGCTAGAATTAGGGTTTATAGTCTTGGATTCAAAGCATGTACAATAGAGAAACCTAGATCCAAGCATTAGGGTTTGTATGAGCACATAGGATGTCTTATAACCAAAACCCATCAGTGGTATCAGAGCCTTGATTGGTTTCTATTGTATTGATGCATATTTGATCGTAATAAGCACTGAAAATCGATTTTTTTGAGTTTTGAAGGTTTGAATCGCCGAGTCACTTGGTGAACTCGCCGAGTCAGCTGATCTCGACGAGTCCAAGCCCGACTCGACGAGTCAACGTGTCTGACAGCTCGTTTTCTCGATTTTCTTCCTGTTTTGGCTTTGGATAATTACCATAAACTCGTTTTTGTGATAAAATCCGAATTTTTTCATTATTATGTGATTATCCTTACCTAAATAGAAGATAATTGTCAAAATTTAGATAATCACTTGTTTTATTAGATAAAGTTTGATTATTTGTAATTTAGATTTGAATTATCTTGTGAAATAGTTTCAATTTATCCCTTTAGGTTTTATAGTTTAAATTTGAACCCCAAAAGTTTTGTTGTTTTGAAATTTAAATAGTTAAAACCCTAATGTTTTGAAAAAGGTTTCAAAACTTGCCCTCAAGTTTTGGAATTTAAAAGTTGATTAAAAGTTTAATTAGAAATGTTAAATTCTAAAACTCTAGTAATGTTTTGAAAAGTTCAAATCACACCCTTATGGTTTTATTAATTAATTAAGGAGTATAATTAAAAGAGGTTTAATAAATCCATAGAAGTTTAGGTTAACCATTTAATTGAATTAAAAGTGTAATTGTTAAAGTTAACCATATAGTATTTTAAAAGTATAAAATACACCCTATACTATATATATAACATTAAAGGTCTAACATTATATATATGTATGAGTAAAAGTCAGTCTTACCGTTAGTAGGCCTCATTCACGAAGCTGGTCTATAAGGGGTGTTTAAGGAAATTGCCTATAAAATGGCGATTGAATGGGTATCCACTCTTACCCACCGCACTCTTGACTAGTTGAAGGTCGTTAGCCGAACGGGTAGGATAGGACGAAACCTTCCATTATAAGTATAATGAAATACAAAGTAACTAAATGTTTTTCAAATTCCCAATCTTAGTTACATAGGCAAAAGTGAATTGATGCAATTCCATGAAATTACACTTTGTGCCCTTGTGAAGACGTTAGTGGAGCATGTGTGGTTTACCGGCACACTAAATGGTTCTAAGCAAAGGTAGCAAAGGGTGACTCAATGTTTGTCATAGTTCGGTGGAGTGTGTGTGGTTTACCGGCACATCGAATAGGTGATTGTAACATGTGAGGGCACCATGTAGTTTGCATGGTTATTCACACCCGCTTTGTGATCCTCGGCATCCCAGTCACAAAATAGAGGGGCATATCGAGATTTAAACATGCCATTGAAATGTTCAATGAATCTCAAAGGATCTAGGAGTTTTCATAGATTTAAAACTTAAATTTCCTTTTCGTTTTTCATGGTGGAAACTAGTGAATCGTCATTCACTTACCTTCAAATGTTCTGCAGTTTGGGTTACGGCATCCCTCTCCCGAGTTGTAGGATATTGTGTTGGGTCCTAGCCTTGGAATTTCATTTGGGTGATTTACCAAGGACTCAATCAATCAACTAACTTGAATTCGTTTTTCTCCCGATGTCAAAGTTCGACAACTATGGTCTTCTCAAATCCCGTGGAACAAGTATTCCACATGAAGATGATATTCCACGATTCGATCGAGGAACAAGAAATCATGCTTCACTTCCTCCTCTTCCTCCAATTATTCTCCCTAACCCACAAGATTGTAAAATTGAAAGGTTCAATATCACTCAAGCCCTTTTGGCAAGTGAACATAAATAGGGCAAGTCGGTGTGTGCACACGTCTTAGGGATGAAGTCACACATTGATAGATTAAGAATGATGGGATCCATTGTCGGTGAAGTGATGGCTGTTGATTGGGTTCTTCAGTCACTTCCTAACTCATATAGTGAGTTCGTAAGAGAGTACTATATGATGAACCGCAACGTGACCCTTATAGATCTCACCTATATGCTTGTTGCTGCTGAATCAGAAATGGTTTAGCGCAATAGAAAAGCAAAGTTGATTGGTGAATCTGCCTTCAAGACCTCTATGGATATAGACAATGGCAATGAAAGACATGCAATGATCGAAAAGTTTGATCATAAGAGAAAGGCGATGTCTGAGGTAGTTCCATGTGTTGTTCCAAAGGAGTCAGTTTGCTTTTATTGCCAAGAGAAGGGGCATTGGAAACGAAGTTGCCCTATTTACCTAAGAGATCTAAGAGATGGGAGAGTCAAAAGTATGACTACGCTTTAGGTAAGAATCCACTATCTAACTCCATTAAGTTCCTATTCATTGATTCTTAATACATGATGTGATAAGATTGCATTTGAATGTTTTGAAGGATCGGTGAAAAGAAAGGAAGCTTGATAAGAGAGCAAGATGAATCTAATCACAATAGATGGATCTCAATCTCATGGACTTGAAGATTGGATTTTGAGCTTAGATAGTTATGATAGAGTTGTTAGAAATTTTCTTTTTACATAGTTTTCAATAGATTTTGCATTGTAAGGACAAATGTTTTTCCGCTGCTTTTATAAATAAAATAAATTTTGTTTGACTTATTTATTTGTTTACTTCCTTGCAATGAAATCATTATGAAAATTGATGTTTGCATATTTCTACAACGAATGGATATGATTCTTAGTTATGTTATTTATGGAAATGTCAAGTGAAGGACTAGGAGATCGAGTACACAAAGTTGTGTGTTGATCGAGTTCACCATAAGAGTAACAAAGATATTCGTCATGATTTACTAAAGGCTTAGTAAATATGATTACACTTACAAGATTAAGTGTAATTTTGAATTGATTAAAGGGTTTAGATCAATAGCAAAACGAATAAGAAGAATCAAGTAGGCAGAAAGATAAGAGTTTCTCCATTCTAAGAAGAAGGGAGAGTAGCTTTTATGCTTTATGATAGGTCTTAATGATTAAGAACCATATCTCAATTGATCCTCTAAGTGAGTCTTGGTACAATTGTATGTCCAAGAAGAGGAATCAAAGATTGATGAAATGGTCAAATCAAGAAGACAATCATACTTCGTTCCAATAACAAGTCTTAAAGTTAAGATTGTGACAATGAGTGAAAAGTATCAAAGGTTTATAACATTCATGAAATGTGGAAAGTTGTGATATCTTGGATAAGACAAAGACCAAATATGACCAATTTATGAAGTGTTTTGATACAAGCTACACTAACTCTTGAAAATTTGTTTGTCAAGAAATGTTTATTGACAAAAGAATCTTATATGTCAAGGAGTCAGTGGGAGTCTTAATGGTCTCGAAAAGTTTCAAGAACAAATCAAATAAACCTTATCGATCATCACTAGCACACGAGTTGAGGTTTACAACCTATCGTGAAGACATTATTTTGTTTCTGTGCCAATCCAATCGAGTTAATTATGCATGTGAGTCATATGAGTTCTCATTTGAATGCATAAAAGGCAAGGACCTTGATAAATGGAAAGTACATTGATAGGAAAAAGTGAGCTACTTAACTACTTGGAAGACGTGGTGGGCAGCTGTGCTACCATAAGGCAAGAAATCAAGATTAAGAAAGTTCGATCCATATGAGTTTGAATTTGTCGTAAACTTTGGTTTTAACAAATTCACATGGATAGGAACACATACACCGTTTAAATCTATGTGTCATAAGATTTCCTCCTTCATGAAAATGATTGTGAGAAAATGCTTTCACTAAGAAAGATTTTAAAGATAGTGATTGTAAAATTGCATTCTCGAATTCGATCATGGTTACGACATCCTTTTCCATAATTTGAATTGTGAAGTTTGGCAATTAGTCTTAATTGTTTAGACACACATATCAACTATCAAAGGCAAAGGTGTACAAGTTCAAGAAGCCTTGATAAAAGATTATCAAAGCACTAAGTATTAGAAACATGAACTTAAGAAATTCAATAAGTATTGTTTTTCTGAAAGTTAAGATGTTTATGAATACATGTCGAAGCTAGTGGGAGCATAAGTGTTATGTTTTATAATAATCATCATGATAGTGGGAGCATAAATGTTATGATTGTATGATTATTAAGGCACGTATTGCATAGTTGGCAATATTAATTATAGAAAACAAGAGTCATACTTTGCAAAGTTGTAAGAGTTGAAAGGTTGTTTTGCTATAATTAAGGGAGAGAATATTATGCTTCATTTCAAATCTAAAGGATTAGGTTGTGGAATGTTAATAAATTTAGTCAAGGGTACATAGTGTGTTCTTAAAATTTCGATTATGATTACGGCATTCCTCTTCACAATTCGAATTTTGAGAACATAGCAAATAAAACATTATGCATCATGTCCCATACGCTTCGAGTATAGGATCGATTGCAAATGATTTAATGTTTGAACATTCTAAGATTTTCCAAATGTCTAGTGCATTTAGAGGGAAAAGGGACTAGAATTGGTTTGGACTAAAATAATTAAACAACTATCAAAGGACGATTCGAAGTTCGACGAGAATTGGTCGCTTGTGAGTAGTTGGAAGTATAGTATTGGAAATTATGGAAATCATTCCATATTGGATGGACCATATCGACATTATTAGGAATAGATAAGATTCTATCAAAAATAAGTTGTCATATGGAAAATATGGAAATGTATCTATATTGAATTGAATATTGAAAATCTATGTCTAGATTAGAAACTTTTATGCAAAAGGATGTTCAAAGGAGTGTGCTTTGAGTGAGAGACATCATATCTAAGGAATTGTCTTGTAACAATCTCCGATAGAGGAATTTGTAATATCATTGGCAATAGTCTTTGAGACTTTGGTGCAGTGACATTACAAAAGGATCGTTGCATAAAGTGTTAGAATCTAGTATATTCTATAAGTAACAAGAATTTGATATTCTTACACTTAAGAAAATGGATTTGGAGTTGTGAAATGAGAATGATTGGAAATGTGTTCAATTTGTCTATTTCACAAAAGTAAGAACCACAGGTAAACATTGTGTGCATGCTAGGAGCATGGGACAAGTGTAATAATTCAAGTAAGAAGTTGATTAACCGAAACGACAAATAATGAGTAATCGATATGGTGATAAATAAAACGTGTTTTGTTTATACTCAAAGGGTTGAGGCCATATGGGATTAGTATTATTCTTGTGTTTCACCTTGCATGTTTTGACTTCCAGAATAATTGAGTTTATTAAGAATAATCGAATTATTCAAACGGGCCACAGTCGTTCATATCTTGGAAGTAGATATGAATGAAGACTGTCGTGAATTGTTGTGTGGATTGTCTAAAAGAGTATTAGACATAAGCAAATGTTTGCTGCAACGTTCATGAGTGCTTATGAATATGATTTGAGTATTGGATTAAACCCACGCTCACTTGGATCACTCCATGAATTGTATCACGAGTGATTAGTGAGACGGTAACATCTTATATTCTTGAAACCGAGATGTGTGAGTTGTATCTTGCTAATCGATTGCACATTGATAATATGTAAACGCACTAGTAACTTGGTGTTATAAAACATATTGTTGTGTGTGATTTGGTTAGTGAGTGCAAGCAAGCATTGTATCAAAGTTTATCCGTTCCTTTTATCCAAGGTAGGATAGAAGCGATATCTTTGGGCCCCTCGATGGTTTAGTGATGACATACGTAAATGCTCGGTCGGGCTGAGGCTAATTTGATTTGTTCAGTTAGTCTGTCGTCATAAATCGGAAATCGAGATATAGTACAAAGAGAATGATTAGAAATCATATCTCATACGATATCTAGAATGGAGGAATATATGATCCCTTATCTAAGGACACGCGTATCTGATATGATCAGAGTTGACAGCGGCTTTGGAAAGCTACGATTGCAGATCAGGATCTGAAGTCATACGCAGAATAGTTGTTAGACTTATCCAAGTGGGAGACTGTTGGATTAGTGTCTAAGTCCATAACTATTTTGGTATGTACTTGACCCGATGGTGCATGGTCCTTTTGGGTTGCCTTCACCAAAGCAACTTGATTGGAGAAATGAATAAAGAGAGAGAGGATAATATGATTTATTAATATGTTATAAGAATAATATATTAAAGGAGAAATCATATTTGTTTAATTAATATTGGTCAATAATTAATTAAGAATTAGTTTTGTGATCAAATGTAATTAATTAAACTAGAGGGGCTGATTTGTAATTATGTGATAGTTACAAAATAAGGTAAGGATTATCTTATTTATATGGTGGACGAATTTAAGGTTGGAAAGCCTTAGTATTCGAGTATGATAAGGATTCAAGGATTATCTTATTGGTTGCTTAATGGATAATCAACTAGATAAGGATAATGACTGAAACCCTATCTCTACACCTATATAAACACCCCTAGGGTCATGAATTCGTGTATCCCTTCCCAAGAGGTCCTAGATACGAATTCTAACCTCTTACCTCTTTCTTTATACCTTCTCCATTTGCTTATGGTGTTTGTGAGCCATTAGAGGAGTGACACTTGTGACTCTAAGCATTCCAAAGTCAATCCAAGGTGGAATTGGGATTGTTATTGCTACATAACAATCAAGGTATGATCTTAAACCTAATTACACATTAATATGATTACTTGTATGCTAGAATTAGGGTTTATAGTCTTGGATTCAAAGCATGTACAATAGAGAAACCTAGATCCAAGCATTAGGGTTTGTATGAGCACATAGGATGTCTTATGACCAAAACCCATCAACTTCATCACACGCTTAGCTCGATCTTATCAATTATTGACGCGGGAGATCACTAGATCGATGATGTTGCATGATATGAGACCGATGAGTCTACAATTATCGGAGTCGATGCATGTACTCGAGCGGGGTGAGGATGGTGTCTTACGGATACAGTCAGATGACGTGGCCAACGAGGAGGGTGCAATCCAGCCATAGCCAAAGCGGGTTCAAAGGCATAGAGCTGCTCCTCGAGGAGTGCAGCAGGGACCGGAGCCAGTGATCGATATACGTTACCTTGCTAGGCGCATGGATGAGCGGTTTGATATAATGGAGAGTAGGCAGCAGTGGTATGGGGATGCGATGACTGCATTCTTTGCCCTTTCAGGGTTTTTAGTACCCGGTTCCTTTTCCTCCACAATACCAGCCACGACAGAATGGAGCCGGCACATCAGGGACACAACAGCGTGATGACGAGGATGACGAGTGACATAGTTTATCCTTTTTATTTTTTTATGTTATTTTTAGTTTATTTTGTGCTGCTTAGAATTAGTATTAGTATTTTTATTTTTGTATGTATTTAGTTTAAATTAGGATGTTTTATTTTGGTTTATGTATTTTTGTTTTCCATGTTGATGCTCTTTGGTTGTTCTAGATCTTTGCAGAATTTTCACCCTTAGAAAGCTGGCAGTAAGTTCAGTAGCTAGGTCCGATTGTTGATTTATTACAAGAGAGAAAGTCGTGTGAGAGTTTGAAGTTTATAGTCAAGACCCACAATTTTTCATAAGTGTGGGGTGCATGTCGATATGGTGAGAGTATCTTATTTAGAAGAGTGGTATTTCTATTATATTTTGACTCCTATGGTATGGATGAGCTGTTCCCACACAATAGAGTTTTCTATCGACGCGAGGTAGAAGTATTATCCTGGCTGCCACGACATGATTGACACTTTCCAATGTCATGGGGGAGTTTTTTCATCGCGAGAGGAGGCTACCATTCTTGATATGACAACGTGACCAACAATTTTCACATTGTGGCCATGTTTAGATTTTACATCATTCGACGAGACGACGTGATTGACACTTTTCCCACGTCATGGTTACTACACATTGCATTTATTTGCAATCTTTTGCACCACATTTTAGAAGTCAACATTTTTGATTTATTTTTCTGTCAAATTCTGAAGCAGCAGTTCCAGTTCTCAGTTTTCCAGCACATTTATGTTGCAAATTTTAGCAGCCCCATTCGATCTTACCACAACTACCCCAGCGGAGTCTGTTCCTTTTTATCCCTTTTTTTTTATTGTTTTTATGTTCTTAACTAGTTTTATGCATACAATGAGGGCATTGTATAAAATAAGAGTGGGGGTAGGGGGTCGAATAAGAAAATTAAAAATTGCTAGATTTAGAAAATTTAAAATTTAAAAAATTTATAAACTTGAAAAATATTTTAATAAGGCTCGCTAACATACTGCGGAATCAATAAGGCTCGCTCTTGAAACTTGGCAGTGATTTCCGCCACAGTCTCAGTGGTCTGCTGCAAATCATGAAACTCCCTTACTAGCCGTTGCACCTCAATAGGCGGTGCAAACTCCGAATCAAATCGTCGAACGAACTCAGCCCATGACATCTCGGCCACTCCAGCTGGTCCCAACTGACTGGTAACCTCGCCCCACCAGTTGTGAGCCCTGTCTCTCAACATACACGAAGCAAACCCAACCTTTGCCACTTCCGGGCAGGAGCTCGTGCGTTGGGCATTCTCAATATCTGCTACCCAGTGACGGCTGACAATGGGGTCCTTGACCCCGAAGAATTCCGGCCCCCCGCACGCCTTGAACTCCCTGAAGGAGGGAGTACAGGTCTCGATCTGTCCTTCTGCCATCTCCGTCCTGAAGGATCTGAGTCTCTTCTCCATAATCTCCATAATACCCTCCTTGACCGTCCCAAAAATGACTAGGGTTGCGTTAAGCATGCCCCTGGTAACCTTGGCTGCTATGAGTTCTTGCAGCCTCTCATGCATAACATCGGTAGTGTCTCCCGATCCAGCCGCAGATCCCGATCCCGATCCTGACCCTCCAGCTCCAAATTGTGTCACCACCATGATAACTAAAATTCCATAAATAATAAACTTTAGGGGTTTCATATAAGAGGCAATCCTACATCGGCCCTCGTTGGGGTTGCCGAATCCATCAGTGTTGTAGGCACAGATCCCGTGCTTCCAGTAGTACGGGCCTAATACTACCTTCCACACATACCTGCACCCATCACCACTACTCAATCTGAAACTCCAAATTTTCCCATGACTGAGCCATACCCCGCATTTACCACACAATAAAATCTCGGGTCACCCCAAAGGTTTCTCTATTCCTAGCAATCACATCATCATAACAGGTTGCTCTTATGCATGCAAATTATACACAGATAAGGGATCAAATAGACTTTCGAATAAAAGATTCTACCCTAAAGCCACTACCAAACAAGGAACAAGAAATAAGGCCAAATCAATCATTCTGAGGCAATAAGCTCCTAACCTTATACAATTTTAAAAGCATACACATAGCAATTTCACATAAGCAACATGATTCAATTCAGTATAACATGGCAAACATATAGGGGAATCATTTACTTGGCTCAACTGATCACGCGCGTTGCACTCTCATCTTTTGTTTTTCTTGTTATTATTTTGAAAACATTTCTACCATTTCCTTAGTTTGAGTCCCTACACACTCGAGAGTGTGCCTGTATCTCTCAAACCAAGGCTTTGATCCCAACTTGTAACAACCCAATTTTACAACGGATTTTTTTTTCATTTAATTTAGATATATATAACGTCATGAAATCCATAAAACACACATTTTGGTTAAAACATCGTATTTTAGATTATATATAAAATATCAGAGTAGGCCCTCACATTTTGAGGAATAAAAATATAGATAGATATAGTCACGTTGCGCCATCAAGCCTTGCCCTTGCCTTTCGGCTCCGATGTACCTAAAACAAATCAACAACCTGTAAGCAAAATGCTTAGGGAGTTCCCCAGAGCATACCACACATACGTGGACACAAGTACAAGTCATATAAGCCATGAATAAAAAGAATCAAAAAATGCCATGGGCTACCCCACATGGTCTTTACTTGGACTGTCATGGGCTACCCCCATGGTCTTACACACAAGGCCATGGGTTACCCGACATGGTCTTTACTTGGACTGCCATGGGCTACCCCACATGGTCTTACACCCAAGGCCATGGGCTCCCCCCGGGGTCTTCATGCAATCATAAGATCATAATACATATCAAGACACAGAGTAATCACATAAATCATAATCACATAATGGGTCGGCCTTGGTGCCGTAGACCCATGGTTAGGGTGAGAAGACTCACCTTTGCCCGAAGAATACTAGTAATGAACTCTCAAAGACCCGCAACCTCCCAACTGGATAATAACAATAGTAATAATAATATCAATGATTGGTCCATAAATTAACTCTAGGGAAGGCCTAACCTTTAAACCCTAACCCCAAAGGCCCAAACACCCTTGCAATGCAAATTGGCCCAAAATCTATGTCCAAAGTCCTTAATGGGCCTACTTAATATGTCCATGATACAATTGATAAAAGGCATTACCCTAAGAATTCAAACAAGCCCAAAACCCATAAGAGCCCAAAAGTTTGACAGCCCAAATTACGATTGGCCCAAACTGTTCCGCGTACGCCCAACGTACGCTCCAGGTACGCGCAACGTACCGGGTCTTCAGGGGTTACACGCAGCGTACTTGAAGTACACCCGACGTAAGTATCAGTTAAGCACTTTCTCCATTAAGTGCTTATTACTTCATTCTTTTACGACCAAAATCTAGATCTGAGTCCTTTAATAATTCTTAGGGCATAAAGTTGCTAACTTTATGCCTTTGCATGTCCATTAAGCCCCCAAAGACATCATTAAGACCTTTCCCAAGCATCTCATTCATGCACAAGGTCATGACTTCCACCAAGATCCTATTTTTATACCCTCAACTTGTTTAAGGACCCCATATCTGACCTTATTTACGAATGGGGATGTTCTAGCCAACAAATGAGGCCCAAAATCCATCAAGAGGACCAACTACAAAAACCCTAGCTAAAATTAAAGAGCAACAAGGAAAGGTGCAAGCTTTTTACCTCCAAAAGCTTTGAAATATGATTATGATGCAAGATCTTGAAGCCCCCTCTTGTTCCAAGTATGCTAGACCAACCCTCCTTTTTGAAATGAACACTAGAGAGCACAAAAAACACAGCTTAAGAGCTCACAAAATGATTCCTCAAAGCTCCCAGTAGTAGAATGACGTTTAAGGGTAGTGGAGGCTATCCAGGGTTTAGCCCCAAAGGCATAAAGTCGTTTATATAGGCCTCAAGTCCGTCATTAGGGTTTTCTGGTCCCTGATGCGTACGCCCCGCGTACACCATGGTACACCCAGCGTAGCTCCCAACACCCGCATCCAAGAAAGGCCCTAGTACGTTAAGCGTATGCCTAGGTACGCCCCGCGTACTAAGCGACCAAAAATGAAAGAATTTAAATTTTAAAGGGGGTTCATGACATACCTTTTTATTTTGGATGTTACAGGAGAGGCTCCAAGTGGAACTAGGATTTGAAGGCTGAGATGCAGGAGCATTATCCTGCGTTATTCACCTCAGTTGACTTCGAGGACGAAGTCTAGTTCAAGTGGGGGAGAATTGTAACATCCTAATGATGAATGCACGCCCTAGTACGTTGGGAGTACACCTAGTACGCGAGGGATACATGAAGAATTTGCAAACCCGAATTTTTAGGGTTTGGTCCATATTTAAACCTAATTATACCCTCATATCTAATTTCTTCTTCAGCTTCCCTCTGTGAGAAACGACCCCAAGCAAACCCTAAGTGAAAGAGTGGATTTTGGAGCCTTTAGAGTGTTTAAAAGTGTTCTTCAAGAAGAAGAGAGTGGTGTGAAGAGTTAGGAAGCATCTTGGATTTGAAATTTCCTTCTTGATAGCAACCTCCAAAAGGTAAAAAGTTCACATCTTAATCACTCAATCTTGTAGATCTAGACAGTTCTTCCTTTAAGACACTTTTTGTCGCAAAAATGGTGATTCTTGAGCATGGCATGTTCTATCCCAATAAGTCGTCCTTTCAGACCTTATGAGGGGTCATGAGTCATAAAAATGTAGTCTAGAGGGTTAGTTCCACTCCATACAAGCTATAGAAGTTCATAATGCATTAAGGTGTTTGCGTTTGTGTTTTAAGAATTTAATGGACATGTAAAGTCATAAAGCTGGAGATTTTATGACACATAATGGTATTTTAGCCTCGAATATGACTTTGGACGTGAAGATTTGGTATATTAATCTCATAATGGAAAAAGGGTTGAATAGGGTTCGTATGTTTGGTGTACCAAGTGGTACGTGGTGCGTACACAACTAGTGCCCCGTAAGTTGGTCAACCACCGAGTATGTCCTGGGTAAAGAAGAGTACGGCCAATGTACTCAAATGAGTCGACTAGGCCGGGTTGGTTCGCCTGGGTTGACCTGGGTAGGTGTTGACTTTAACTTTGACTTTGGGCAAGGTTGATCAAGTTTGACTTGAGGTTATTTTGGGTATTTTGGATTATGTTTGAATATTGGTCATTTGGATGGATTGGTATCGGCTAGAGCTGAGATTCAGAGTCGGGACCCATCAATTACTGTTCTGATTAAGTGGTGCATTTTCCTCACTGTACTTTCAGGTCAAAGGAACCAAGGCCGACACATTGGATTTATATCATGGTTTACCATATGTTGCTATGTTGTAGTGATCTATTAGATCTATATCCTAGTTTATAGTATGTTGGTATGTGGTAGTGATCTGTAAATGTGTCTATTTTCCTCTTAAACTAATTGTATATTTATATGTTATGTATATATCGACATATTGTTTTGGTTTGAGGTTATATTGCTATGTGTTGTAGTAACAAACTCTGGAGCATTCCATATATAAGCTGAGGACCAATTGGCATGCCAGACTCATGTTGAGGGCTCGGGATTATTCCAAATACGAGTTGAGGGTCGGTTAGTTAGCCAGACTCATACATAGGGCCCGAGGTTATTACAGTCCGATGACTGAGTGTACCCATCATATATTGGCATTCCAGTCCGAAGACTGATTGGGCCGGGGGTGATCATGACCGATGGCCATGGACCCATAATATTCCAGTACGATGACTGATTGGACCTAGCAAGCTTGTTCGTTTATGTTATGTATTTTTTGTGTTGGTACCTTGGGGGGAAACTCACTAAGCGTTGGCTTATAGCTTTTAGTTATGGTTTCAGGTACTTCTGAGGATCGTGGAAAGGTAAAGGCGTGACTGTACATGATGTGCATAAAAGTACCTACTAATTTTAAATTTATTTCCTAACTAACTTAACTAACCAATATGCACCTAGGCAGTGTACCTAGTCGGACTGTAATATAGTTTAAGTCAGTCGGGGTTTTACACAGGGAACAGTTTTAATTAATTAATCTACCTACTATTAAGATAACCTAAAATTCTAGCAAAGTAATGTTTTTTTATCTAATTTTGCAAGTTTAGATGAACTTAATTTATCAACAAGTATTCACTCAATATTGTAAAAACAATCCACTTTCCCTCAATGGTTTAATTATTAATTATGCAAATTCTCATTGGTTACCAATTAAGATATTATTAGCAATTTAATTCCAAATTAACTAATGTTGAATTAATTAATGTAGATCTATGCATAGTCACACATAATTTAACACGGAGTTAACTATTAAGTAGAATTGGAGCTATGTAAGATTGAGTTAACAAACACAATTATGTTCATAATATGAGTTCTCCAACACAACCAAATTCAATACTTCAATTACTTATCTAGGATTGTTTAAATCTTAGCTCTAAGAATCGAATGTTCACTAAATTACTAGGTATTCAAATTCATGGAGATTAATTACAGAATAAGAGTATAAAGCACTCTAGTATTAAATTAAGCATGCTAGGTATAATCAATCAAACACATGACATTAACCGACAAGAAAATTCTAAGTATTTAAAAGCAAACCATGAGTTCCAAATTCATCTAGTTAACAGAAGCACCTAGATTTAACTACTCATTCTAACAAGTAAACACAAACAAGTCATAATCACAAACATTGTAAAGTACCACGACTTAGAAAGTAATTATGATCTTCTTCTTTTTCCTTGGTTTTCAAACCAGCTTCCTCGACTTCTAACCTTCTGAATGTCGACTTTTGGAAACATTTTTTTCACCATCCAACCTTTTAAATTCGTAGAGATCAAGAGTATTTATAGTTGTCATAAAATTACATTCCACGTCGTGGACCTGGACGAATCCTTATTGTGCAAGGATTTCGAATTTGAGCGTACTCATCTTCCAGAATTTTCCTTTTCCACATCGTGCAAGGAAGCTTCACGACGTGGATATAGCTATTTCCATGGGTTTTATCTTCTTCAATCTTCCAAGCCTCTAATGTTTCGTCTTTTTCCACTTTTAGTCCTTATTCTTCAAAATGACTTATTTTGGCTGAAAATACAATTTAATCTCATAAGTACCATTATTCCATGCAAATAACAAAAACTATGTACAAAAATGTATTCAATTATTTCCTAAAAGTATGTATGAATATGACAATATCAAAATACCCCACACTTATTATTTTCTTGCCCTCAACAAAACTATTTATTTTTAATTCAAACCTTCATCACTAGCATCACATAGAACAATCCATTTCGTTTCCAGCCATTATACCAATACCTCAATGCATATATTTGTGTCTATAATTCCCAAAACTTCCCACTCCTAACTACTCACAATCCTTGTGAACTTTTCACCCCTTAGTTTTCACGACACTCATTTCTACAACCCTCTAAATCAATCCCCGTAACTCTTTCTTAACCTCAAGGTGTTTTTGGTTAAGCAACCCAAGTATACATAATCTAGAAATTACAACTTTAGATACCAAATTGGAGCTCTTGGAATTCTTCACTTCTTTGCTATTTGATATTTGATATTTGATTTCTTTGAGTTCACCACCATCTTTTTTTGATTTTTGGTATCTTCAATTTTTTTCTTTTGGAATTTTAATCTTTTGATTTTCATACTTGATAGCTCTAAAATTCTCCAGCTTTTCGGTACTTTCTCTCTCTTTTTTTCATATGTATCTCACTTTTTTATTTTTCACTCAAATCCTACTTGCTTAAGCAAGGGTGCTTAACTTCAACCTTTATTGGTTGAAGGTATTAGTCTAGGTGCAATGACTACATAAGCTTTCCTGGATAGATTTTAAGTTCAGGCTGCAAAACATATTATGCCATAAAAACTACCAGACTACCTTTTCATAACTCATGGCTTTTCACTAAAACTTGGGAAGCCACAAATATACTATAACATATATTGGCTCGGTTAAACATCCGAGCTCTCATCAGAACATCCCATATAACACTAGCAACTTAAGTTCAAATTATCACAAGATTTAATTTTTAGATTATTATTTAAAATCCATTTTTAAAATTTTCAAAATTTATGAATTTTTATAATTTTCTAGCAATTTACTCTTTCAACCCCTACCCCACACTTATTACATACAATGCCCTCATATTAAAGAAAAGGGATAAGGAAAAAGTAACAAAATCCCCTGGGGTAACAGTGGCGAGATCTAATTCTTCACGTGTGAGATAAGTTATGCATCTTGAATACGAAATTCTTCTAATATGGAACTTGGATCCTTAACAAATGAGATATGCAAATGTGTTGGAAAAAAATTATGAAACGAGTCTTCAATCTTCAACAAATGTGGTGTAGACAAATCTCCAAAGCATAAAAAAATGCAGGAAAGCATACACCACATGGATTGGTGTAGAAAATAGGGAAAATTGGACTTCTGCATTCCACGTCGTGGTGTAAATTACACGATGTGGTATCGAATAACTCCATTTTCGTAAATCGTGTATTGATCTAAATCCATGACGTGTAATTGGTGTCTACGTCGTCGAAACTACGTATCACAGAAATTACTTTTCCTTAAATGAGTGTAATATGCACTTATGTTTGAACATATTAAGACCCTTCTAAACTGCATATATCTTAAATCTTTCCTACTCTTTTCTCTCTCGATTAACCCCATACTTATCTACGATTGTAGGTCTCGACTCTTAATGACACGGCTAATCATGCTAATGCTCCCATATCTCTAAGGTTCCTTAGTCGTGTTTTTCTCTAACCAAATATGAAAATAATAACCAAAGGAAGTAGACAAGAAACATAACAATATAAATAGTTGTTACACAATCAAATTAAACGAAATTCAAAACAAAAAACCCAAAACGAAATAAAAGAAATAAAAGTATATAAATTCTTTAAACATCAGGTTGCCTCCCGATAAGTGCTTCTTTTTGTACGAGTCTTGAGCTGGACTCCCAACTTAATAAACTGTCAATCCGCTCCTTATTAATCCATTGGTTTCATCGAATACTCTCTTCACACCAACTTGTAAAATTTGACCTCTCGTTTCAATTTTTGGCCAAACGAGTGAGCATCTATTTAGTCCTAGAAAATTAAAAATGGTGGCGACTGGTTGGTCACTTGTCAGAAAAGGATCGTTCTTCAGAACCTTCTTCAATGATGGAACTGTCACCCCATGCGTTGAAACACAAACTGAACTATCAGGAGATCGTGTTATGGTAGTGATCATATCATAACGTTGTTCTTGAAAGTCTAGTTGTTTTCGTTCTTCGTTCGAGCATTCTGCTAGCAAGCTTTTCAATTCTTTCAAATTTCTTTCTGGATAAAATTCCTGATCTTCTATCTCTAGCTCAGCTTGTTTTGGTTCGTCAGAAAGGATGCCATCTATCCATTTTTTCAGCTCCCTTAAATCTTCTTCTGAGTCATATCCCTCATCTTCTCGCACTAATTCATATTCTACTTCCTCAAGAAAAGCGTTAAAAGCATCGAGATTTTAAAATTACATAAAATAAAACGAACTAAAAACAAAATACATAAAAAATTAAAACTGCTAAACTCACGTCATGAGAGGTGTCCCACACGTCATGAAAACTAAACAAACAGAAAAATAAAAACTTTGCAAAAAATTAACCTTTTGCGGTTTTTACCCCACAAGAAGGATCGATTAACCTAAAGCAATTAAATTAACAACTAAGATAGTCGTTCCTCGGCACCGGCGTCAAAAACTTGATGTGCAAAAAGTACCTACTAATTTTAAATTTATTTCCTAACTAACTTAACTAACAAATATGCACCTAGGCAGTGTACCTAGTCTGATTGTAATATAGTTTGAGTAAGTCGGGGTGGAACACAGGGAACGATTTTAATTAATTAATCTACCTACTATTAAGATAACCGAAAATTCTAGCAAAGTAATGGTTTTTTATCTATTTTTGCAAGTTTAAATGAATTTAATTTATCAACAACTATTCAATCAATATTGTAAAAACACTTCTGTTAATTTGAAACTATTTTCCCACAATGGTTTAATTATTAATTATGACAATTCTCGTTGGTTACCAATCAAGATATTATTAGCAATTCAATTTAGAGTTAACTAATGTTGAATTAATTTATGTAGATCTATGCATAGTTACACAGAATTTAACACATAATTAACTATTAAGTAGAATTGGAGCAATGTAAGATTGAGTTAACAAACAAAACTATGTTCATAATATGAGTTCTCCAGCACAACCTAATTCAAAACTTCAATTGCTTATCTAATATTGGTTAAATCTTAGCTCTAATAATCTAATGTTCACTAAATTACTAGGTATTCAAATTCATGCAGATTAATGGTCACTAACTACATAGAATAAGAGTTTAAAGCAATCTAGTATTAAATTAAGCATGCTAGGTATAATCAACTAAACACAAGTGTTTAACCAACAAGAAAAGTCTAAGTATTTATAAACAAAACATGAGTTTCAGCTTCATCTAGCTAACAGAAGCAGCTAGATTTAGTTACTCATTCTAACAAGTAATCACAAACAAACCATAATCACAAACATTGTAAAGTACCACGACTTAGAAAGTAATTTTGATCTTCTTCTTCTTCCTTCGTTTTCAAACCGACTTCCTGGCCTTATAACCTTCTAAATATCGATTTTTGGAAACCTTTTTTTCTCCAGCCAACCTTTTAAATTCGTAGAGATCAAGAGTATTTATAGTTGTCATAAAATTACATTCCACGTCATGGAATAGTGCTCAACGTCGTGGACTTGGACAAATTCTTATCGGGCAAGGATTTCAACTTTGCGCGTACTCATCTTCCATAATTTTCCTTTTCCATGTTGTGAAAGGAAGCTCCACGACATGGATACAACTATTTTCGTGGGTTTTATCTTCTTCAATGTAACATACATGTTTGGTTATCATGTTTTGTAGATTTTAAAAGTAAATAATATTATGGAATATTATATGATTTTGAGCTTTGAGTTCTAACAGATAGATTTTACTAGAAATGAAGTAAAACTATGTTTAGAATCACTTCGAAAATATTGGAAGTCTTATGAGATTCCAATCTAATGTCAAATATTGAAATTTGACGAAAATATAAAAATTGATATAAGTAAAATTTTATTATTGAAAGTTGTAGATAATTTCGTTAGAAACATTAGGCGAAAACCTCATCGAAATCCGAGTTATAACGAAGAAGTTATGACCAATCGAAGATCTGTGACAAAACCGACAAACACTATTTAGTGTAAAAAGTGAGATTTCGATAAAGTACTTTATAGATTTAGTAATCTAAACTAAAGTCTTAGTATTCGTTAAACCGAGAATTTTCATAAAAAGAACGTCCAAATCTAACTTCGTATGAGGAAGTTATGAGTTTTTGAAGTTTTAGTATAGCAGTAGACAACTAAAAACTCGAAATAAAGATTGAGTGATTTTTAGCCGACACAACCTAAAAGATAATCGAGGGTCTCGTTAATAGTAGTACAACGGTAAAAAGACAGACGAAAATGGACGTCGGATGAAGAAGTTATGATTTTTTAACGGACTTATCCTGTACCGGCCTGTTAAAATTATAACTTTAAAATTTAATTCAAAATTAGCCAATGGAGTCTAAACGAAAGTTATAGAGTATAATCTCACCTACGTGTGGATATCAAAAACGTCCAAAATGGAGCTCGTATGCAAAAGATATGAGTTTTTGAAGTTTTGGGCACGAACTTCGAGGTTGGTCCGAAGCCGTACGCCCAACATACATGAGGCTACGCCCAGCGTACTTCGCACGCCATCGACCCGGTGCCAGCCACGTTGCCCTTTGCTTTGCACGAAGACATATATTATGCCTGCATGACACGTCCGAGGCACAAGATACGAGCAGTTGCCACGCCTCGTACGCCCAACATACTGAAGTACGCCCAATGTACTTTGAGGCTTCGGCCAGCTATAAAAGGCATGCGAGGCTACCCATATTTTGGTTGCCATTTTTCAAACCCGTTTCACTCTAAAAACCCTCTCTAGCCTACTTTTAAACCCCGAGGTAGCGGTATCATCCTTGACACCCGAAGCAAGTCCTGACGCTCCAAAGTTCCTGAGAAAATCATATTTTCAAGTCGAAACTATGCCCGCGTAAGGCCGGTTTTCAACTAAAATTCTCAGTTTCTTCATAGAAAGTCATTTTTAGAGTCGAAGTGTTGCCTAAATTATCATTTATTCCTTTGGTTATTTCACGGTGAGTTCAATATAAGGACAATTGTATGTTATGTGTTATATATTCAATGTACTTTCTTGTGTTATATCGGATTTATGCCTTTGGCCATGTAGAGCATGACTCATATATTTTTATGGTATTGGCTTTGTGCCTTTGGCCATGTAGAGCATGACTCGTATAACTTCTGGTATTGGCATAGGGCTATGTAGGGCTGAAAGCCTGTATATTCTAGCAAAACGATAATCTAAAATTGTATTTGTTGTGTCATTTGGGTTGAAGTTTTATTGATGTATATCTAGTTGAAATTGATTGTTGGTTGATATGGAAAGTCTGTCATATGATACACATATGCCTTTGTTGTTCTTTGTCCCTCTTTTCTTCTGTCATATTGATATGTATATGGCATAGCATTATATTATAACTGTTATTGAACTCACTAAGCGTCACCCGCTTATCCCTCTCACTGTTTAAACTATTGCAAGTGATAAGCATCCAGTATAGTCATGTAATGGTAGAAAATGTAGAATAGATAATATTATAGTTTTTGTATTGTATTCCTAGGAAAGTATTTAATATATAAAACTTTGTAAAAATCTTAATAGTCGGTTTGTATCTAGTCTATGTAATTAAACTATCAATGTAAAATATTTTTTTATGAATATGCGTGTAGCATGTTTTGGAGTAACTTGTAGTGATAATAATGTCTTTAATATGAAAGTTTGGGTCTTTCATTCAATCTTCCAAGCTTCGTCTTTTTCCACTTTTAGTCCTTATTCTTCAAAATGACTTATCTTGGCTGCAAAATACAATTTAAATCACATAAGTACCATTATTCCATGCAAATAACCAAAAATATGTAAAAACAAATGTATTCAAACACAACCTAATTTTATGTTATTGATCTTGGGAAACTCTGTTTCGAACAATGTTTTGAAAACAATGGTTTTTGTAAACACTTTAATTAGTAAATTGGATCATTTGAAAAGTTTAAATTGGTTGTAATTTTCGAGATGTTACAAGTTGGTATATGAGCCTTGGTTTGAGCGAATTATAGGAACACCCATGTGAATCCAATATCAAAATAAGGAACTACAAAGGTTTTAAAAATGATTTTCGAAATTTGTTTTAAAAAATAATCAACAAAGGATGCGATGTAAACACTTCTATTAGTAAATGGGTTGATTTGAAAAGTTTAAAATGATTTTAATTTTTGAGATGTTACACTTACAAGGGTCCAAAAGCTACACAAGATGATGAGTGTCAGGTTTGCTTGCTTTAATAATTCACTAAAACACATTCTTCTTCTTCTTCTTCAAGAGGCTAAAATCACCACAAAGAGCTCACAAGATCAAAAATGGAGTTTAATGTTTCTTCAAGTATGAAATGGGTGTGATGGAGGTTAATGGTGTGAAAACCCTAGCCAACACATCCCTTAAATAAGGACCAAAACCCGTAAATTAGGGTTTGCACTCTGGTGGACCCCAGGTCATGGCCATAACCTTGCTATGTCGTGGTGCGTAAAAATGATGCATGTTTCATAAGATCATGACCACGTCATGGTGTATCCTTGTAACATCCTGTTCCGAATAGTTTTGTAATTTAAGGCCCGTGGGCCTTAATCTGAGTAAGAGAAAGGTTTAGGCCCTTTTGGGATGTGGGTAAGGTAGGTTGTGTAATAAAAGAGTTTGGTTTGTGCTTTAGAGCCCTAATGTATTGCCAAAGGTGCTGGTTTGGGCTTTTCATGAATTTTGGATCTTAGTTCGAGTGGGCTTCAGGAGGAATAAAGTTGATAGAAGCGTAGGGATTCTCGTTACCTTTTTGTGGATATAAGGATCATCGGAAATGGATTTATAACGAAGAAGTTATGGATTTCAGAACTTTGTGGTTGCAAGCTTAGCCGAGTACATTAGGCGTACTAGTACAGAAGGAAGTACGATGAGTGTACTTTGGAGTACGTTGGGCGTACTGACCAGGGATGGTCGCGAATGTTCTTCGGAGTATGTTGGGCGTACCATATGTACGTTGGGCATACGCTGATCAGACCTGAATCCTATTTTAGGATCCTGGACTACAAATCAAGCAATTATGGAGTTGTGTTTTGTAAATTAAATCAATGAGATTTTTGTGAAATGTGCTACGAGAATTATATGATTTTAAAATGATTTTTTTTTTGAAAATTTATGTTGTTACAAGTTGGTATCAGAGCCTTGGTTTGAGGGATTCGGATGCACCTTCGGGTATATCTAGACTTAAACTTAGGATTTGAGAAGAATTTTCAAACGTAAATGATTTTTCTAAAACCAGCAAGAGTTTCTAAGAGAAAAACGAGAAGGAGCAGTGTGTACAATCAGCCAGATTCCGAACGGTGATTTCCCAAAATACCTTTACTTATTTGTGTTATGAGTTATTATTGAGATGTTAGTGATGCATGCTAGAAGATAGGCTAGGTATTTCATATTATAGGGCTACAGTTGCCTTATTTATGATGCCTTATCTTAGGAATTTTGCTATATGTGATATGCTTTGAGTATGTGTGGAGTAAGAGTATCCAGCTGAGATATTTTAGAGAGAACTTGAGTAGAGGAATAATCTAGGAGAGATACCTAGAAGAGGATCAGAGGAGCCTACTGAGAGAGTAGTTAAATATCCGTGAGAGGGTAGAGTTACTTGAGTTTGGTGATACCTTTGAGTGTATGTGGTGTGGTCACCTAGAGTGGTTCTATGTGTTATAGAGATTATTCGATGCTCGAATGTTGCTTGCTTCATGCTTTGCGGAACTCTTGATGATGGGAGTCAGCTACTAAGTGAATATGACGATATTCTGGAGGTAGATGATTGGCATCATGATGAGTTCTTCAGCAGCTGATGGCAGAGAAGTGAGGGGACCTAGGAAGAGCCTAGTAAGAGACCTTGGTCAGATAAGTAAGCTGATAAAGGAGAGTATTCGCTGGGAAGCGACCAGGTTTATCAGGATTGGTGATCAAGTGGGTTGAGGAGCTACTTAGGAATTCTAGGTTGATCCGTGTAGAAAGTACGGGTAGATGTGGCATGTAGTATGGGCCTGTACTACTGAAAGCAAAGGACCCGTACTCGAAACTGAGAGAATACCGGAGGTTCTAAGTAGAAGATTGAAAGGAGATAACATGGTTCGAGTACCATAATTCGTGACGGTTAGTGCTTCTTTTTTTACCAGTTTCCCCGTGGTGGTTGGCTAGTTTGAGATCAGGTAATAAAGTGTGGGGCTAGAGGACCATGTCGAGCAAGTTTTAATGGAGTATACCTAGAAAGGGAAATTGAGTTCGTTTACGAGGAAATTTTATTGGTGAGATGTTAGTTGGAGTCGCAAGGCTCAGGGATGAGTAAAGATGATGTTTATTGGAGGATCGAGGTCTGAGTCGAGCCGTCGTCTGATGAATAAAATGTCACCTTCTGTGGCAAGAGTTGCGTTGTTCCCGTTTTCTAAGAGAATCGAACGAGATATCGAGTTTCCAGTTTCAGTGTTTGGAGGAAAACCATGTGGGGTAGCATTAGTGGTGAACTTTTCATCAGAGTATGTGGGCAGTCTATCTGCTGTGAGGTATTTCTGGTACTCAGGAGTCATTAGTGGAGACTAAGATGGAAGAGACCCAGGAATGTGCCTTTAAGAGTGTAACATGCTTTTAGAAGCAATTTCAGGCGGTTAAGAGGAATATATCGGGGCGGTGGCCCTCGTTGTTATGTTATGTATCTATTATGAGAATGAGGTTCCGTGCTTTGATGATGATTCTTGTGTTGGGAAGCTGGTCGAGGAGTTAGAGACGTGGTGTGTGATAGGGCATTATTTCCAGACCGAGAGTCAGGGTTATTTCGGAACAGTTGAGGTATACATCGGTGTGTTAGTCTGAGGTTTCGAGATGACTAGAGGAAATTAAGTAGGGAAGATTATGGGATTATTGACTGAGTTACAGGATATTTGGAGTTGCTTGGTTTTCATCGGGAAGATCATTGAGTGTTTGTGTGGTATGTTCCAAGAGTATAGTGTGATGTACCTGGTGAAACAATCTATGGAGTAGATTGTTGGTATGCCAATTGGTGATGGTTCGAATCCTGAGTGGGGGAGAACTAGGTATTCTATTGAGAAGATCAACAATTCGTTCAAGTGCAACTGGTTATGAAGATCTGCGATGCGGGCACATGAGACATGAGTTATTGGTGGTTGAGGCAAGACATCGTGAAATGTTGTGATGTTGTACCGAGGTACCCGAGTAATTTTGTTCCAGTGGGAACCCATCAGTTAATTGTCATTGGAGTGAGACTGTCTAAGGGTGTATCTATGTTGAGACTAGTGCCTTGCCTGCGAGAACTTACATCAGGAGTGGTGGTGCATAAGCTGGGTGGGTGTAAGGACCTATCTATGTTGAGCTTCATAGCATGAGTTGGTGAACTCAGTGTGATGAGGATTTGATGATGAGGTTATGGGGTGATACGAGAACAAGTGAATCCGAGTGGGAGTAATCGCGTGGGATTATCAGGAGAATCCATGGAGTGAGACCATGGCGAGTCAGTGGAAGAGAGTGTCATGATACTATGGGGAACCATAGTATTCACTGGAGATTGGGAGAGGGTTGTGATACTACGGGGAGCCGTGGTATTCACTAGTCAGCGAGAGAGTGTCGTGATACTACGGGGAGCCATAGTATTCACTGGATATTGGGATCGGGTTGTAACACTGCGGGGAGACGTGGTATTCACTAGTCAGTGAGAGAGTGTTATACTACGGGGAGCGTAGTATTCACTAGATAGAGAGAGAGAGAGTGTGTGTGTGTGTGTGTCTGTGTGTGTTGTGATATTGCGGGGAGCCGTAGCATTCACAAGTTAGTGAGAGAGTATCGCAAGACTATTAGGAGGCCGTAGCACTTAGTAGTCGATAAGGGTGAATATTGTTCTTCCGGGATCTGTAGTATTCACTAGTCAGAGTATGGCACAAAGGAGTTCTTAGGCTTGGGTAGCCTTACAACTTGAGTCTTTGGGGGCCTGGTTGCCGAACCAGGGGCGAAACGGGGTCTCTGTGGCAGTCGAGAAATTGTTATATCCCAGGTTGAGTAGGGATGATCATAATCGGAAGGAATTTGAGAGATGGTGTGTGCATAAATTCACAAATTTTGCGTCATGATTTGAGTACCATATTGGAAATGAGTGGTTCCAATTCTCCTGTTGAATCAGACTCCCGAGCTCAAGTCTGGGTCCATTCGTGTATTGAATAGACGAAATGAGGATTCAGATTCGTGGATGGGTTTCATTTTGAGGGGGGTATTGACCTTCATCCGATATCTTAGGCCGGAGTGGATCAGTCTTGTTGGTCTGGGAAGAACCGCGAGACGCATGGAACCAGTGGGTGGTAGACGCTAGAGGTCGGAAGTGAGACAATTTGAGATGATTTGTAGCATTTGCTTGGGGTAAAGCGAACTTCGTGACTTGTGTCTCGCGATGAGCCAAGATAGTTATCGTGAGAAGGAAGTCGGTGAGACGTTTTTGGTTTGCAATGAGTAACCTTTGGAGGTTCATCTTTTAGGTCGGGAACTGATCCGATGCTCAGTGTTGAAGAGGATAATTGAGAGGAAGTTGGGGCTTATGTCTATAGATGTCATAGGATGCCTCCCAGCGAGCATGATCTTTTCTTGTGTTTGAGTTTAGGGGTTCTTTTCTTCCGATGAGTCCTGATAGCTGTTCAGACGGTGGGTCCTTAGGGGATTACGACATTTCCGTTCCTTTTGAGTTGCTATTGGGATCGATTAGAAAATCAGAGTTGGAAGAGTGTTCTTAGGGTCTGTTGGCCGATAGGCGATTAATAGGATGATGTTTTGTGAGGGTGGTCTGGCAGGGAGATAGACCACTAGAGTTTGGAGAGTTAGATCGAGTATCGTAGCGGCAGTTGGGTCTGTGCTTCTTTGGGGTTGGGAGTTCCTGTTGGGTTTAGGTGTTTGTGAAAGAGATTTTTGTATGATATGAGGTCCTTTCAGTGGTGCTTCTCGGATTATTGGGGTCGACCTATTCGTTGATAAGGAGCTATTTCAAGGGAGAAATCTAATTCAAGTGGGGGAGAATTGTAACATCCTGTTCTGGATAGTTTTGTGATTTAAGGCCCGTGGGCCTTAATCTGACTAAGAGAAAGGTTTAGACCCTTTTGGGATGTGGGTAAGGTAGTTTGTGTGATAAAAGAGTTCGGTTTGTGCTTTAGAGCCAAAATATATTGCTAAAGGTGCTGGTTCGTGCATTTCATGAATTTTGGATCTGAGTGCTAGTGGGCTTTAGGAGGAATAAAGTTGATAGAAGTGTAGGGATTCTCGTTACCTTTTTGTGGATATAAGGATCGTCGGAAACGGATTTATAACGAAGAAGTTATGGCCTTCAGAAGTTTGTGGTTGCAGGCTTAGCCGATTACGCTGGGCGTACTAACCAGGGATGGTCGTGAATGTTCTTCGGAGTATGTTGGGCGTATGCTGATCAGACCTGAACCCTATTTTAGGGTATTGGACCCTATATAATCTCCTTATCTCATAACCTAACCCTAATATCTTCATCCTCCATCCCTCTAAACCCTAGAAATCGACCCTAAGCCTCCATTTGAGTGATTCTTGAGCATTTTGGTGATTTAGTGAGTTTTTGGTGCATATTGTGGAAGAAGGAGTTCCTTGAGGAAGCATTGCTTGGCTTGGAGCTTCTGGATCTAAACCCTAATCAAGTTGATCGAGCTCCACAAAGCATAAGGTTTGAATCTTGGTGGCTTTCTCACGTGGATCTAGTGGGATGATGACTTGTTATGTTTGGCTTTTGAAGAAGAAGGAGCTTTGAAAGAGAATAGCTTGAGCATTTAGCTTTTGGATCTATGTTTTTCTCTTGGTTGTGCATCTTCCAGAGCAATCAAGTTTAAAACTTGCTTATTGTTGTGCTAGTTTTTGTTTTGGGTCCAATTTAGGGTTTTTGGTCCCAAAGCTTGAAGCTTTATAAGTTGTTGAACTCCAGAGCCTAATATATGTCCCTTTAAGTGGTTCTAGTGGAGAGGATTCATAAAAATGAGGCATTATACGTTGAAACCACCTCATGCATAAGATATAAGCATTTTTCGGAGTATAGAGTAAGAGTTTTTGTGTTTGGGACTTGATATGCCATGCAAAGGCTTAAAGTCACGAGCTTTATTGTGTATGAGCCTTTATGGAGATCAGATCTTAGAGTATAGCTATGGTCTTAATTGATTAAGACTAAGGGAGTGGAGATAACAATCTTGGACGTACACTGAGCGTAATTCCAGTACGCCCCGTGTACTGACCAGTGTCCCTGATGGCCAATATGGATTGTGAGTACATGGAGCATACCAAGGGAGGTACGCCCCATGTAGCCTCACTGTGGACTACTAGGATAAGTCTCATTTTGGGCCTTGAGTGTTGGGCCTGGAGTTAGGGCTGGTTGCAATAGAGTTTTGGACCAAAGGAATATATATATATATATATATATATATATATATATATATATATATATATATATATATATATATATATATATATATATATATATATATATATATGTGTGTGTGTGTGTGTGTGTGTGTGTGTGTTTGTGTGTGTGATTTGGGCCCTTGACTGTGCTTGCCATTTAGATTTGAGAATTTGGGCCTTGGGAGAGTCCATTTATTATTGGGCCTTGGTGGGCCCAATGGGTTTAGATTATTAATGGGCTAGTTAGTGGGCTACCTTTACATCTAATGAGTGAGAGTTTGGACTTAGTTCGTAATTGGGTGAATTGTGGGTTTGGCTCAAAGATAGAGGCCGGTGCGCAGCAGCATCTTTTTTAGGGGTTGTTCATCATCCGAGGTGAGTCTTCTTAGTATACTTTACCTAGAGTGGTATTTATGTGTGACCAGAGGATCGTATGTGCTTATTTGAGTTATGAATTTGTCTGTGTGATATATATTCTATATTATGTGTTACTGAGACCAGACTGGAGGGTTCAATGAGCTGTGAGACCAGAGGGTCCTCACTTAGACCGGACCGGAGGGTTCGACGAGCTGTGAGACCGATGGGTCCTCACTTAGACCGGACCAGAGGGTCCAATGAGCCATGGGACATGAGGGTCCCACTGAGAAACATAGATCAGAGGGTCTTACAGAGTTATAGCCTCGAGTGGCTAATGTGTTGTATGTGGTATTTTGGGAAACTCACTAAGCTTCATGCTTACCGTGTTATGTGATGTATGTTTTGAGGATCCTAGACTACGAATCAAACAATTATGGAGTTGCGTTTTGTAAATTAAATCAATGAGATTTTTTTTGAAATGTGCTACGAGAATTATATGATTTTCAAATGAAAATTTTGTTTGAAAATTAACGTTGTTATAATCCTACACCACGTCGTGGTCATCATACAACCCACATGTGACTTCTTTTAATTTGCCAAAAACATAAATGAATCATTACTTGGAATAGATGTTACACTCCTATAAGGTAAGAATGAAATGACATTTTAGAAGGGAAGTAAGCTGGTCTCGAAGTCGCAAAACAGTAGCAATATTGTCAAAACTTCGATGACAATACATTGATGATATATGTAACCATGGTTTGTTCAGACACAAGTGATCCAATGTTAGTAAGTAAATCAGAAATCACCTTCATTCTTTCACAGTAGTCTGAGATGGAGAGATAGCCTGTAATTCTTGATCAAGTTCAATTGCTTTTGTTTGTTTGTTGTCTCTGAAAAGGGTTTCAAGATCGATCGATATAGTATGAGTAGTTGCACCCGGTTTGAGAATCATGTTGAGAAGACTATGTGTGACAGTTCCATAGATCCACATCTTGACAAGATCATCAAGATTGGACCAAGCCTCATCGTAGGTTTTTTTCGGTTTTGGAAGAACCTGTGAGATGAACTTTAACATCAAAATTCATGTGGTGTGTTTCGAAAAGTTTTTTCCATGCATCATAACTCAGTTTGTTAGAATCCAATAATAACAGAACATAGACCTTAATGCTTGTTACACCGATAGGTTTGGTGTTCTTGGATGACTCAGACATCTCAATGAAAGATTAATGGATAAGAATGTGAGAATGGGTGACACCCAATAGGAAGAAAAGACTAGCGGTGATAGGTTTTAGAGAAAGAGGGGGAATGTCTTTGATACCATGATAGAATGTTATTTTCCCATGAATTGCCTTTGGCTACCAATTTCATTAATATACAATGGAGAATATATAAGGGGCTACAATACAATGTACTATACTAGATAAAAAATATAAAAAATTCGCTTATATTAAAATACATATATACATTCTATGCTAATAATAGCCTCCACATATGCAATTATTTTTGTGAACCTTTCAAAGTCCAACACTTGACTTCTTTATCGCTTCAAAATTGTTATTGGGCATCTTAGGTGGAAATTCATCACCACGATAGAAATTTGGATAATCCATACATCAAAAAATGGGTTAAGCATGAATTGTGAATCAATGACATTCTTCTTCTTCACAACGATAATCATCTTTGATGGCATCGGGAACATACACAACGACTTATAAACTTATTATTCGTTAACATAATTTCATTTCATGAGTATCGCTTGCGAAAATACAATTAAAATAGTTGGTAAGATAACTGCACAAGAACTTGTGGGTTGCAATTTAATATCAATTTTATTACTAAAAAGTTTGTTATTTAGGTAATAATATACGACACCCAACCATGAGCATTTTAATCATTTATAGGATAACTGTTCAAGTTTTATTATTCATCGGCGTTTATACTTTATACTTTATAGGTTGATAAACTGAAAATGGTTGGTAAGATTTCCTTATAACTTAGAATGGAAGGAAGAAAAAGGACAAAAGCCCAACCCCGTCCCCATACTACCCACTCTTATCTTATCACTTATCAAATGTGTCATATGTATAAGGGATAATTACTAATGTAGCAAAGTTAAGACGGTAATTAACAATTTTTAACAAAAAATTAGTAAATGGCCAAAAATAGCCCACGAAATCGTAGGTTTCGAGATTCGCCTACTGTTTCGCAATTTCGTCTATTGTTTGTGTTTTCTATAAAAAAAATCAATTTTTGACATACAAAACGTATGTATTATATAACCACGGTTTTCTCTTTAATACCTACGGTTTCCCAAACCGTAGTCTACGGTTTTGTGATAAAAAGCTACGGTTTTTTTTAAATTTTTTTTATCTACTATTTTGTCCAAAAAACTACTGTTTTTTTATCTATTATTTTGGGGGTTCTATCTACTATTTTGTCTAAAAAAACTATGTTTTGTTTTTTTGTTTTTTTTTTTTTTTTTTTTTTTTTTTTTAATTTTTTTTAACTACAGAGCATAAAAAAGAGTGTTTATAATATGTACAATAACTTTAACAATTATTTTGTTTAAATTTTAACAATTATTTTGTTTGAATTTTACTACTTTTTCGGTAAACTTGACTACTTTATTATTAAATTGACTACTTTTTTTTAAAATTTGACTGCTGTTTTGTTAAATTTGGCTACTTTTTGGTTAGAGTTGGCTACTTTTTCATCAGAGTTGACTACTTTTTCGTTAAAGTTGACTACTTTTTTCATCCTAGCTTATATATATATATATATATATATATATATATATATATATATATATATATATATATATATATATATATATATATATATATATATATATATATATATTAAATATTTTATATTTTTTGTAATATTTCATGTTTTGTAAAGTTTCTTCACTCTAGCTTTTTTATTCTCAAAATTAAGATAATGAGTTGTAAATAGTATTTTGTATTGCTGATTACGGATGGAAGATGAGAGTTTGTTAATTCCCAATTATTATATGTTTGGCCATCGGGATACAATCCGAGAATGTTTTATTTCGGTGTTGAATTTTACGAAACCACCACATACACCGAATTTGTTCATTTGGTGAAGTGCAAGATGGTTCTTTCTGAAGAATCAAAAGTCACTCTGGCTTATCAACATCCAGAACAACTCTATTATTTTGGTACTGTTGATGATCGTGATATTAGAAAGCCGATCAAGGTAATAAATACCGTTGACGATAAATCTGTGTATGTCTATGTGGTGTTTGAAGAAGGCATATCGCGTAATGAAGTGGATAATAGAGGAAAGACATCTGCACCTAATTTTATCAAGTGGAAAAGGGAGCAACACCCCAATAGGTAATTTTAAAAGTCCAAGTAAAAGTCAATATCATAGTGTTGCTGAAAATGAAAATTTATTGCCAGAACTGATTATGTATGTTACACCGGAGAATTATAAGTATATATGTGATAATGATGTTGGTACATATGTTAATGATGTTGGTGTAAATCATAGCTTTGACGAAAAAAAAAGCACTAGACATCGTGGATAAGGTTGATAATGAATATGGAAAACAAGAAGTTCCATTTTTGCATGATGGTGAACTAAAAGGCTATGGTGAGTTTGCGGATTGTGACAAGTTAGATATACGCGGCCAAGAGAGTGATTCTAACGGAGAAGAATTTGATGATGAACCTAAACTTATTTATTCAGATACCATGTTTCATGGTATGCCACCATTGCCTTCGTGTCCTGTAAATGATAATGTGAACATTCCATGTCAGAGGTTGGATATAAATGAAAAGATTAAGGTTCTAGACATTTTTTATGACAAAGAGTTGCTCAAGCTTGCAATTGGAACACAATGCATGGAACAAGGTAAGCACTATAAGACTACCAGATCGGGCAAAGAAAGGTACGAGGGGGTTTGTTTGGTATAAAATTGTTTTTGATGGTTAGGGCAAGCGGAATCAATTCTATTGCTTTCCAAGTCACAAAAGTTGTTGACCAACACACAGGTTGTGCAACAAACTTGGAGTCTAGTCATCGACAATCAAAGAAAAAGGTACTCGGCCACTTTATCGCAGAAGTATTGGCCGGAGATTATAATAGAGTTTATCAGGGTAATGAAATTGTAAGGGACATCAATTCGAAATTTCCAATCAATATCTCATACCAACTAGCATGGTGGGCAAAACAATATGCACTGTTGATGTTAAGAGGTACCAAAGAGGATTCATTCACCAAACTACCAGCGTATCTGCACAACTTGGTCAAGCATAATCCAAGAGATGTTACTCAGATAAGAACAGACGTTGATGATCGATTTGAGTTTGTGTATATCGCGTTGGGTTGCTCGGTAAGCAATGATAATTTTTTATAACACATATAACATATGATTCTCAATTTTATTTGTTAATAAAATAAAAAATACTTGTAGGTACAAGCGTTCATCAAATATTTTAGGCTGACGCTGATTATTGATGGTGGTCACTTAAAGGGTGAATTCAAGGGTACGATGTTGCTCGCAGTGACAATGGACGGTCAAAATCAGATTTTGCCTGTTGCTTATGCCACATGCAAAAGTGAATGTACGAAGACATGGTCCTGGTTTCTTCAAAAACTACGTGAATGTATAGGAAACATGGAAGACCTTACATTCATATCTGAAAGGGCTCCATCCATAGCGACATCAATTTCAAATATATTTCCTCACACCCATCATGGAATATGTGGTATCCATTTGTATCTCAACGTTTCAGCAAAATTTGGAAGCAGCGATACAATACATGCATTATTTTTGGGAGACATGCAAAGCGTATACTATTAAAATTTTTGATAATGGGATGAAAAAAAAATTAAAAAGGTAAATGTTCGTGTATGGGAATACCTACAAAACATCAATCCAGAAAGATGGGCCAGTGCACATTTTCCTGGGAATTCTTATGACATCAAATAGTGCAGAATCGATAAATGCAATGTCAAGATTTGCAAGAAAGATGCCAATATTGATGTTGATTTAGTATTTTCGTGCAACAATGCAACAATGGAGTTTTCAGAAACATAGTGTAGCAGGTACTTATCTTTTATATCTAATAGTACGTGAAATGTTATTTTACTACTCATATGATATTATTAAAATATGTCTATTTTTTAGCTGAAGTAAAAATGACACTCACCCTATGGGCTGAAAAGATTATACAAGAAAATAAGGATGCTTGTAATAATTGGATGGTGTACCCTATCTCAAATAGTACATTTGAAGTGAAAAGCTCTACTCACAAAAGTATCATTGTTGATTTCCAACAAAGAACCTGTACATGTAGGCGGTGGCAAATAGATGGCTTACCTTGTGGCCATGTCATACAAGTGCTTACAATAAACCGTTACGAAGATTGTTCGGAATTTGCTTTAAAAGCTTACTTCACAGAGACGCTTAGGAAAACATACGAGGAGTCTGTGAATCCATTACCAAGTCCATCTGAGTGGGAGATCCCCGATGATTTGATGATTGTGAAGCCATCCATAATGGATTGACGTCAGCCGGGTAGGCCAAGAAACATTAGCCGTATTCCGTCTCAAGGTGAGCATCCCATACGACAAGAATGTTCTACATGCGGTCATTTTAGACACACGAGGAACGATTGTATGAGTAGGGGATTGGGCCGCGGATATGGAGGTAGGAAAAAATCGACACAAAAGGGCATAATGACTGATGAATTCGCATCCAGGAGCGGGTCATAGAACGAAAGCGTGTACCCTACTTTTGATTTGAACATCACATTTGAAGTGAATTGTCCTTAATTTAGGAAAGTAATGAATTCTCGTATTTGTGATTTGTATTGTTGTATTAAACTAATGTAGTACTCCACTTATTATCTCCTTTATTCCATTAAAAAAATACAAACATAAAACATTATAGAAAACGATATACACCCTTACGAAACATTACATAAGACATTTCACATAAAAGAGCCTTCTACATGAAATATTTGTTATTTTTAACTAGAATCCATGCATCCTCATACTCGAAGTCACTTCCCTCGTGCTCCAAAATGTAATGATCTTTAACCATTTCTAAAAGATCTTCATCGTTGTTTGGATAACGATGCCTGTTTTTAAGATGATGATACCATCGATTAAACCATGTTATTTTTTTCCTTTAAATCCATCCACTTACCAACAATATCTTCTTGTCTTTGGTGTTTTCCTTCTCCTGATGAGTGGTTAAACATGGTTGTGATGTGGGTCCAATCATCACTTTCAAAGCAATCAGGGTTAACCATGATTACATCATTGTAAATGTTCATCCAACAACGTGTTAATACCATTACCTCTCTTGTCGTCCATGGATGTGGAGTATTGGACGGAGTAGCTGCATTGGAACTCTCGACATGATTGGAGGCCTTTTTTTTTTATCTTTGCTTGTTAGTTTGTTATAATTTTATAGGAGTACTTAAATAAGAAAAAATAATGCAAATAAGTTGTAGTCGTAGTTTATGAAACTGTAGTCGAATAATGATATTAAATAGTCTAATTGTCAGATACCTTACACGAAGATATTGTTTGGAACGACAAATATATTGTTCAAAAAGACAATACATTGTGCAGGCTACAAAGTAGTAGTCAAAGTCTATGAAACCGTAGTCAAATAACATCAAAGAGTAGTCCGATTGTCAAATACCTTACACATAGATACTGTTTGAAATGACAAATATACTGTTCGAAAAGACAATACATTATGTAGGCTACAAAGTAGTAGTCAAAGTCTATGAAACTGTAGTCAAATAATGTCAAAGAGTAGTTCGATTGTAAGATACCTTACACAGAGATACTGTTTGATACGACAAATATACTGTTCAAAAAGACAATACATTATGCATGCTACAAAGTAGTAGTCAAAGTCTATGAAACCATAGTCAAATAATGTCAAAGAGTAGTCCGATTGTTAGATACCTTACACGGAGATATTGTTTGAAACGACAAATATACTGTTCGAAAAGACAACACATTATGGGCCTTGCCTTTCCAGGTCCTACATACAAATGTGTCCGCATGTGGTAACCTCCTTACCTCCGCACCCTTAGGCACACTTAGTAATTGATAATTGTCTCTTGTAACTGATTCGAAATGAGTTTCTCTAACAGTGAGCATGAAGAAAGCTTTTACAACTTGCGTGTTTACCTTCATAACCTAAGGCAAACCAACACGCATACTCACACTCACATCAAAACTGATTTGATGGATCATTTCCAATGTTGTTATCTGGCTATTGGATGGGTGGTATATTTGTTTTCCAAATTTATATTGTTTCTTTACATTTGATAATGTTTCTACATTTAAACTAATTGGTTTGCACTCTAAAAAAATATAGGTCCATGTATTGATAAATCGTTTCGTGCCTGTAATCTTCATCGGTAGTGTACGTCTTCGAGGGAACTACCTCAAAACAATGTATGTAGCGGTTGCTAAAGACGGGAACAATCTAACTTTCCCTATAGCATTTGGTATGGCGGTTGAAAATAACATGGTAAGTTGTACTTGGTTCCTGATGAGGTTAAAAGAATGTCTTGGACAGGGTAAATAAGTAGCGTTCATATCCAATATGGACGATATCGTTAGTTCTTGCATAGATAATGTTTTCACTGATTCTTATCATGGTTACACCTGTAAGAGCGTCCACAAATATTTACGTACAAGAGTAGGCTCTAGAAGATCATTGGAAACTTTGTACTGGAGAACATTAAAATCCTACACCATGTCTATTTTCGAACAAAAAATTTCCAGGCTAATCTGTGATGCTCATGAAGTGCTTACGAATATCGGTCATCCGAAATGGGCAGAGCATATTTCCCTATCATCCATTGGAATGTACTCGACATGTAAGTTCCTCAATATTTTTTCAGAATTATCACTCAATCAACGTAATGTACCAATAATAACGCTTATCGAGGGAATTCGTGAGTACATGAAAAATACTTTTGTTGAATGAAGTATAATGACAGGTAAATTATTGGATGCAATGAAAAAGTATTAAATAACCAGTACAACAACCTTTTATAACCATATTTAATTTTCAGGGAGTTTGTCTACTATACTAACACCATATGCTAAAATGGTGCTTCAAAGAAGAATGCAAAAGTCTGTTGGTTGGCAAGCGACACAAATCCCCCAACAGATGTCGTTTATCTTGCCGACATATATTTATCTAGTTTCTGATTTTAATACAACTTGTGTTGTAGAGCTTAACAGTCATACTTGTTCATGTGGAAAATAGCGCAGTCTCGGTTTACCGTATGGTCATGGTATCGCAGCAGCACGTCATTCAAACATGCATGAATTACTTGATATGGTTCAAGTATATTACCATGCTGATGTGTTTCAACTCATCTACCAGACACAAACTGTTCACCTTCTTCCACCACCATCTGAATGGGAAACACCAGACCCTTTGTTAGCTGTTTTATTGCCAATGTAACTTTTATTCCTGTTAAATAATGATGTTTGTAATATATTTGTCATTGTCTATGTAATATATTTGCTATTGTGTTTGTAATATATTTGTAATATATTAGGTTTGTAATATATTTGACATTGTGTTTGTAATACATTTTCCATTGTCTTTGTAATATCTTTTCCATTTGTCTGTGGTGTTAAAAACGACATAAAATAACATAAGTTGTCGTTTTCAGGTTACCATAAAAGTATGTTTTAATGCTTATTTTTATGTTTTATATGTTGGTTACCTTCTTTGTGCATAGTTGTTCGTCGGAAAATATACAGATTTCAAATCCGATGTCATTACCTCATTGGTTTTACCCTCCAAAGTATGCTTCGTGGTGTTAAAACGACATAAAATAACATAACTTGTCGTTTTCATGTTACCATAAAAGTATGCTTTTAATTCTTATTTTTATGTTTTATATGTTGGTTACCTTCTTTGTACATAGTTGTGGAAAATACCTGTATTTCAAATGCCATATCATTACCTCATTGGTTTTACCCTCCAAAGTATGCTTCCTGGTGTTAAAAACGACATAAAATAACATAAGTTTTCGTTTTCAGGTTACCATAAAAGTATGTTTTTAATGCTTATTTTTATGTTTTATATGTTGGTTACCTTCTTTGTACATAGTTGTTCGTCGGAAAATATCCGGATTTTAAATCCGATATCATTACCTCATTGATTTTACCCTCCAAAGTATGCTTCATGGTGTTAAAAATGACATAAAATAACATAAGTTGTCGTTTTCAGGTTATCATAAAAGTATGTTTTTAATGCTTATTTTTATGTTTTATATGTTGGTTACCTTCTTTGTACATAGTTGTTAGCCTGAAAATATCCGGATTTCAAATCCGATATCACTACCTCATTGGTTTTACCCTCTAAAGTATGCTTTGTGGTGTTAAAAACGACATAAAATAACATAAGTTTCCTTTTTCAGGTTACCATAAAAGTATGTTTTTAATGCTTATTTTTATTTTATATATGTTGGTTACCTTCTTTGTACATAGTTGTTTGCCGGAAAATATCCGGATTTCAAATCCGATATCATTACCTCATTGGTTTTACCCTCCAAATAAACATAACATAATACTGAAAGGAAATTAGAATTACAAATAAACATGACATTAATAATAAAGATAAGTTAATATATTACTAACGTGAAAATGGTGGTAAGACGACCGTATTTTCAACTGGAATTTCCCAATGCAGAAGGATTGGAATAGGATTAACCGCCTCAGCTTGGATTGCATTTCGATACACCGCAGAAGTCAACTTATGATTACCAATTCCTGTATTTCTTCAACTGTAAGCCTTCTTAGTGATGCTATACCATGTTCACAAGGTATGCCGCTTTTTTGCCTTTTTCCGCAAGTACAAATACCACATTCAAGTTGTACGGTTTGTATGATTAAATTTAAACTCACTTCAAATTTGTCACTACCAATATGTGTAACCTCATTACCATTTGACTGGTTTCGTTCTTCTTTCAAGTACGTGTTGTGCATAAGGGGTAAGATGACTATGCATTCAATCTGCGAAATTATTTGACTTACAATAATAAAGGGGGTATATTAAGGTAAAATTTAAACAACAAATATTTCTTACCTCCGAATGCAGAACAAATGTTCCACAACGGTACTTCCTGTGCAAGCCCGAACTTTATTGGCTATATTTTTACAACAATACCCATGATATGAATATAGGTATACTCGTTGAATGGCATAGTCTATGGAATGAGACATATAACTTATGAAACCAACTTCAATAGTGTCACCTAAGCATTCTTTTAACCTTCTCATGAACCAAATCCAAGCCTCGTCACAGTCTATGCTTCGCAAAGCGAATGCTATGATCAGGGATTCATGATTACCATCCAAAGCAACAGCAACATACATTGTTGTTATGTTGGTCCCAATAAGGGGTACAATACCAACAAATATTGTTGGTATCATGGATGTGAGAAAGGTAGTAATCTGCATGAAACGATACCAACATTAGGCAAATATGAACTTGAAAGAAAGAATAACTTAGTATAGACATGGACATACCACACATCCGATGCGACAAAACAAAATTGAAACCGGTCTCTCATATCTTTCTTAATGATTGTGAAAGAGTTACGATTAGTTCTTTGAAGATTATGAAAGAATATTGGTAGGTTTGACAAACTTTTTTTGTATCCCTCATTGAATCCACTCATTTTTCCAATTCGTAAGTCTCAATGAAGTAGGTGTCCACTATAAATGGATTTCATTTCAAAGGTTTCGATATGCTAAAACTATGGTGATCGATGGTTGATTTTTTATTTGGAATTGAGCAGGAGGTCATATCAACTTGTGGGTGAGTTGGAATTGAAAAGGAAGCCACTTCTCCTTCAAATATTTATGCAAACTTTAAAACCGGTTTTAATATGTTGCAACGCTAAAAAAGAAGGTCGATATCAACTTTATTTTCTCATAAAACACACAAATAACTTAAGAAACCAAATAGATTATTATTGGGCTAATATGTCATTTTTCCATATAAAAGCCACTAAAATTTGAAAAATAAAATTTATGAGAAATAGCTAAATTAAATATTCAAAAAAATATAGGATGGCTAAATTATTAAAGTAAAATTTAAAATTAAAAAAAAAAAAAAAAAAAAAAAAAAAAAAAAAACTCCAATGGTTTAACCAAAAAGTTGTAAACCTAGAATGGTTCTTATATAATTAAAAGTTTTATGCTTACTTTCAAACTTGTTATAGCTAGTTAAGATGACTCTATATATATATATATAGGGTTAGGTTCATGTGAGACGGCCTAATGTTGTGAGACCGTGAGACGCATTTTTTAATTTTTTTTATTTTTTATTTATTTATTTTTTATTTTTTTTATTTTTTTAGTTAATTCAAGTTCCGAAAATAATATTTAAAATTTTTTTGTTTTGATTTTTCCATTTATTTTGCATTTTAAAATTATTTTTAAAATATGTACAATGTAATATTCTATTTAGAATATTTCACGTATTTTTAAAAAAAAATATAATTTTTTTTATTTTTTTTAGTTAATTCAAGTTCCGAAAATAATATTTAAAAAAAGAATTTTTAGATTTTTCCATTTATTTTGCATTTTAAAATTATTTTTTAGAGTATGTCAGTGTAATATTCTATTTAGAATATTTCACGTATTTTTCAAAAAAAAAAAAAAAGGGATTTTTTTTAGTTAATTCATTTCCGAAAATAATATTTAAAAAAAGAATTTTTGGATTTTTCCATTTATTTTGCATTTTAAAATTATTTTTAGATTTAGTCTCATGGTCTCACAAAATTAGAATGGTTTCAAATAAACCTGAACATATATATATATATATATATATATATATATATATATATATATATATATATATATATATATATATATATATATATATATATATATATATAAAGCTATTATTTTTCCTTTCACCACATTAATTTGAAACTCTCATTAGTTTTCAATTTCTTTCTAATAATGATTATAAGTTGGTTAACAATGTTAAATAATATAGTACCTAAAGTGTAATCATATATAAATTAAATTTCAATATTAAAATAATATATTTTCTTCTACTTATAAAGTTATGTTTTTAAATTTTAATATATTATACTTAATTTATTAGGTCTAATATGATGTTGTATATAAATCATTATCATTTTAAAACTACAACTTTTGAACAATTTGTATAAAATACTTAAATTGGTAATTTAAATATAATCTTACAGGATCAACTTAAATATAAATTTTAGTTTAATTTGAACAACCTAAAGAATATTTTGTAAATAGTTAAAAGTAATAAATTATAGTATCTTTCTAATAATAAGTTGGTTAATAAAGTTAAATAAGTATCAAACCTAAAGCGCAATCATAAATAGACTAAGTTTCAATATTAAAACAATATATATACTTCTACTTATAAAGTTATGTCTTCAACTTTTAACATATTATACTTAATTTATTAGATTTAATATGTTGTTTTATTTAAACCATTATCAATTTAAAGGTACAACTTTTGAACAGTTTGGAAAAAATACTTAAATTGTTAATTTAAATATAACATTATAGGTTCAACTTCAATATAAATTTCAGTTCCACTTAAAAAACCCAAAGAATATTTTGTGAATACCGAATACTTAAAAATGATAAATTGTAATGTTAAATGCAAAAACAAAATTGTAATATCAATTTAACTAATATATTTCCTAAAGATATTTTTATTATCGTTAAAAGTTTTCAAATAATTAGCTTAAAATAACTTACAATAACAATAGTTAAAAATAACCCAATATAAATGATTATACTGTTACCTTTAAAATAAAAAATATTGTTTGATGTTTTAAATAATTACAATGAAAGAAATTAAAACGTTAAACAAATAAAATTTAAAAAATTATTTAATAATAACTACAACTATAAATAACATTAAATTATATATTATATTTTATTTTATTCATGACTAACCCGCGGGTAGAGGTCATTCAAAAGATTGAGATTATGCGGTTATAATAGATGTATATATTATCATATAATTTAAAAAAGAGTAAATTAAATTAATGGTCCATATGGTTTAGAGTAATTTACATGTTTGGTCCCTAACTTATTTCTTTTAACTCGGAAGGTCCCTACTATTTGTTTTTGTTATGCACTTGGTACCTGTCTTACCTAAAAAGACTAGTTTTTTTCGCTTGATGTAACATCCCCCTCTGGCACGTATCACAATATTATCCGCTTTGGGCCACTCGACACGAGGACTTCTCAGGGGGTCACCCATCCTGGTACTACTCCCGCCGAGCATGCTTAACTGCAGAGTTCTTATGGGATCTGCTACCCTCACGGCTTTAAAATGCGTTGTGTTAGGGAAGGTATCCACACCCCTTATAAGGAATGCTTAGTTCTCCTTCCCAGCCGATGTGGGATCAGATGATGCTGCCGAGTTGGAAAGGGTTGACTGAGTGAGTCAGGGGGAAATCAGAGTGGACATGTGGACTGAGTCAAGTTGGACTCGCCGAGTTGTTCTTGAGACTCGGCGAGTTGAGTCGTGGTGGCCCCACAACTCATGCCAGGAGGGACTCATCGTGTTAGGGGAATACTCGACGTGTCAAGGGAGGATTTCAAGGAAATTAGTGTATACGCTCAGACTCGCCGAGTCGCTATATGCACTCGCTGAGTCCGGTTAAAGTTGACCGTTGACCGTTGACCAGGGTTGACTTTTGTTGACTTATCAAGGAGTAGCCAACCTTAGTTGGGAAAGTGTTAATTAGAGTTGTATTGTGATTTAGGAGGACTATAGCTTGGGAGATCGAGCGCTAGTGATTTCAGGACTTACGACTTATCGAGATACGTGAGGTGAGTCTTCTCACTATACTTTACCTTAAGTAGGTAACCAGAGTTATGTGACAGAGTATCTGTATGCTATGTATGTTATGTGTTGTACTGCATTATTTCTATGTGATTTATGTTGTGCATGTTTACAGAGTTAGAACCGGAAGGTTCACAGAGTATGTGTGCACGGACCCACAGAGTCATAGCCTCGAGTGGCTAATATGTGTTATATGTGGTATTTTGGGGAACTCACTAAGCTTTGTGCTTACAGTGTTTGATGTGATTGTTTCAGGTACTAGTGACGACCGCGGGAAGGCGCCGACTTGATCCGTACACACACACGGAGTTTATACATTTGTGATCTTGGGATTTTGTATTTACTTGAATTGGATAATTAATATGGTTGTTTTATGAATATTAAATGAATTATGTTTTACGAAAATTTGAAAATTTTGTTTGAAATTCACGGTGTTACAATGCCAGAGGGGGATGTTACAAATGGTATCAGAGCTAGGGCACGGGTCGATGTGTTCGACGGGGACGTCGAACCCTATAATAGGGGGTGAAAGTGGGTTAGATCTGATCCCACATCGGCTGGGAAGGAGAACTAAGCATTCCTTATAAGGGGTGTGGATACCTTCCCTAACACAACGCATTTTAAAGCCGTGAGGGTAGCAGATCCCATAAGAACTCTGCAGTTAAGCGTGCTCGGGCGGGAGTAGTACCAGCATGGGTGACCCCCTGGGAAGTACTCGTGCCGAGTGGCCCAAAGCGGAGAATATTGTGATACGTGCCAGAGGGGGATGTTACACTTGATTTTCTAATTTATTGTAATAAACACACCCAACCCCACCCATTCACCTTACATTATCTACCCCATAATTTTTCCTTATTTAAATAATAGTCCTTTTAGGTAAGACAGAGACCAAACGCGTAACAAAAACAAACATTAGGGACAAAGCATGTAACAAAATCAAATAGTAGGGATCTTCCGATTTAAAAAAATAAGTTAGGGACCAAGCGTGCAAATCACCCCAAACCATACAGACCATTTGTGTAATTTACTCTTCAAAATAATCTATATATTATATCTCCTTAGAATACGAATTATTATATCAAATTTAACAATAATATTATTGTTATATTTAAAAAATGTATCTAAATATTTCAGTTATATAGATGCTTCTACGCAATGCGTATGCATTCACCTAGTATATAATATATATATATATATATATATATATATATATATTGTAACACTAGTCAAAATAGGTCTATATAATATATATATATATATATATATATATATATATATATATATATATATATATATATATATATATATATATATTGTAACACTAGTCAAAATAGGTCAATAGACAATCACATGTGATTATGCCAATCATGTAATGTGATTATTTTAACCTAGTAATGTGGTAAGAATGTTATGTAGTTCATGATAAATTCTAATACAAATAAGAACTTTCTTTATGATACAACTCAAATTATACGTCTATACGATTCCAAAAATATAGAAAACATCTGAATCTAACTTTGCATGAAGAAGTTATGATAACCAAACACTATAAATCTCTATAATAAGAGAAATTTAAAATAGACTTAGAATTAGCTATTTAAGTCTAAAAGAGAGTTGTAGTACTCATAACTACCTACACGTGCATATAAAGAACGTCAAAAATGGAATTCTTATGCAAAAGTTCTGGCATTCCGAAGATTTAGCTTTTAAAAACCCTAAACTAGCTAATTCACGACGTGAGTTTTATGACGCTCACGACATTTTGTCATAATTCAGAATCTAGAAGTTGCGAGAGGATAAGATCCAATTCACGACGTGAGTTTTATGAAACTCGCGACGTGAGGAGTCATTCTGTCATAATTCGGAATCTAGAAGCTGCGAGAGGATAGGATCCAAAATTCACGACGTGAGTTTTATGACACTCACGACGTGAGGAGTCACATGGCCACCTTCCGAAGCTAGGGACGCAAATGGCAAGTCTATGGAGTGAATCAGGCAGACTCACGACGTGAGTCTTATGACACTCACGACGTGAGTGTCATAAAATCCTACTGTAAATAGCAAGATCGACCCATTCACTTCCTGACACCATTTCTCTTCTTCCTCTCTTACTTGCTGAAGCCCTCTTGCATCCCGAGCCCCCGACGAACTCGCCCACTGACTGTTTCGCTTAGATATCATAAAAAATCACGCTTCTAAGGTGAGTTTCACGGCCCCACTTTCTAATATTTTCGGGGGAAAACACATGCTAAATATTGTATATACGTTATTATTATGTCTAAATGATAGTATATTAGTATCAACGTATATAGTTATAATAACCGGGATATAGTTATTTCGTACCCGAAAATATACAACTATTGTAAAGTTGTTAGCATGTTATTGTTATAGTAGTATATTAATGTAGATCTTGAGTTATACTAAGGATTCTATTTTGAGTGCGATATAGTTCCAAAGTTATATTCAGAAGTTTTATATGTTAAGTTATATGTTGCAATTAATAGTTTTATGTCAAGATAAAACTAGATATGTTATTATTAGTTTTATGTCAAGATAAAGCTGGATATGTTGTTATTGTTAGTTTTATGTCAAGAGAAAACTAGAAACGTTATATGTTGTTATTATTGGTTTTAGGTCAAGATAAAACCTGGTTTTTACTTCAAGATATAGTTGTTATAGTGCCTAAATATTATGAATTTAGGAGTAATGTTTAAAAGCAAAGTCTAGTAACTTAAGGTTTTAGACATGAAAATACTTTTATTGTTAGAGCTATAGGAAGTCGTCGAAGTCAACATACGTAATTGTATTCATCAACTAAGATTGGGGATCTTAGTGGAAATCCTATGAACTGTAAACGTTAATCCCGAGTGAACGAGGAAGTCATGTACAATTAGTATACGGGCTGACCACCCCACTTGTGATTGTTAGCTACTGTCAACCAAAAACAAGTGATGAACTATCCTTTTGTTTGTTATTGTTTCGACGTCGATGAAGCGTACGGTGTTGTTTCTCATGTTAAATTATGAGTGTATTTGTTCTCATGGTAAATCATGAGTGTATTGTTATATCAGAGGTATTATGTCATAGCAGCCGTTACAGGCTCATGGTAGCAAATTGTAGAAACAGTATACCTTGTCGTATACAAGTATTAATCTTAAGTATAAGTTTTCCCCTACTTATACCTTAAGATTAAGAAATGTTTTGGTATAACACTTAATTGATAACTATACAATTATACCCAATGTTGGAGAGTCAAAATGATACTTTCAAAACTATACTTTTGAATGTGTAAAAATGTATTATTTCATGGAGTCAAAACCTGTGGACTCACCAACTTTATGTTGACGTATTTTAAAATGCATGTGTTTTTAGGAACTTGAAAAGCGGGTATGTATTTGAACAGGAGAAGTTTTACTAGTATCTTTCTGTTCTTTAAGAAGCATGTCATAGTCGGATATTATGTAATAGGAAAAACAATAATGTAACTTTCAATCATCAATAAAGGTATGTTCTTTAAGTATTGTTCAATGTATGTTATATAACTGTGTTACGAAAAATGACGTTACACTACCCGGTGTTTCCGCCGACGGCCGGGGTGTGACAGATTGGTATCCAAGCTATTAACTATAGTGAACTAGTACTTTCTTAGGAAAGCACGTCTATAGTTTAGGGTTTACTCTATTAGGTTTAGGTATATCCCTTAGCCTATAAATAAAAGTATTATTAATTATACTACGGAAGGACTACTTACGGGATCGTTGACAAGGATAGACGTGTCAATTTGGGTTGCTGGATTTCAGAACGGCTATATGCTAAAATGATCTTGCCCTTTCGACATTCCTGACTAGCCGGAGCCTTATCAGATAGACCTGAAGTAACAAACAATAGTAAAAGCGTGAATACAATAAATAAGAATATAGAGTCATATATAAAGACTCAGACCCGCGATGAGAATACGCTTTAATACCCAGAATGTTTTTGATCTCAAGGATTTAGATCAAATATTCCAACTAAAGTTTATATGTGCATAGATCCTATCACAACTAGGTGTAGGTGCGCAACTACATTTTATTATGATCATATCATATGAACTATTTAATTTGGGAGAAATATTTGATAGACTAAAACTTTTGGTGATCCAAAATGTATAGGAATTCGACATGGCACATTCACGAGAATAAATAATCATCGAGGATACGGATGAAGAAGAGGAACTTTCATTTTCCAGGATGGTAGGCGATCCTTACTACCCTATAAATCCAACCACCTTTCATCCAATACCTTCTGACGATGGAGCACCTTTACCTTCCAATGAATGGGAAGAAAGCAAACCAATGGAAGAGAGCAAACCAATGGAGGAGACAGAATCGGTAGCATCATCTCTAACACCACTGAACACTCTTTATCGTCAAGTTCTAGGAGGAGCAAAGATGAAACGCACAACACGTAAATCCATACCAATATGGAAAAAGATTAAGAAGAATCAGAAGGCGACATCTTCAGGAAGTCATAGAGTTCAAGATGAACCTGCACGGATAACCCAAACCATCGATAGGTGGGTGGCAGAAGAAAGAGCTGCTAAGATGTATGAGACTGGTCAATCATCTTGACCACATCCCCCGCATTCTTCCGAAGTGAACGCCTTATCGCAATTGCTTGAGAAAAGTGCAAAAATTGAAGATAAGATGGAAATGGTCGAAAGGAGGGCTACTCATCTCTCTGGAAGACTGCGAAGGCTAGAAGGACAAAGGACACAAGATCAGACATCGGTGATGGATGTCCATCATTCTATAAAATTCGCTTATAACGATATGATTACTCACGATGCAAGGATTGCAGAGTTAGAGCTATACAATAAAACCACGAGAAACGAGGAGCGCACAGGAGGTCTTGAGCAAAGAACTCAAGCACTTGAAGAGCAAGTGGTTCATGTCACTGACGTGCTAGGTCATCACTTGGGTTTCTGGTAGATAAGCTAAAACTAGTGGTTGTGTAAATATAGAAAATCAGACTAGTTAAGGCAAGAAGAGTAAAAGTTTATAGCAAAGATGTAGAAAACCTTGCAAATTTTGTAACGTTTATAGAAAATTTTCTCTTATTAACCTAAATAAACTGATGTAACCACTGGTAATAATATAAAGCATACGTTATAGTAATCATTATGTTGTCTATTATGTTTTACACTGTGAATAATAACTAGATTATTTAGTACTCGTATATTAAATGATCAACAAAACTTATAAAAATTCTTATTATTTATAATAGGAACTAAAACAAAATGCCTAGAAGGAGTAATCGGCTGAACCCTAACCGACCATCAGCACCACAACAACAACCACAACCACCACCAGAAATAAACCCCTCAATGAGTACAGTGCAACTGGAAGAAATCATAGCTCAAATAATTGTTGTGGCTCTATCTAATGTCACAAGAGATGGAGCTAGAAATGAAGGCCATGTAGGGACCGCTAGAACATGTACCTACAAAGATTTTATGAATTGTAGGCCAAAAATCTTTCATGGAAATGAAGGGGTAGTTAATTTGACGTGGTGGATAGAAAAGACAGAGTCCGTCTTTCAAATAAGCTTTTGTCCAGACAATTGTAAAGTGCGATTTGCAGCATGTACTTTCGTTGATGCAGCACTTACATGGTGGAATAGCGATGTGAATACAGTGGGGATTGATACTGCAAATTCCATGAAATGGGAAGAGCTAAAAATAATGCTAGTAGAGGATTATTGTCCTAGGGAGGAAATACATAAGCTGGAACAAGAATTGTGGACCCTAACCATGAAGAGTTCAGAGATAAAAGCTTATAGTGCTAGGTTCAATGACCTTGCAGTAATGTGTCCAACACTTGTAACTCCTGAATATAAGAAGATTGAGCGATATATCTGGGGTTTAGCATCGCAAATCAAAGGCATGGGATCGCATCAAAGCCTATGACTTATGACCACACCAAGAGAATAGCTCATCAGCTAACCCTCACAGAGATCCAAGGAACATAAGTGGTCTCAAAGGATGAGTCTCCCAAAGCTACAACAAACAAGCACAAGTTTAATAAGAAGAATCCCAAACAATCATCTGAGAAAAGACAAGAAGTGGCAACCAACTACGCAGCCACAACAGTAGTACCTACTCAACCAAAGTCTGTGTTGTGCAACCACTGCAACTGTCATCACCCAGGTGATTGTTTTGTTTGCACGAAATGCAAAAAGAAGGGGCACACTGCTAGTTACTGCAGGAGCACAACACCGGCAACAGTCAATCAGCAAACAAATACTGGAACAGGTCGTGGTGAAGAAAGAAAGTTTTGTGAGTGTGGAGAAGTTGGAAATATTAAGAAAGAATGTCCAAAGTTAAGGAGTCAAGGAGGCATAGGACGTGGCAAAGCGTTTGTGATTGGAAACGGAGAGGCTATCCATGACCCTTCAGTTGTATCTGGTACGTTTCTCATAGATAATTTATACGCTAGCAACTCTTCGACTCTAGAGCAGATCGAAGTTTTATAACTCCAACATTTAGAAAATTGTTAAGTCATAAGTCTAAGAAATTTAAGAAAACCTACGAAGTAGAAAACGCTAACGGACAATTTGAGAAAACATATGAAATCCTAGAAAATTGTCTGTTAACTCTTAATAACTACCTTTTTCACGTCAACCTCGTGCCAATGCCTATCGGTAATTTTGATGTCATAATTGGCATGGATTGGTTATCTTCACACCATGCCAAAATTTTATGTCATGAGAAATCCATATGACTACCCTTACCAAACAGCGAAGCCCTGATTATCTATGGTGATAAATCTGGGAAGAACCTCAAAGTCATTTCTTGTACAAAGACACAAAAATATCTACATAAGAAATGTAGTGCATTCTTAGCTCACATTGTAGATAAGAGAAGAAAGATAAAATAAATCAAGGACATACCTCAAGTATGTGATTTCCCTAACGTATTTCCTGAAGATCTACCTGGAATAACTCCCGTCCGACAAGTCGAGTTTCGAATCGACTTAATTCCAGGAGCAGCACAAGTAGCGAAATCTCCTTATCGGTTGGCTCCATCTGAAATGCAAGAATTGTCTAGCCAACTACAAGAACTTCTTGACAAAGGCTTTATCCGACCAAGTTTTTCACCTTGGGGAGCACCAATCTTGTTTGTCAAGAAGAAGGACGGATCCTTTCGAATGTGTATTGATTATCGGGAGTTGAACAAGCTAACGATCAAGAATCGTTATCCGCTTCCAATAATTGATGATCTATTCGATCAACTGCAAGGATCTAGCTACTACTCAAAGATAGATCTTAGATCAGGATACCATCAACTCAGAGTACAAGAAGACGACATTCCAAAAAGAACATTTAGAACTCGGTATGGTCATTATGAGTTCTTAGTTATGTCTTTTGGATTGACCAACACCCCAGCAGTGTTGATGGATCTCATGAATCGTGTTTGCAAACCATACTTGGATAAATTCGTGATTGTATTTATCAATGATATATTGATATATTCACGAACCAAGGAAGAACGTGGTCAACACTTGCAAATAATCTTGGAACTACTAAGAGAAGAAAAGTTGTACGCTAAATTCTCCAAATGTGAGTTTTGGATTAGAGAAGTACAATTATTGGGTCATGTAGTTAGCAACGGAGGAATTCATGTTGACCCATCCAAAGTTGAAGCAATCAGGAATTAGGAAGCACCAAAGACGCCAACAGAGGTGCGTCATTTCCTAGGACTTGCTGGCTATTACCGCAGATTCATAGACAATTTCTCCAAAATAGCCAAGTTGCTTACAACACTAACCCAGAAGGATACGAAGTTCAACTGGGAAGACAAACAAGAAGCTGCTTTTTAGAAACTGAAGCAAATGTTGTGTAGTGCACCAATCCTATCCCTTCCAGAGGGGACATAAGATTTTGTTGTATACTGTGACGCATCAAATCAAGGATTAGGATGTGTGTTGATGCAAAGAGGAAAAGTTATCACTTGTGCATCACAACAACTTAAGGTGCATGAGAATAATTACACTACCCATGATCTTGAATTGGGAGCTGTAGTTTTTGCACTAAAAATATGGAGACATTACCTATACGGTACTAAATGTACTATTTTTATCGACCACAAGAGTCTCCGGCACATCTTCAACCAAAAAGATCTTAATATGAGACAACGAAGATGGGTCGAATTGATGAATGATTATGAATATGCGATTCGTTATCATCCTGGAAAGGCAAACGTGGTAGCAGATGCCTTGAGCCGGAAAGAATATATTAAACCCCGTCGGGTATGAGCATTAACTATAAAGATCTATTCTAACTTTACGGCACAAATTAGAGAAGCTCAAATTGAGGCTCTAAAAGAAGAAAACATCAAGAACGAAGCTTTGCGAGGAATGGAAAAGCAACTTATACAAAAAGATGACGGAACGCGACACTTTATGAACCGAATTTGGATGCCTATGTTCGGTGGAATCAAGGACTTGGTCTTAGAAGAAGCCCACAAGTCCAGATATTCCGTGCATCCAGGCTCTGACAAAATGTACTTGGATTTAAAAGTACATTATTGGTGGCCAAACATGAAGGCAGAAATTGCTACTTATGTGAGCAAATGTTTGACGTGTTCTAGAGTGAAGGCAGAACATCAAAAGCCTTTAGGTTTACTTCAACAACCGGAAATACCACAATGGAAATGGGAGCAGATTTAAATGGACTTCATCACTAAGTTACCTAAAACTCCTAGTAGATTCGACACTATTTGGGTAATAGTCAATAGATTGAATAAGTCCGCCTATTTCTTACCAATTAAGGAGAACGACAAGATGGAGAAGCCGACTAGAGTTTATCTTAAGGAAATTGTTAGATTGCATGGAGTTCCAACTTCTATTTTTTTGACCGAGATAGTAGATTCACTTCACGATTTTGGCAATCTCAACAAAAATCCCTAGGAACACGTCTAGACATGAGTACAGCTTACCATCCACAGACTGATGGTCAGAGTGAGAGAACCATTCAGACTTTAAAAGATATGCTCCGATCCTGTGTAATAGACTTTGGAAATGCGTGGGATAACCTTTTTACCGTTAATTGAGTTTTCCTACAGCAATAGTAATCACATAAGCATCAAGGTTGCACTGTTTGAGGCTCTTTATGGACGAAAATGTCGTTCCCCAGTATGTTGGGCAGAAGTTGGAGATACGCAAATGGCCAGAGAACATACATGCGATACCTTACGTACTAGACCAGAAATAATCCATGAGACAACTGAAAAGATCGTGCAAATTAAGGATCATTTAAAGGCTGCATGTGATCATCAAAAGAGCTATGCTGACGTAAGACGTAAGCCTTTCGAATTCCAAGTTGGAGATAAAGTAATGTTGAAGGTCTCTCCTTGGAAATGTGTAATTCGATTCGGTAAGCGAGGCAAACTAAACCCACAATATATAGGACCTTTTGAAAATGTAGCTAGAATTGGTTATGTCGCATACCAACTCAAGTTGCCTCAAGAGCTAAGTAATGTACATGATGTTTTTCACGTATCAAATCTCAAAATATGTCTATCCGATGACACTCTTGTGGTACCTCTCGACGAGATACAAGTCAATACGAAACTCAACTTTGTAGAAGAACCTGTCGAGATCATGGATCAAGAAGTCAAAAGATTAAAGCAAAGTCGTATTCCAATAGTGAAAGTTCGATGGAACTCTTTGCTAGGACCTGAATTTACATGGGAATATGAAGATCAGATGAAAGAAAAATACCCCCAACTGTTTGACAAAACCCTAACCACAAGATAAATTTCGGGACGAAATGGTTCTAATAGGGGAGAATTTAACACTAGTCAAAATAGGTCGATAGACAATCACATGTGATTATGCAAATCATGTAATGTGATTATGTTAACCTAGTAATGTGGTAAGAATGTTATGTGGTTCATGATAAATTCTAATACAAATAGGATCTTTCTTTATGATACAACTCAAAGTATACGTCCATACGATTCCAAAAATATAGAGAACGTCTGAATCTGACTTCACATGAAGAAGTTATGATAACCAAACACTATAAATCTCTATAATAAGAGAAATTTAAAATAGACTTAGAATTAGCTATTTAAGTCTAAAAGAGATTTGTAGTACTCATAACTACCTACGCGTGCATATAAAGAACGTCAAAAACGAAGTTCTTATGCAAAAGTTATGGCATTCCGAAGATTTAGCTTTTAAAAACCCTAAACTAGCTAATTCACGACGTGAGTTTTATGACACTCACGACATTCTGTCATAATTCAGAATCTAGAAGTTGCGAGAGGATAAGATCCAATTCACGACGTGAGTTTTATGAAACTCACGACGTGAGGAGTCATTCTGTCATAATTCAGAATCTAGAAGCTGCGAGAGGATAGGATCCAAAATTCACGACGTGAGTTTTATGACACTCACGACGTGAGGAGTCACATGGCCACCTTCCGAAGCTAGGTACGCAAATGGCAAGTCTACGGAGTGAATCAGGCAGACTCACGACGTGAGTCTTATGACACTCACGACGTGAGTGTCATAAAATCCTACTGTAAATAGCAAGATCGACCCATTCACTTCCTGACCCATTGACTGTTTCGCTTAGATATCATAAATAGCAAGATCGACCCATTCACTTCCTGACACCATTTTCATGAGAAAAATCAACGTATATAGTTATAATAATCGAGATATAGTTATTTCATATCTGAAAATATATAACTATCGTAAAGTTGTTAGCATGTTATTGTTATAGTAGTATATTAATGTAGATCATGAGTTATACTTAGGATTCTATTTTGTGTGCGATATAGTTCCAAAGTTATATTCAGAAGTTTTATATTTTAAGTTATATGTTGCAATTAATAGTTTTATGTCAAGATAAAACTAGATATGTTATAATTTGTTATTATTAGTTTTATGTCAAGATAAAGCTGGATATGTTGTTATTGTTAGTTTTATGTCAAGAGAAAACTAGAAACGTTATATGTTGTTATTATTGGTTTTAGGTCAATATAAAACCTGGTTTTTACTTCAAGATATAGTTGTTATACTGCCTAAATATTATGAAGTTAGGAGTAATGTTTAAAAGCAAAGTCTAGTAACTTAAGGTTTTAGACATGAAAATGCTTTTGTTATTAGAGCTATAGGAAGCCGTCGAAGTCTACATGAGTAATTGTATTCATCAACTAAAATTGGGGATCTTAGTGGAAATCCTTTGAACTGTAACCGTTAATCCCGTGTGAGCGAGGAAGTCGTGTATAATTAGTATACGGGATGACCACCCCACTTGTGACTGTTAGCTACAGTCAACCAAAAACAAGTGATGAACTATCCTTTTATTTGTTATTGTTCCGGTGTCGATGAAGCGTACGGTGTTGTTTCTCATGTTAAATCATGAGTGTATTTGTTCTCATGGTAAATCATGACTGTATTGTTCTATCAGAGGTATTATGTCATAGCAGCGGTTACAGGCTCATGGTAGCAAATTTTAGAAACATTATACCTTGTTTTATACAAGTATTAATGTTAAGTATAAGTTTTCCCCTGCTTATACCTTAAGATTAAGAAATGTTTTGGTATAACACTTAATTTATAAGTATACAATTATACCCAATGTTTGAGAGTCAAAATGATACTTTCAAAACTATACTTTTGAATGTGTAAACATGTATTATTTTATGGAGTCAAAACATGTGGACTCACCAACTTTATGTTGACGTATTTTAAAATGGATGTGTTTTCAATAATTTGAAAAGCAGGTATGTATTCGAACAGGATAAATTTTACTAATATCTTTCTGTTCTTTAAGAAGCATGTCATAGTCGGATATTATGTAATAGGAAAAACAATAATGTAACTTTCAATCATCAATAAAGGTATGTTCTTTAACTATTTTTCAATGTATGTTATATAACTGTGATACGAAAAATGATGTTACACTACCCGGTGTTTCCGCCGACGGCCGGGGTGTGACATATATATATATAGAGAGAGAGAGAGAGAAGGGCCACACAAATACCAAAAATACAAAGATACATTACAATGCACAAATAAATATACAGCTAACATCCCCCCGCAGTCAGAACGAAAGGTCTTGAACGAACATTCAGACTGGATCTAAAGTCAAGGAACAATGTGGAAGGAAGTCCTTTGGTGAAGATATCAACATATTGAGACGAATACGGGACATGAAGAACTCGAATCTGACCCATAGCAACTTTATCTCGCACAAAGTGAATATCTATCTCTATATGTTTTGTGTGTTGATGCTGAACCGGATTGGTGGACAAATAAACGGCACTGACGTTATCACAATACACAAGTGTAGCAGAAGGAGGTGGGTAGTGAAGCTCGTGAAGCAAGTTACGCAACCAACAGGTCTCAGCAACAGCATTTGCAACTCCCCGATACTCAGCTTCAGCACTGGATCTCGAAATGGTACCTTGCCTCTTGGACGACCAAGAGAGGAGGTTTTGACGCATAAAAACACAGTAGCCGGGAGTAGAGCGACGTGTGGTGGGGCAACCAGCCCAATCGGCATCAGAATAGGCAATAAGACCACGAGACGGAGATACATACAATTGTAAACCGTGATCAAGAGTACATCGAATATATCTCAAAATGCGCTTGAGAGCGGAGAAGTGAGGCTCTCGAGGATCATGGATGTAAAGACAAACCTGTTGAACTGCATAAGTGATGTCAGGTCTCGTTAATGTGAGGTACTGAAGAGCTCCTGCAAGGCTCCTGTAGAGAGTCGGATTAGTGACAGGAGGACCTGTGCCATCAAATTTAGCTAATGTGTCGGCAGGAGTGCGATCTGGTTTGCAATTGAGCATCTTAGCCCGCTCATGGATCTCGGTGGCATACTTCTGCTGTGATAAGAACATACCATGTTTGTCTCTAGTAACAACAATACCTAGAAAATAGTTGAGGGTGCCTAGGTCAGTCATGGAAAACTCTGAACGCAGAGTGGTGATGACCTTATGTAAGAGAATGGAAGATGATGCAGTCAAAATGATATCATCAACATAAAGTAATAAATACATAGTCTGAGCGCCCTGTCTGTAGATGAACACAGAGGAATCAGATTTGCTGTTAGTAAAGCCGAACCCTATAATGAATTGAGCAAACCGATGATACCACGCTCGTGGTGCTTGCTTGAGTCCATATATGGACTTCTGAAGTAAGCAGACATGATCCGGAAAAGATCGGTCACGAAAGCCCGGGGGCTGATGCATGTAAACGGTCTCCTGTAAGTGACCTTGTAGAAATGCATTTTTCACATCCAACTGGTGAACCTGCCAGTGGTGTGAAATAGCCAAACTAAGGACAGTCTGGATGGTAGCCGGTGTCACAACCGGGCTAAAAGTCTCATCACAATCAATGCCAACTCGTTGACTGTGACCGTTGGCAACCAGTCATGCCTTATACCGAGCGAGAGATCCATCTGCATTATGTTTCTTCTTAAAAAGCCAAATACAGTTAACAACATTTGCAGTGGGGGCCGAGGCACAAGTACCCAAGTCCCATTAGAAATAAGTGCATTAGATTCTTCAGTCATAGCATTGTGCCAATTTGGGTCTTGAAATGCTTGAGAGTAGTTTTTGGGAAGAGGAGATTGGGAGGGTTGGGTGTGAAGGTTTAATTTATCAATGGGCTTGAAGATTCCATGATGAGCACGGGTTTGCATATGATGAGTGCGAGTGGAAGTGGGAACAAAGGGTTGAGAGTGTTGGGGGGGGGGGTTATTTTGGGTGAGAGGGGGTTGAGTGGAAGGAGAAGGAGAAGACGCCGAAGCAGACAAGGAAGGAGTGGAGTCGATGTCACTTTCAAGGTGTTGGGTGGCGATATCGACGACAGTTGTGCTTGGGTCGGCATGATGAAGGGAAGGTTGAGAGGGAATGGTTGGATCGTTAAAACAGTTCCGTTGATCTTCAATATTAAGGAAATAATAATTGGGAGACTGATGAGGGGTCATTGAGCCGAAAGGAAAGACTGATTCATCAAAAACAACATGCTGGGAAATGATGATTTCTTTGGTATGAAGATCGAGACATCGATATCCTTTATGATTGGAAGGATAACCAAGGAAGATGCATGGAGTGGATCGGGGTTGGAGTTTGCTAGTGTTGTTGAGATGGGGGTAACAAAGACATCCGAAAACACGAAGGTGAGTATAGGAGGGGTGTTTCTGGAAGAGTTTGTGAAATGGAGTGTCATGTTTGAGAGTGGTAGAGGGTAGAATATTTAAGAGATGGGCTGCCATATGAAGAGCTTCCACCCAATAAGTGGGTGGAAGATGGGATTGGAATAACAGGGTTCGAATGATGTTATTGAGGGTTCGAAGCATACGTTCGGATTTACCATTTTTTTGGGACGTGTAAGCACAAGAGAAGCACATGTGAATTCCATTAGTGGCACAAAGGTGGTGAAAGTGTTTGTTATCAAATTCTTTGCCATTATCGCATTGAAAATTTTGAATTGGTTATTAACGTATGCTCGAAAATGGAGAAATTTAGAGAAAACATCAGATTTGTTTCGTAACGGATACACCCACACAAAATGAGAATACTGATCAAGAAAAATAACATAATATTTTATTCCACTATGACTTATTAGAGGGGAAGTCCAAACATCAGAATGAATGACATGAAAAGGAAAGTTAGCATCAGTTTGAGATAAATGAAATGACAAATGGACATGCTTGCCAAGTTGACAAGCATGACATAAGATACTAGGATCTTTGTTATTGCAAGAGATAAACTTTTTTGATAATAAATGGTTGAAGACTAGAGTGCCGGGATGACCAAGTCGTTGATGCCACCTGGAAGAACTAACACTGAGAAACACTTGAGGAAGTTGTTTTGAGAAGGGATAGAGGTCGCCTGTGCTGTCACATCGAATGAGGGTTTGTTTGGTGAGATAATCCTTCACAGAAAAACCAAACTCGTCAAATTCAATAGAACATTTATTGTCACGAGTCAATTTTCGAACATAAATGAGATTTTTAATAATTTGAGGTGTAATAAGGACATTTTTAAGACTTAGAGGACGAAAAGGATGTTGATAAAGAGAAGAGTTTCCGACATGGGTCACTGGAATGCGAGATCCCTCACCGACTATGACTGAAAAATTATTACAATTATTTTTAATGGAATTGAGTATACCTGAGTCGGCATGAAGATGAGTAGTCGCCTCGGTATCCATGTACCAATCTGCCGTTCCGGGGTCCTGAAGGTTCATAGTAGTGAAAGCTTGAGGGAGTGTTGTGGGCTGATCCGCAAAGTTCTGGGCCTGCTGCCAATTAAACAGCTGAAGTGGTTGAGGTCCAGCAAAAAATGCTTGTTGGGCTGTGTGCTGATTGGCCCAAAGTGGTTGTTGTCTTGATTGGGTTTGCAAAGGAGTGGACTAGCGAGCACCCTGATTAGGTGAAGGAAGGACCCAGATTGCTGGTCGGCTGGGATGAAAACCCAACGTCCGCTGGGATGAGGAGCTGCCGACGGAAACGAGAACACGCCTCCATTATTGCGATGGCCATGTCTGTCTCTGCCACCATTCCGTCCTCGACTACTACCCCTATTTCGACCGCCACCACGATTATTGCCTCGGATGTTGCTGGAATTAGAAGATTGAGTTTGATGATTGGCGTTCAAAACGTGGTGAGATGATGAAGAATCTGTATGAGAGGCTTGGGGTATCTGATTTTGTTGATTTTGAAGTGTTTGTTCTTCAATGGAGAGCATAGATCTCATCTCCAGGAGTGTAGGGAATGAATTTCTGTGACGAATTGTAGTGGCGATGTGATCGAATTTTGATGACAAGCCGTTAAGAGCGTATGTGACGAGAGTGCGTTCAGGAACTTTGGAACCGATGTTGGTTAAGAGATCGGAGATGGTTTTGATGTGTGTGTAGTATTCCATAACATTGGAGTCACCTATAACAATGTTTCTAAGTTGATTCTCGAGTTCTATTGCGTTTGCTTCTTTGTTGTCACGAAAAAGGTCTTCAATGGCTTTCCACAATTGAGCGGCTGTCGCATCAGGTATCAATATGGTTTGGATGAGAGGTTGAGAGAGAGTGCCAAATAGCCATTGTTTCACGATTGAATCAGCAGTACACCAATCTTAATCGGTTGGTTTATGATTGGTGCCATCGAGGTGACCGAAAACTTTATATGCAGTACAATGATTCTTGAAGAACTCACGCCATGCATCGTAGTTTAGTCTGTCAAGATCAAGGATCAAAGGAACATATGACTTGATGTTGGTGATTCCATACATCTTATCAAGGTGAGAAGCCATAGAATTAACTTAAGAGGAGAAGAACAGTAAACAGAGTAGAAGAAAAAAAAAAAAAAAAAAAAGAGAAGGCGGCTAGGGTTGATTTACTTCTCTGATTTTTTTTTTGAAACGGCAAATCTAACCTACTCCTAAACTACACCTATGTCTACAACAGGACTTGAACCCTCAACCTCAAAGAGGAAGGGTAACACCGGATACCGCTAGGCTAGAAGCCCTTTGGTATTTAGTTCTCTGATACCATGTTAACAAGAGTTTTTTCCCTGTCAATACCAAATGCATTCCACCGATATATAATACAACATATGGAAAGATATGATTGTGGGCAAAATATAGAAGGGCCACACAAATACCAAAAATACAAAGATACATTACAAAGGACAAATAAATATACAGCTAACACTAAAAACATATTGTATGTTTCTTTAAAGTCGGACTAAAGCTTTACAAGTTGCATTAATACATGGTTTTTCGAGGGGTAATGAATATTTTATTTCATAAATCTATCATTTTATTCGTAATGCAACCCGTTGAAGATGGATAAACAAATGGTAAGGTTTAATTGCAAATGTTTATAAATTATTCGTTTGATCATCCCTATTATATATTCTTGAGCTATGGATTACAAATAACTTTTATTGTACTATTAGTTGATATGATTGGTTAGTTTCTGAAAAATTTCTTAAGCTGTTACAAAATATTTATTTTCAATGATATAAATTAAAGAATTTCTTTTTCAATGATGACGGATATTATAAAAAAAAATCTATTGAAATAAAAAAACATATATTTATTTGGTATCTTTCTGGATTTTAATCAATAATTTAGATTTATTTATTATAAAAAAACAAAAATAAAAATAAAATGTAAAAAATATATTATTCAACCCAAAATCTTTATAAGTTATAGTCCTTTTCAATACCTACTATATGCTTAACACCTCTGGATGTCTAATATTTTATGTATGTTTGAGAGTGACTTTCTTTGTTAGGAAATTTATTTGGCCACCCATCACTTTATCATTCATATATTACTTATCACAAAACTGAGAACACTTGATACAAATATCCTTTCAAGATTTGTTTATAACATATATGAATCCTTATTATCAGAAGATATTACAGTATCATTTTAATTTACACAAATTGTCTAATTATGCTTTTCTTCCCCTTAGTTATATATTAGGAAGTTTTACTTTTGGTTATTCTAGTAATTTAATTATAAAAAGAAGTAGATTAATTATAGTTTCGCTTCCAATAATTTACAATGGATTAATACAGTCTTGGTCAGTTGGTCCCTATGGTTTTTAGTTTAGGAAATTATAAGTTTTGTCTTCTAGATGAGTTTAATCACACCACTGTTAAGGAGAGTGAGAGTTCAACCGCTCTAAGCCAACGAGAACAACAAAGAAGGGTTATATTCGGGCGACCGATAGGGAGATGAGAGGATAGGAGGAGAGAACGTTGACCATAAGCTAGACAGCAGTTACTTCCATGCGGTCATAGTGGCCGTTTCCTTACTTAGACAAACCTTCCTTTAAAAAGTCTCTCTCATTGTTGTGACTCTTCCCATATTAAACTTGGTATACTTTTAAAAGAAAATAAATAAATTAAAGTTTTGATCTCTGTTGTTTTTAATATAGAATATCAAATTTTTACTGCATGTAGTTTTTATTAGCGCAAATGTCATATTGGCCCATCGAACTTTTCATGTTTTTTTAAAAGATCACTAAACTATTTTTTTGCACATTAAAGGAATATACTTTCATTTGACCGTTTTAAAATACCCTTATGTAACCTTTTACCGGATTGAAAAATAATGTACATGTCACAAGGGAAAATGTCGGTGACACGCCATTTAATGAAATGGCCACGTGTGGTACACTTATATTAATTTATTATAAAATGTCATCCCCATCATTGAAGAAACCCCTCCTCATTGAGAAAACCCTCGTCCCACCATAGTAACTGAAGATCGATGACTATATTCCTTTCAATCAAAGTTCATTTCCAAGGTGTGTTTATCAACAAACATTTTTGATATTCTGATGTAGTTCATCATGTGTTCGACAACGTCGATTTTGCGGGTATGTCATATAATGAGTTTGTGGGTTTTCTTGAACGATTCACACAAGAGAAGTGTGAGAAACATTATTATTGTCAACCCGATTTACAAATTTCAGAAGGTTTAATCTTGATTTACAAATATCAAAAATTTATAGACATTGTTTATCAATGTGAAGTATAAGTTTCTATTTACATGGACCATTTTGGTTCTACTGTGCACGTAAGTAAGGCAAATGAAAATGAAAATGAGGATAATTGTTCTATGAAGTCAAACATGCCAATCGAAGGGGATGAAGGTATTGACCTAATTGACTTTATGAGTCCACAAGAAAGCAACATGGAATGAGTAACCTATGAAGGAGTAAGTCAGGAATATGGAAATGAGGAGGTCACAGAAGGTGATCCAAAAGATGATGAAGATGATAATGTACCAGATGTGAAAGGAAAACTGATGTTTAATGAAGACCCACCTTGGAAGAAGCAGTTACCAATTCTAGGTATGAGGTTCACCAACCCTCAACAATTAAAATTTATGATTTGTAATTATGCTGTAGCAAATGGGTATCAATTGTACTTTGAAAAAACAATAATAAAAGGTTATTGGTTAAATGTAGTATTGGTCAATGCACATTTAGGCTATAGGCATCATGGATGAGTGAGGAGCAGTCATTCCAAATCAAGCTCCTTATCATTGACCACAATTGTGTAAGAAATTTTAAGTTAGGGTCAGTTGTCAATTACAGATGGATTGGTAGTCATTTCACCAAGGAAGTTCTTGAGAATCAGAAATTCAATGTTAGGATGTTAAAGGAGGAAGTAAAGACTAAATTTAGCATAGAGGTTAGTATGGGACAATGTAAGAGAGCTAAGCAACATGCAATGTCTCTTGTTAAAGGTACCCTAGTGGAAAATTATGCAAAGTTGTGGTCCTATGGAGAAGAGATAAAAAGGTCTAATCCAGGGTCAATAGTCAAGTTGTTTGTGAATTCTATGCCAGATGGAAAAACTTACTTTAGCAGTATATATATATATATATATATATATATATATATATATATATATATATATATATATGTGTGTGTTTTCAGGCATTAAAGGAGGGTTGGAGAAGTGGCTGTAGAAAGATAATAAACTTAGATGGGTGTTTTCTATAAGGAATGTGTATTGGTCAGTTATTATGTGTTGTTGGTAGGGATGGTAACAATCATATATACCCAATAGCTTGGGCTTTAGTTTGTTTTGAAAATAAAGACAACTGGAAATGGTTCTTAGAAAACTTGCAAGAAGATCTGCATCTTGAAGGTGAGTTTGGTAATACATTGATGTCAGATCAACATAAGGTATGTTTCTACTTTACAATGTCATACTAAATTTCTTTCATATATGATATACTTCTGAATATTATGATGATGTAAATGCAGGGGATAATTGAAGCAGTTAAAGATTTATTTCCAGAGATAGAACATAGGCAATGTTCCAGGCATGTTCTTTCCAATTTCAAGAAGAAATTCCTTGGGCCTCAATATGAGAGATTATTTTGGAAGGCTTATATGGCCTCAATTGAACCTCTTTTCAATTCTGCAATGAAAGAGACTCAAATGATTAGCCCTGCTGCTTATGTGCATCTTATGGGAAGGAATTCAAACTCATGGTCAAGAGCATTTTTTTCAAATAGGAAGGGGGTGTGATGCAGTTAAGAATGGGTTGTGTGAAAGCTTTAACAATGTTATATTGGATGCTAGGAAGAAGCCAATTATTTCAATGTTGTAGGATATTAGACTATATATGATGCAGAGGATGTGTATTTTAAGGCAGAAAGGAATTAGATGGGGACAGTTTGATGTATGTCCAAACATAAGGCTTGCCATAAATGAAATGAAGATCCAACAAAGGTAGTTTAATATTCACCATAAATCAATTGAATAACCAACCAATGTACTTTATTAAACATGCTAATTATGAGTATTTGTAGGTATTGGCAAGTGCTTCCTAGTGGCCAGAATACATTTGAAACACGAAAGTTAGGAGAGTCTTATGGAGTTGATTTGGAAAATAAAACATGTACTTGTAGGATTTAGCAAATGAATGGGTATGGGTGTGTACACTCAGTGGCAGCCATTAGTTATGTAAATAAAGATGTAAAGGCACTTGTTGATCCTTTATATCGTGCTTACATATATATGAACACCTACAAGTACTCAATAGGAAGCATGAATGGGAGTGCAATGTGACCCCCAATAGACTACATACCACCTTTTTCACCTTTGAAAAGGAAGATGATAGGGAGACCCATTACTAAGAGAAATAGGGACAATACTGAGGTTAGTGGATCACACAGAGTATCCAAGGCAGGGAAAAAGATGGTATGTGGTGTTTGTAAGAAATCAGGCCATAATAAGTCAACCTGTGATGTGTTGGAACTTTGACTACAAAATTACAATGTGGGACTTATCCCACATTGGTGGAAGAGAAAACCTTCCCCCACCTTATATGTCTAGTCCCACTCATTTAACTAAATGGGTCAAGTAATGGGTTAAGCATATTGGGCTTGGGTTGTGGTGTTGGATTAGCCTAATTGGACTTAAAATGGGCTAATATCAAGAGAATATTTAATGGTCAAAAGATGGGCCTTGGGCCTTGGGGCTCTTGGGGTCTTCCTGATTAATTTTTAATTATGAAATTAATTTTTTATTCTTTTTTTTTTATTAAATTCGTAATTACTGAATGACAGGTTTTGACAGTTATTTGCGGTTTTGACAGTTTCCAACTGTCATAACTAATACCTATAAATACCTGTTTCATTCATCTGAAAGGGGTTGCAGAAATTATTTTTCACACCACAAAATTCTCTGTAAAAATTCGTTCTTCCAGAAGATGAAGGGAACATAGGAACTTCGTCAGAATCAAGAGAAGTTCTTGATTGATTGTTGTATCCTCTAGACAGATCCCCACCAGGGAAATTTCTGTCTTAGGACACTGCAATTTGCAGGCCTCAATCTACATAATTTCGTTTTTGTGTTTCTGTTGTAAGCATAAACCATCAAGTATGTTTTCTGCAAACTGATTCTTGTATATTTCATATATATATATTTCAATTTCGTTTGTTTTATTTCTGTTAATCTTGTTGATTGTATACTTCTGTCATAACAATCTAAGACAGAAATCAAAAAGTGGAAGAATGGATCAACAATTCATCATCAAAACACATGTGGAAAAGCCTGAGAAATTCAAAGGCTCAGATTTTCGAAGATGGCAACAGAAGATGTTGTTTTATCTAACAACTCTTCATGTTTCCAATGTTCTCACTGATGATTCTCCCTCTCCTCCTACTGGTACAACCACTGCAGAAGGAACAATACCACCTAGTGAAGCCCAAATGGCAGAACATCAAAGGGCTGTGGAAACTTGGAACACAAATAAATATAATTGCAGAAATTATATTCTGAATGCCCTGGATGATTCTCTCTATGATATCTACTCTACCATGACTACTGCAAGAGAGATATGGGAATCACTGGAAAAGAAATACAAAACAGAAGTGGCATGTTCCAAGAAATTCGTGATTGGAAAGTTCATGAATTTCAAGATGGTGGATACCAAATCTGTCCTCAAACAAGTGGAGTAAATTCAAGTCATTGCACATGATCTTGAAGTTGAAGGTATGGGTATAAACTCTAACTTTCTTGTTGGTTCAATCATTGAAAAACTTCCTCCTTCTTGGGAGAATTTCAAATTATATCTTAAGCACTTAACTGATGATATGAGTTTTGAGCAACTTGTGTTGAGAATTCGTGTGGAAGAAGATAACAGATTGAATGAGAAGGCAGATGCAAATTCCTTGGAACCAAGTGCAAACTTTGTTGGAGAAGCAAGTACTTCAAGGACAAAGCACAACAACAAGAAAGGGAAGCAAGGCTCCAAAAACTCTTCCAAAGATGACAAAAATCATGGCCCTAACAAGAAGAATTTCAAGAAGAATTCTGGTCCATGCTATATTTGTGGCAAAATTGGACACAAGGCCAAAGATTGCAGATTCAGGAGGGGTCAAGGAGGAAACAATGGAGGAAACAATGGAGGGAACAATGGAAACAATGGTGACAATTCTGGTGGAGGAAATTCTGGTCAAGCCAACATGGTTGAATCACCAAATCAATTTGTTGTTGTGATTCAAACCAACATGGTTAGCAATTGTGTGGATTGGTGGATTGACACTGGAGCCACAAGGCACATTTGCAACTCCCGAACCATGTTTTCTACATACCAGAAAGTCTCGGATTCTGAACCAATGTTTATGGGGAATGGCTCTACTACAAAAGTTGAAGGAAAGGGAAAAGTGAAACTACAATTGACTTCTGAAAAAGAACTTGTTTTATGTGATGTCTTGCATGTTCCTGAAATTACTAAGAATTTGATTTCTGGTCCTATTCTTAGTAACAAAGGTTTTAAACTTGTATTTGAATCTGATAAATTTGTTCTCACCAAGGGTGGGATGTATGTTGGAAAGGGATACCTTAGTGAGGGTCTCTTCAAAGTCAGTGCATTACCTTTGTACTATGGTGTTGAAACACCAAACAATGATGTAACCAATATTAATGCTAATGCAATAATGGGCACTACTAGCCCCTCTTCTATGTATATACATGATCCTTCAATTTTGTGGCATTCTCGTTTGGGACATGTTAATTTTCGTTCTATTCAAAGAATGGCAAAACTTGGCATGTTACCAAAATGTTCATTAGATAAAAACATAAAATGTGAGGTTTGTGTAGAATCAAAATTTACACAACATCCTCATAAATCAGTTGAAAAATCTAATGAAATACTTGGCTTAATCCACTCTGATTTATGTGATTTTAGAGCAGCACCTACAAGAGGAGGAAAGAATTATTATATATCCTTTATTGATGATTGCAGTAAGTATTGTTATATTTATTTGTTAAATACCAAAGATGAAGCCTTGAATTATTTTAAGAATTACAAGGCTGAAGTTGAAAATCAACTTGACAAAAAGATCAAAATTCTAAGGTCTGATCGAGGAGGAGAATATGAATCCAAAGACTTTGCTGAATTTTGTTCTTTAAATGGTATTATACATCAAACAACTGCTCCATATACTCCTCAACAAAATGGAGTGGAAGAAAGAAAGAATAGAACATTGAAAAACATGATTAATTCAATGTTAATTACTTCTGGAGCACCACATAATCTGTGGGGAGAAGCATGTCTTGCAGCAAATACAATACTTAATAGAATTCCTCATAAAAAGAGTGATAAATCACCATATCATCTATGGAAAGGGAGGTTACCCTCTTATAAAAGGATGAAAGTGTGGGGTTGCCTTGCTAAAGTACAAGTACCTCTTCCTAAGAGGACTAAACTTGGACCAAAAACCATAGATTGCATCTATCTTGGCCCTGCCATGAATAGTGCAGCATACAGGTTTCTTGTGTATAAATCACATGTTGATGAGATCCATAACCAAACCATCATGGAATCAGCAGAGGCTGAATTCTTTGAAAATACTTTTCCTTTTAAGGATAAAGGAAAAGAGGTTACCTACTCTAGGAAAAGACCTCTAGATGATGGACTGAATGATACGATTCCAGACAAAAGTTTACAATCAAATGAAGAGAATTCTTCAAAGGTTCAAGAAGAGAACTTAGAACCTAGAAGAAGCAAACAGGGCAAAATAGCCAAAGATTTTGGACCTGATTACATGACCTATGTAGTGAATAAGGAACCACAAACATATAAGGAAGCTATGGACTCCTCTGAAGCTCCTTACTGGAAAAAGGCAATCAAAAGTGAGATTGACTCCATTGTGCAAAATAACACTTGGAAATTGGTGGATTTGCCACATGGGCAAAAACCAATTGGGCACAAATGGATATTCAAGAAGAAGTTTAGACCTGATGGTACCATAGAGAAGTACAAAGCTCGTTTAGTAGCTAAAGGGTATCGTCAAAAAGAGGGTCAAGACTTCTTTGACACCTATTCACCTGTTACAAGAATTACATCAATTCGCACATTAGTAGCAATTGTTGCCAATCATAATTTGGAAATACACCAAATGGATGTGAAAACTGCCTTCTTGTATGGTGAACTAGATGAAGAGATATATATGAATCAACCTGAAGGGTTTGTGGTTAAAGGTCAAGAAAACAAAGTCTGTAAGTTAGTTAGATCACTTTATGGACTAAAACAGGCTCCAAAGCAATGGCATGAGAAGTTTGACAACACATTACTCTCTAATGGATTTAGAATAAATGAATGTGATAAATGTGTTTATGTCAAACAATACAAGAATGCTTATGTCATCATATGCTTGTATTTGGATGATATGCTTATAATGGGTACTAATCTGGATGTGATCAATCAAACCAAGAAAATGCTACACTCCTCCTTTTCCATGAAAGACTTGGGAGTAGTAGATGTGATCCTTGGTGTAAGAGTTCAAAGAAGACCAGATGGATATACTCTTACTCAGTCCCATTATATTGAAAGTGTACTCAAGAAGTTTGGACACTATGATGACAAGCCGGTTGTCACCCCATTTGATGCTTCTAGTCATCTAAAAAAGAATAAAGGTGATACTGTAGCTTAGTTAGAATATACTCAAGTTCTTGGCAGCTTGATGTATATTATGAATTGTACTAGACCGGACTTGGCTTATAGTGTAAGTAGATTGAGTCGTTACTCCCACAATCCTAGGAAAGATCATTGGTATGCATTAGTAAGAGTGCTTAGATATTTAAAGCATACAATGAACTATGGACTGCATTACACGAAATATCCTCCTGTTCTTGAAGGGTATTGTGATGCAAATTGGATTTCCAATACTTCTGAGGCAAAATCCACAAGTGGATATGTGTTCACTCTTGGTGGAGCTGCTATCTCTTGGAAATCATCTAAGCAAACTGTGAATACTCGTTCTACAATGGAAGTAGAGTTTGTTGCTTTAGACAAAGCTGCTGAAGAAGCTGAATGGCTTAAAAGCTTCCTAGAAGGTATTCCTCTGTGGCCTCAACCTGTTACTGCCATTGGCATACATTGTGATAGTATGGCTGCTCTTACTAGAGCACAAAGTCAGATATACAATGGCAAGTCGAGACACATTAGGCGCAGACATATTACAATAAGAGACTTGCTGAAGAATGGAATCATTTCCATTAGTTACATAAAGTCAAAGGAAAATATAGTTGATCCCTTGACAAAAGGCCTGAGTAGAGAGCAAGTTCTCTTCACATCGAGGGGAATGGGCTTAAAGCCAACACAATGAGTCACCACCTGGCGGAAACCTAACCTAGCAACATTGGAGATCCCATGGTCTAGGTTCAATAGGACAACTAGTTGGGGAAGACTCAAAGAAGCACTAACACAAAGGTATGCTCACTCCCATGATATTTGTTTTGTGTTTTTCCGTTGATGTTATAGGGATGAATTCTTTATTCTTAATAATGCTGATAGCTTTTACAGTGGAATAAGTACGGATTGTTCCAGATTAGCATTACCTATGTGAGATGGATGTGAGGTCGCATCTTTGGGAGCTGATATGGCTAAAGCTCTCTAAAAGTCTCATGAAGAAAGGATCGTTCATGACCGAAATGAACACAACGGTAAGAAATTATCTATGCTTAGATATGATATGTGTGATACTTCTTGCTTTTTATTCTACTATAAAAAGTGGTTAGTTCAAGACTCTAGTTCACTACCCACAAAGTAGATCCAAGTAGTACTCACTATGAAAGGTTCAAGTTTTACAACACCTATTCAGATGCATGTCATATCTTGCTTCCCTTATTTGAATATCAAAGTTCACTTATTTTCTATTCAAATGTGGGGTATTATTGGAGTTTGAATAGAAAATGTGGGGTATTGTTGGAACTTTGACTACAAAATTACAATGTGGGACTTATCCCACATTGGTGGAAGAGAAAACCTTCCCCCACCTTATATGTCTAGTCCCACTCATTTAACTAAATGGGTCAAGTAATGGGTTAAGCATATTGGGCTTGGGTTGTGGTGTTGGATTAGCCTAATTGAACTTAAAATGGGCTAATATCAATAGAATATTTAATGGTCAAAAGATGGGCCTTGGGCCTTGGGGCTCTTGGGGTCTTCCTGATTAATTAAATAATTTTTAATTACGAAATTAATTTTTTATTCTTTTTTTTATTAAATTCGTAATTACTGAATGACAGGTTTTGACAGTTATTTTCGGTTTTGACAGTTTCCAACTGTCATAACTAATACCTATAAATACCTGTTTCATTCATCTGAAAGGGGTTGCAGAAATTATTTTTCACACCACAAAAATCTCTGTAAAAATTCGTTCTTCCAGAAGATGAAGGGAACATAGGAATTTCGTCAGAATCAAGAGAAGTTCTTGATTGATTGTTGTATCCTCTAGACAGATCCCCACCAAGGAAATTTCTATCTTAGGACACTGCAATTTGCAGGCCTCAATCTACATAATTTCGTTTTTGTGTTTCTGTTGTAAGCATAAACCATCAAGTATGTTTTCTGCAAACTGATTCTTGTATATTTCATATATATATTTCAATTTCGTTGTTTTAATTCTGTTAATCTTGTTGATTGTATACTTCTGTCATAACATGATGCAGTGTCAAAGGCCCAAAAAAGTTAGGTCAGAAAAAGGAAGGCAAAGGTGAAGGTGAAACTAGTGCATTAAAGAAAGGGAATGGTCAAGGGCAAAGGGAAAAGGGGAAAAAAGGAAAGGGTGAAGGTGATACTGGAAGTGGAATTGGTTTCAAAATGGGAGAAGGTGAATATGGGTCAACAAGTGGTGTGACTAAGAAGAATGGTAAAGAAGTAGGTACATTGAAATTAAGGAAAAAGTCAGAGAGGATACTAAAGAAAAAGTTGGCAAAAAAGGTTGCAGGCAAAATCGGTGAAGGTGATACATCAAGCAAACCAATAGACTTGGATTAAAGTTGTTTTCTTTTTGGAGTATGTTAGTTACAATGTAAGGTCTTTATTAAATGTGTCTTCATATTATGGTATTATTTAGCTTGTTAACGTGTCTTTAAAGCACCAAGTTATGACATTAATGAATGTATGGATGTATGATGTTTGTTATTCGATTGGAACATGAATGTTAGTTAATTTAGTTTAAAATATAACATGAATGTTTGTTTATAATTGTAATTCCAAGGTAATTTGACATAACAAATAACAATCATATATTAATGTACTTCCACATAACAATGTGGTAGCACATGGGCACATTTCATTACAAAGCATAACATCATATGCAAAGCAAAATAATGGTTGTAATAGGAACTACATTTCATTTCATTCATCCATTTCAACTGAGGTTATTATCTTACCAACCCCCCCCCCCCCCCCGGGCGCACGCGCGCGAAAGAAAAAAAATTTGGTTCTAAAAACCAATACATCGTCAATGGGCACCACTAGTCAAAATAACCAACAACACATAACCTAATACATACATCTAATACTAGGAGATGATGAAATTAGACAAAAAGAAACAACCTTCGACAACCCTGATAACCCAAAAGAGACTAATCGACATCGTGCTAGCTACGAACTAAACTACACCCACCAAAATCCCCATCCACTGCATTCGATGCAAACACGAACCCCGATCAACGACAACACTGTAACTCCAACAACACCCATCATGCTCACTATCCTTTTCAAGTAGCGTATCTCCTCCCTAAAATTGTCATGCTGTTGTCGCACCCCATCTCTCAATTCCTCCATCTACACTTGGATTTCCATGGCGTGAAGTTCAGAATCAGTTGGTAAATCTAGTTCCAAAGCTCTAAAACCACCATAAGAGAAGCTTTGTTCTGAGGCCTTCTCCTTGAATTATAGGTGGAAAAAAACAAAATCGGTGGTATTATGTGAAGGTTACGGATTATGGTAAGAAAGTGGTGGGGAAGACGAATTTAGGGGAAGACGGATTTATAAGGGGGACCATTAACGATGACTTGGCCATTCTTGGGGACCAAGATTACAACAATAATATTCCACGGTGGTGCCACGTGTCATCCAAATAAGGGATAAACCTTTTACAATCGGTAAAAAGATGTAATTAAATTGTCAAATGAAAGTATATTCCTTTAATGTGCAAAAAAAATTGTTTAGTGACCTTTTAAAAAAAACACGAATAGTTTGATGGGCTAATATGACATTTGCCAAAGAAGAATGAGTAAATTACAGTATTGGTCCATGTTGTTTACATAAATTTGTGTTTAGGACCAAGTCTTGAAATTTGTACTTATATGATCACTCCGTCAGTCAGCAAACATTACACATATGGTCCATTAGGGTTGTTTGTTAAATCTCTCTAAAATGACCATTTTAGCCAATTTTTATTATTTTTTTCTCGATTCAAATGTTGTTATATAATTGTTTATTATTTGTTTTAATAATTGTATCATGTCCTGATTGGTTTTCTAATTATTTTGCATTTATATATTTCAAATATATAAATTACTTAATTAATTTTACATATCAAATACTTTGTATTAAATTAATAGGTAAAACTTATAAGATTAATAAAATCAAAGCAACATTTGGACCATAGCCACTTGATAGACTATAATATAACAAGTTTTTTTACTATATAATCAAGAACTTTTGTCTATTCAATGAATTGTCAATAACTAGTTATTATTAAATTATATATATATATATATATATATATATATATATATATATATATATATATATATATATATATATATATATATATATATATATATATATATATATATATATATATATATATAATGTTGATCTTCCTACTTTAGTTTTACTCTTATCTCGGTTGCTAACTGGTGTGGCAGATGAAGCCAAGTCCTTTCCATCAAGGATCTAAGCATCACTCTTTCTAGTTTCATTCAACTGTCACTAACCTATATGCCTAAAACATCTCATTGGATGTAGGATAGAGCTAATTCTAGGATCGAATATATCTCATTTATATAAGTTTAGGTTCAAGCAAGAATGAAAAAAGGTGGAGAATGCAAAAATAAATGTTATCATCTATTTTAAAATGCTATGTTTATCGGATATAAAAAATTTTAGAACTTTTTATTCTCTTTTAATTGATATTCATCTTGATATATGTTTTTTTTGTATAAAATACATTTTTTAATTTTCTTACATTAACTCTTTTCATATGTTTTATTCACATGTGAGTAAACCATGTGTCCGATTGATGTTGAACCACTTCTTATTCACACACACATGCGTACACACAAATAAAAATAATTTGTCAAGTAGATAAATAAAGTATATATGCATAATGATATCCTAAACATGTATTGTTTAACATGAAGGAACATATTAAATTTACAGGTCGTTTGAATGAGCAACATAGATGATCATCAACACTTAGAGAAGTCGCAAGTGGCAAGTTATATCGGGACACCATTTGAGGTGGTGGGTAAGATCCAGGCATCAATAGTGTTTGCATTGGACGCAACCTTGGTAAGCTAGTGAACAACACAATATATTTTTGGAACAATGTTGACAAGTTATATCTTGGTATACGTGAAAATTCTTCCAACATGTTTATAAAAGACTCTAAGCATCTTTATGTATTACGTTTATGGTTTTATTACTCAGTGTAATAATATTGGAAAATTTAGTCTTATGATGGACATTGTTATATCAATTGATATTAGGAATATTGTTGTCATATTGGCAAAATTAACTGAAACAAAAATTTATCGATTATGCATAAGACGTAATAGTATATTTCTCCAAGTTTTAATTGTACACGTATCTTTTAACGACAAAATTTCGTTATAAAACAACTAGCAAGAAGCTAGATTTAAAAGGTAGAAGACAAAACCATTACCATATAACTAATAAAAGTCCTAAACCTATTGTTACACCATATGCATACGATGGTAACAATTTCATAAAAAATGTGAGGTTTCTTCAGTTGATCTATACTAAACAAAAAGCTATTTCAAACTTCCTTATGGACCACCACACCACTAAAAAAATCACTCCAAAGCTAGCTAGAAATATTTCTAAGAGAAGGCGACCAAACCAAACGATCCAATCTCCATAAGACATGATCACCATTAAAGGAATATCCCACCGTAAAACAACCATAAAAATTCAACCTATTCTAAAAATTTTTAAAACATTTAGAAGCCAACATTTATTACGAATTTGTTTTCAAAATAGTTCCATATCAAAGTATCCCAAAAACAAAGTCATAAAATGTGAGGAGCTGTACAATCACGGATTTGCCTTCCCGCGATCATCTGAGATACCTGAAACCTAAACTGAAACTGTAAGCCCGAAGCTTAGTGACTTCTCCCAAAACACCCATTCACACAACAATATACATATAATCAGGAACATCATACTATGGGTCCAGTCAACCATCAGGTTGGAATACCCCATGCCCTCAACCATCCGGTTGGAATGCCAACATACTATAGGTCCAATCATCAGCGGGATGGAATACCCCATGCCCTCAACCAATAGGTTGGAATGCCCACATACTACGAGTCCAATCATCCTCGGGATGGAATACACACGGCCCACAACCATCATGTTGGAATTCCCATGTCTATTGGCTTTTGTAGAAAGCATATAAGCCTCAACCACCAATCAAACATGTGCACATATATAACAGATAATCATATAACAGTCTATAGACAGACAAATCGATCTGACTGATCATAACAACATAATAACATCCTATCTACCAGGATACTGATCTGACATATCATAATAGCATAATACCATCCTATCTACTAGGATACTTATCTAACAGATCATACTAGCATAGCATATCAGGATAACAATCCAAAAGGGTCAGCCTTGGTGCATTAGACCCTTGAGTATAGTGAGGAAAATTCACCTCACAACTGTCGAACTGAAGTGGTAAGCTCAAACTCTCAAATCACCACCACCGACTCCACCACCTATATTTACCATAGGACCTTTTTCATAAATTTCCAAATTACTAAAATAACCCCAGAAGTCAACTGGTCAACCCTTAGTCCAAGTCAAATTCAACGGTCAAAGTCAACAATCGATGTTGACTCAACTCGTCGAGTGCAACTAGCAACTCGTTGAGTTCCTTAAGAGTTTAGAAGGTCATAAAACCCTCACCGACTCACCGAGTTTCCGACCAACTCATCGAGTCTATCCCTAACTGACTCATCGAGTCCTTTGCTGACTCGCCGAGTCCATGCTGAAACCAAACAACGAGAAAACCCTTCCTAAGTCGTCGAGTTCCTTATTCGTCTCGTCGAGTTCATACAGTCCATTTATTGTGCAGTTGATTTTGAGCCATTCCAAGGCTACAAATGGTAGATCTAGCTTCCTAAGGCATGCTTATCACATAAAGTTGCAAACTTTACGTGCATGAAAGGCTCTAAAGGCTTAGAATACCAAATCCAAGCTTAAAATGAGGTTTAACTCAAAGGGAATAGCTCATACTTGCTAAAGCTGGAAACTTTATAGTTATAGAGGCCAATGTAAGTTTAGATCTGAAGTTGCAACTTCAAACCCTAGCCTATACCCGAAAATGGCTATCATACATGCTAGAAAGCCCTAATCTTAACCATGAAGAGATCTAGAAGGAGGAAAGTCATGGTAACGACTTGTTACCTTCAAGTGATGCTAAACTGGAGTAGAACTCAGATCCACAACCATTCCTTGCCTCAAGCTTCTTGATCTTTAAGCTCCTTTCACCAAGATCCACCTTCCAAGCATAAAAACACACAAATATGGAGAGAAAACATGTTTTAGGGTTTCTGGACTCAAAGGGGGCTATAAGGGAGGCTGGGGGGGGGGGGGGGCTAATGGCCATTTAAATAGGGTGGAAAACCCTAGAAATTAGGGTTTCATCCTCCTGCTCCAACTCGTCGATTCATGCCTTCGACTCGGCGAGTTGGTCACTCAAACAAGTGGCCAAAAACATACCTACTCGATGAGTCAGGGCGTCCAACTCGTCGAGTAGACCTTTCAATATGAAAATAAAATTGTAAAATTAATACCTGAGAGTTGGGGTGTTACAATTCTCCCCTACATGAACTAGATTTCGTCCTTGAAGTCCGATACGGTGAACAACTCTAGATAGTGATCCTGCATCTCAGGCTTCGGCTCCCAAGTCCACTCCAACCCTCTTCGGTGCTCCCATTGTACCTTTACTAAAGGTACTTCCTTGTTCCGTAGAACCTTCACCTTCCTCTCCAATACGGTCACTGATCTCTCTATATAATTCAGGCGCTCATTAACCTGTATGTCCTCCAAGGACACTACTGTTGTCTCATCTAATATGCACTTCCACAACTGGGACACATGGAAAGTGTTGTGGATCTGACTAAGCTCCTCCGGTAGCTCTAGTATATATGCCACCTTGCCAACCCTGGCAATGACCCTAAATGGCCTAATGTGTCATGGGCCTAATTTTCCCCTCTTCCTATAGCGGATCACACCCTTCCAGGGCGAGACCTACAGAGGTACCATGTCACAGACCTAAAATTATAATTTTGAACAGCGCTGGTCGGCGTAGCTCTTTTGTCTACTCTATGTTGTCTGCAACCGTTGTCTAATCTGTTGAATCTTCTCAGTAGTTTGCAAAACTACCTCTGTCCGCCCCATCACTCAGTGATCAACCTCACCCCAATCGACCGGGGTGTAACATCTCCCCCCGTACAGCAACTCAAAATATGGGGCACCAATATTGGACTGATAGTTGTTGTTGTAGGCAAACTCTACAAGGGGTAGGTGGGAATCCCAGCTCCCACCAAAGTCGATGACACAAGCCCTCAACATGTCCTCGAGGGTCTGTATAGTCCGCTCACTCTGACCATCAGTCTGCGGATGATAAGTTGTGCTAAAATGTAGCCACATGCCTAGCTTCTCTTGGAAATTCTGCTAGAAGCAGGAGGTGAATCTAACATCTTGGTCAGAAACAATAGAGACACGAACTCCATGGCGAGCAACGATCTCATGGACATACACGTTGGCTAGCTTCTCAGCCAACGAACTCTCCCGTATGGCCAGGAAATGGGCACTTTTGGTCAATCGATCCACGATGACCCATATAGCATAAACCCCTTCACCGTCCTCGGCAACTTAGTAATGAAGTCCATCATGATTTGTTCCCATTTCCACATGGGAATCTCTAGAGGCTACAACTTGCCATGCGGCCTCTGATGCTCGACCTTGAACATCGTACAGGTCAAGCACCTCTCGACGTACCAAGCAATTTCTTACTTCATGCACGACCACTAGTAGCTCAAACTCAAATCTCGGTACATCTTGGTGGATCCCGGGTGATTAGAAAAGTGAGATTTATGAGCCTCCTCCATAACCGTTTGTCTGACCCCACCAGACATCAAAACCAATACCTGACCGCATCGGGTCAATAATCTCTGGCTATCCTGCACACATCGGGCATTCTCGCCCCTGATCCTCTCCAGTTTCTAGTTCTATGAGCATCTCTAATCAAACTCACGATTGGAGAATCCATCGATATCCTCATACTTATCACTAGGTTGGAAGACCCAGCTGACTTGCGGCTCAGAACGTCCGCCACCACGTTCTCCTTACCTGGGTGTTAAAGGATCTCACAGTCGTAGTCCTTGACTACATCTAGCCACCTGCGCTGCCTCATGTTTAGGTTCAGATGATCCATGATGTGTCTCAGGCTGTTGTGATCCGTGTATATGGTACAACGGACCCTATAGAGATAATGTATTCAAAATTTGAGATCGAATATCATCATGCCCAACTCCAGATCATGAGTAGGGTATCTTGCCTCATGCGGATTCAGCTGCTGCGATGCGTAGGCTATCACCCATCCTCTCTTCATGAGGACCGCCCCTTGTTCCATAGTCGTTATCGGAGGGTCTCAAACGCCCTCTGTTGCTCGGGAACCCACCGTAAATCCACCCCATTCCTCGTCAGATGAGTGAGGGTTACTATAATCCTGGAGAAATCCTGTATAAATCTTCGGTAGTACCCTGCCAATCCCAAAAAGCTCTTGATGTGTGAAGGGGATTTCGGAACCTTCCACTGCATAACCGCCTCGATTTTGGACAGATCGACCTAAATCCCTTCCTGGTTAACGAGGTGTTCGAGGAACTGAACCTCTCATAACCAAAACTCACACTTTGAGAACTTGGCATATAGTCGTTCTTGCCTTAGAACTCCCATTAACTCCAAAGATACTCCTCATGCTGCTCTCTGGTCTTGGAATATACCAAGAAATCGTCTATGAACATGATGACCGAGAAATCAAGCATTGTTCTGCAGACCCAATTCATCAGGTTTATGAATATTGTTGGGGCGTTGGTGAGCCCAAACGGAATCACCATGAACTCATAGTGTCCATAACGAGTCTTAAACGCGGTCTTCTCCATGTCCTCATCTCTAACCCTGAACTGATGGTACCCAGACCTCAGGTCTATCTTGGAGAACCAAGATGCTCCCTGCAAATGATCAAAGAGATCATCTATCCTCGGGAGGGGATAATGGTTTTTCACCATCACCTTGTTCAACTCCTGGTAATCAATGCACATTCGGTGCGAACCATCCTTCTTCTTGACGAAAAGTATTAGTGCTCCCCACAGGGAACTGCTCGGACGAATGAACGGATTGCCCAGCAGTTCCTGCAACTGTGATGATAGCTCCTGCATCTCTGGTGGTGCCAACCGGTACGAAGCCTTGGCGATAGGGGCCGCACCTAGCACTAGGTCGATCCTAAACTCGACCTGCCTCTCCGGAGGCACTCCGGGAAACTCCTTCGAAAATACGTCAGCAAACTCGCTGACCATTGGAACATCTGATACTGAGCTCTTATCCCTGATCCGTGTATCCACCACATACTCTAGATAACCTACACACCCGTGCTGAATATACTGCCAAGCCCTGGCGGCTGAACAAGACCCTGATCCTAGTCTGGTACCCCCGCCATAAACAATCAATTCTCCCCCACTTGGGGTTCAAACCACCACTTGCTGACCCTCGTAGTCGATCATGGCACCAAAGTGACTAATCCAGTCCATACCTACAATCACACACACATCCCCCATGGGAATCAGAATCTAGTTTATCGGGAAAGACACCTCGAAAATCTCCAAAACACATCCACGATAAACTAAAGAAGCGGAAACTCCGTGTTCGTTGGCGTTAGAGACTTGCAACGGAAACTCCATCTCTCCTACTGACACACTGAACTCCCTACTAAATGTCTGAGATACAAAAGACCGACTCAATCCCAAGTCAAACAAAACCAATACACGCAAGGAGTTCACTAAAAACGTACCTAATCACAGGTACAAACATATAAGCATAAAACATATATAATCAGTAAGATATGGGATAGAAACATACTAGCAACCACATCTGGTGCTGCCCTGGCCTCCTCTTTTGTGAGCTGGAAGGCATGTCCCTGAGCCCTCGGGGGCTCCGCTCCTCTCTACCTCCCGCCAGTATTCCTTAGTGTAGCCAGTGTGGGAGCATGCGCTGGCTTGGTGGCTAGAAAGGGACACTTGGCCTTCATATGGCCCACCTACTCACAATGGTAACAAATTCTGACTCTGGGAGCTGGAGTCTACTGCCTGCAATCCCTGGGTAGATGACCCTACTGGCCACATTTGTAGCACCCGCTCCCTGATCGGCAAATCCCCGAATGAGCCTTTCCTCACTTCCCACATGTGCGGCCTGGCTGTCCCCCAGATCTGGTATTAGTGGTCTTAAACCGCTTTGGTGCCGGTCGTGACTGTGTTGGGGCCTGCCGCTACTCCCTCAACTACAGCTCAATCTCCAACTCACGCTGCCTAGCGGCCTCCTGTAACTCCAGTAGTGTATCACATCGCTAGGTGGCAATAAACTAATGGATGTCAGTCTTGAGCATGCTTAGATAACGTGTCATCTGAGCCTGCTCATAAGCAAACTCCGGGCAAAACATCGCCCTCTCGGTAAACATGCGGGTGATCTCCGTCACCAACTCCGTAACGTGTCTTATATCAAAGAACTCTTATGACAACCGCTCGTTCTCGACCCATGGGATATATCGAGCGCAAAACATATCTCTGAACTGCTCCCAAGTAACAACAACTCTCTGGTTATCCGTATACGACCTAGTCATCAATCTCCACCAATCCTTTGCCCCATACCCCAGCAAGTTCAGGGCACATCTGACCTTTTGGTCAGTAGGACATGAGCACATGAAGAAACATCCCTCCATGTTAGATATCCATCTCATGGATATGATCGGATCATGAGTCCCATCATAGGTCGGCGGCTTCGTGTTATCGAAGTCCTGATGCAGGAAGCCCCGATTGGCTCCTCCCCCGGCCGCTGTTACAGCTGGTGTAGCTACGGTGATAGCCGTCTCAGCTAGGGCCGCATATCTATCATTGAAATACTCCTTCATGGTGGTCTTAATACACCCAAACATCTCTAGAATCTGAACCTGGATAATCTTGACCATCTCCTTGCGGATGATCTCCTTGACGCGATGCTCTGTCAACGTTGGCCCATCCTGGGCGATAATCTCGATTGTTGTAGGGCACCCTGATCACCCTACCCTGATCCCGATCAGGATCCGGTCACAAAATGCCTCGTAACCACCATACAGAAAGTACACCAGGAAGATATCAAATAATCCGCACAAATAACAGGGAACTAACTCCGAACTAAACCCTAGGGGTTGTGACTTCCTTGCTACGCGTATGGGTCTTGTGATTTCAGTATTACGGGCCCATAATACCTTCCATACGTAGCCATATTTATCTCAAGTATCACCACAGCACCCTAAAAATATACATATACATGGTGGTCGCTTAATCCTCACTCCTAGAGGAAGGATAAATATCTCATAACTGACCTATCGGCCTCACACAACCCACCCATGAAACTTCCACCAACCCTGCAGCACTCGTGTATGCTAGTTATACATAACGTGGGACCCCATAGACATCCGAATACTTGGTCCTACTCTAAGCCCACAACTAAACAAGGAATAGGAAATAAAGCTGAACCAAACATTCTCAGGCTATAAGATCTTAATTATGTACAACTGTGATGCATACACTAAGCAACTACAGTAATGACGTCAATCTCATATAAGGAAAACCCTAGGTTATCAGGCATCATACAATCATGCAATTCTATCATGCAATTCCTGAAGATCCCTAGCCTAGTACTAGCATGATGTTCTAACATATCACATGATCAAATAACTGCATGGTATTTTGGGGTCTACTTACTGGCTCTGGTTGATCATACACTCTGCATCCTCCTTTACTTTTTTGAAAAACATTTAAAAATCATTTTGAAAATCTTTCCTTGATTTGAGACTAGATTCACACGACTGTTCATCCAATTCACTCAAACCAAACCAAGTTATAACAACCATAAAAATTCAAGCCAATTTAAAACTTTTTAATACATTTAGAAACCAACAATTATTAAAAATCTATTTTCAAAATAGTTCCATATCAGAGTATCCCAAAAACAAAGTCATAAAATGTGAGGAGCTATACGATCATGCCTTTGCCTTCTCGTGATTAACTAAGGTACCTAAAACCAAAACTGAAACTGTAAGCCCTAAGCTTAGTGAGTTCCCCCAAAATACCCATATACACAACATTATACCTATAATCACGAACATCATACTATGGATCCAATCAACCATCGGGTTGGAATACCCCAGGCCCTCAACCATCCGGTTGGAATACCAACATATTATGGGTCCAATCATCCTCGGGATAGAATACCCCATGCCCACAACCAACAGGTTCGAATTCCCACATACTACGAGTCTAATCATCCTCGGGATGGAAAACTCATGGCCCACAACCATTAGGTTGGAATTCCCAAGTCTATTGGCTTTCGCAGAAAGTAGATAAACCTCAACCACCAATCAAATATGTGCACATATATAACAAATAATCACATAACAGTCTATAGACAGACAAATCGATCTAACGGATCATAACAACATAATAAAACCATATCTACCAGGATAGTGATCTAACATATCATAAAAACATAATACCATCCTATCTACTAGGATACTAATTTAACAGATCATACTAGCATAGCATATCAGGATAACAATCCAAAAGGGCAGCCTTGGTGCCTTAGACCCTTGAGTATAGAGAGGAAAACTCACATCACAACTATCAAACTGAAGTGGTAAGCTCAAACTCTCAAATCACCGCCACCGACACCACCACCTATATTGACCATAGGACCATTTCCATAAATTTCCAAGTCAACGGTCAACGGTCAAAGTCAACAGTCCATGTTGACTTTAACTCGTCGAGTGCAGCTAGCAACTCGTCGAGTTCCTTAAGAGTTCAAAAGGTCATAAAACCCCGATTTGCCTAGTTTCCGACCAGCTCGTCGAGTCTATGCGTGTCTAGAAGTCGGGGAAAACCTTAACTGTCTCGTCAAGTCCTCTGTTGACTTGCCGAGTGTGACAACTGTCAAATTTCGGTCAAGTCAAAGTCAACTAAAGTCAACAAGTCAAACGTTTGACTCAATTTGCCCTTGGGTACTAGAATTTACATTATGAAATTTCTACACAACTCTCTATTCTAATGAGAGATCATAAATCAAAAAGTGCGAACATCTAGATCTCTTTAACCTAAAAATGTGGTATGCGGCTAGCCAAACCGATAAAGCAATGTTGCATACTCATCGGGAGTGTGTAAGATCCTTAAACAACGCTTAACAGTGTTTACGGACCTTGCATTGCGAAGCCGGACACTCACAAATGCCACACTCGAAACCTCTCTCAATCGTTTTCACTCTATCTCTCTCTATTCGAAATCTCTCTAAGTATGTGAAACCTCTACCAAAACTCTCTTTGTATGAGAAATCTCTCTACGTATGTGAAATCTCTCCCAAATCTCTCTAAGTATGTGAAACCTCTCCCAAAACTCTTTTTGTATGAGAAATCTCTCTAAGTATGTGAAATCTCTCTCAAATATCTCTCTGTATGAGAAATCTCTCCAAGAATGTCAAATCTCTCCCAAATCTCTCCAAGTATGTGAAATCTCTCTCAAATATCTCTTTGTATGAGAAATCTCTCCAAGAATGTCAAATCTCTCCCAAATCTCTCCAAGTATGTGAAATCTCTCCCAAATCTCTCTCAAAAGTTTCCCGTAACTTTTTAGAATCATTCAGGTCATTTCGACCCTTAACCGGGTAAAAAACGGCTTAAAACGGGGTAAAAACGAGAAAAATGGACCTTAGGAACCGAAACCTCTTAAGAAGAGAGAAGCCTCTTAGGACCCGAAGGTCCTCTTAGGGACCGAGAGCAAGGAGGAGCCGAACCCTCCTGAGCCGAAGGTCCTCTCAGGGCCGAACCTCGCCCAGGAGGAACCGAACCCGAAAGATCCTTGCAGGCCCGAACCTCGCAGAAACACCCGAACCCGAAGGCTCCTGGAACCGAACCCCAAGGTACTGTTCATCTACTATTCATTCGGGCTATTTCGGTTCTGATGCCCATGACCGAACCCTTCGCTTCCTCGCCTCCTCTCACTTCCTCGCCCCCTTCGTTTCCCACTGTTTTGCTTCGTTTCCGGCTACAGTCCTCAGCAAGGACCGAACCTCGGCCTAGGACCGAGAGGTCTCGCTGGGAACCCATTTTCTCCCGGTTTTCGCGTAGTTTTGCGTTTAAGGCCCGTTTTTAATTATTTTAACGCGAGATTTTCAACCAAAATCATATTTTAACATAATAAACCCTAAATATTCACAATTTAATCATATTTTCATAGAAATCTTTATTTAAATAATAAAAGCAAGTGGGTAAAGTACAAAGAGGTGGAGTGTTGACTTTGCTTTACCTTATGACACAAGTAACCACTCCCACACCCACTCTATGACCAGCCACACCTCCCCACCTTACCTAGGTCACATCAATGTCCTTTCCACTCAATTACCACCCTTTCCCACGTTTTTTAGAGCTGGATATTCATCCTCTCTCCTCATTTCTCTCATTTGCTCTCATTTCACTAAGTATCAAACACCACTTTTCTCTCAAACTTTTCTCCACCAAATTCGAGATTCAAGGCTGATTTTCAAGTGTTATTCCACTCTTAGTAAGTATAATTCATCCTCCTTATGATTATTTCACTTCATTCCACTCAAATCATGGATATCTTACACAAACTCCATCATATTTGTGTTAGAGCTTCGAATCTTCAAGTGATTCTTCAAGTCTTCTTGGGTTGAACACTTCTCTTCTTCAATACTTATATACTGAAATCACTCAAGGTGAGTTCATACCCCTACATTTTCATGTTTTCTCAAGTTCTTAGGGGGAGAATACAAGTTAAAACACCAAGAACATAACTAAGTTTTTCTAACAGCCTTCATCAGAAAAGTTCATCTCCATTCACGGACTGTTTTGGGCAACTTAAACATTTTTGTTTTCAAACCTGTATAAGGTTCAAATAGTTCAAGTTCTTAGATTTAAAATGACTACTTGCACATCTCCATACAATTTTTCTACAATATATGGTGATTTTTACAAAACTACCTATCATTTCAAACAACAATCCGGACCAGTCTGTGATTATCGACTTATTCACCCAAGTTGGAGGTCATTAAAAATCGTGATAAAAATTATGAGTAAACTAGACACATTTTTTGAACTCTCAGAATTTACGGATCTAGTTTTTGACTTCGTATGATTTTTCTATGATTTTTCCAAAATAGTGCAGAATGGCTAAAGTTAGCCAACAGCATATAAATATCATAACACTTTGTATTATGTTGAGCAAAGTGTATAATCATAAGTTCTAATTATTGAATGTGTTTCTTTGTTAGTTTATCATCATGAACTGAAACTAAGTCATTCATAATAAATATTATACATTCATTTTAGAACACGTATAATAAACTATAAAAAGTATAGTTTAATGGATTCATAACATTTATGTATTTCCATAAAAGAGTTCTTACATATTACAAACGTTTTAGATAAACTATAATAGGTATAGTTTATGATACATCACACAACAAACTCGTACAAAAAGGGTACGTTCATACAGAAAAGATTTATATTCACACACATTTCACGTAAACTTGTTAACCTATATTGTGAGACATTCTCTCCTCATACGTCCGAGTGCGGGATATAATTCATGGTAGTTATAATCAGAATCTCCTGGAGGGAGAACGTGATACTTGTATATAGATCTATATTGGGTTTGACACCCCACACCTTCCTGCTAGCTACAGTGGGACCTGCAGGTCTACAGGTGACAAATGTCATTTCAGTTTTCGCGACGCCTGAGAAACGTCGTGGCAGGTTCACATAGTCATAGTATGATTATAACGACTCACATAGGGATATAACAATCCATAAAGTTTACGGGATTTTATTTATAAAACCTAAATGGGTTTTATGTCGATTTAAAATCATTTTTTTTATCTCAATGAGTACAGATATTACTGTACACTTTTGGTTTTGGTAGTTACGACTACACATCATTTGAAACCACATTTATACCTTTAAGTATGATCAATACTTGTTATTTCTCGGTCCTCGGATTTCGGACTACATATATATAAAGTATTAACAAACACGAGAACATACGGAAATTTCATTTAATTCAAACGCGTCCATGTCCATTTAAATACATAACATTTTCTATTAGTAAGAAAGGTTACTTATACATTTTGGTCTTCGGTCATAAGACTACATTACACAGATTTTAAAGAAAATATCGGATTTTCTGGATACATATTTTAACGATTTTACAAGGAAAACGGTTTACTTTTCTAACAAAATCTCTTATGAACTCACCAACCTTTGTGTTGACACTTTTCAAAACTACTTGTAGTCTCAGGAATTCAGTGAAAACAGAAAATCAACAACGTTTTGAGGATGGGACGATAAATCGTCAAACAGTTCATTTTGTATCATAATATAATTGATGTGAATCATGTAAACATGTGCTTTGATGTAACGTTTTCAATTATATTTGTGATGGTTGTATTTACTTTGAGTACTATTATACTCATTGTTGTGATACTCTACATGAGGTCCTCCACCCCCGGACGTTTCCGCCATCCTTGGTTTGGGGGTGTGACACCGAGTCCATGTTGAAACCAAACAATAGGAAAACCCTTCCCAACTCGTCGAGTTCATATAGTCCATTTATTGTCCAGATGATTTTGAGCCATTCCAAGGCTCCAAATGGTAGATCTAGCTTCCCAAGGCATGGTTATCACATAAAGTTGCAAACTTTACGTGCATGCAAGGCTCTAAAGGCTTAGAATACGAAATTCAAGCTTAATGGGGTTTAACTCAAAGGGAATAGCTCATACTTGCTAAAGATTGAAACTTTATAGTAATAGAGGCCAAGACAAGTTTAGATCTGAAGTTGCAACTTCAAACCCTAGCCTATACCTAAAAATGGCTATCATACATGGTAGAAAGCCCTAATCTTAACCATGAAGAGATCTGGAAGGAGGAAAGTCAAGGTAATGACTTGTTACCTTCAAGTGATGTTATACTGGAGTAGAAATCAGATCCACAACCGTTCCTTGCCTCAAGCTTCTTGATCTTGAAGCTCCTTTCACCAAGATCCACCTTCCAAGCTTAAAAACACACAAATATGGAGAGAAAACATGTTTTAGGGTTTATAGACTCAAATGGGGCTGTAAGGGAGGCTAGGGGAGAGATAATGCCTCTTTAAATAGGGTGCAAAACAAATTAGTATTTCATCCTCCAACTCCAACTCGTCGAGTCATGCCTCCGACTCGGCGAGTTAGTCACTTAAACACGTGGACAAAAATGTTCCTACTCGTTGAGTGAGAGCATCCAACTCATCGAGTAGACCTTTCAATATGAAAATAAAGCTGCAAAATTAATACCTGAGTGTCGGGGTGTTACACACCATCTCATAATTCAAGCAACCAAATCTAAAGTTATCTTACAAGAGAAAATATAGTTATCAATCACTCCAACACTAATCCCACAAATAGGTCAATCAAAAGAATGAATGTCCAAATTTCTTTTAGATACATTTATCCAGATAGGCAACCTGTCCAAAGTCAAACGCTAAGCAAAATTAATGACTTTTATAAGCACCAACCTTACCCATCTAGTGGCAGAAGAACTCGACACTAAAAAAGACTCATGAATGAAATAACGTGATGAAGCAACTAAAAATATCTCGATGCTTCCAAATTCTGAACCTACTGATCAAGATGCATGGTTAAGGAAACCAAGAGGAACAAGGAACAAAGAGCATCCCATTACTCATTATTAGCCCCTTATTTGGACAACATACGAAAAGAGTAAAAAAAACAAACTTGACTTAATTTGGATTTAATGAAAATTGCTTTATCCTCTTTGAACAACAACTTGTGAAAACACACTCCAGCATCGTATCCTGCCAAAACAAAGTTAGTGTAACATCACCCACCTTCTTCTTGAAAAAAAAAAGTAGGTTGACACCTTTCCTATATAACTGAGAGGTATATTTGATGATATCAAGCAAAATAAAACCACTAATCGAGCAAAACTTGACGATCAAGAAAGTAATGAGCCTGTACACAACTTTAACCACATGAACCCAAAGGTCACCATGTTGAGCTGAAAACCACCAAAATTTATTTAAACAAAAGAGTTTTGTTTAAAGGATAAAAACCACTAACACCCAATCCTCCATCTTTATTTTGAACCAAAAGCTTATCGAAACTAAACCATGACATAATGTTCTCCTCCAAATCATCCCCCCCCCCCCCCTTAAGAAGTTATTACAAAGAGACTATAGTTTCTTTAGAAAACTAATTAGAGTTTTATATAAGGACATAAAATATTTAGGAATTAACCTAAGGACATAGTTCACTAGATTCAACCGTCCCCACAAAATTTTCGACAATATCATTCTAATACTCAATGTTGGACATATTACTGCTTACCAAAACCCTCAAGATACATGAATGGAGATTTTAAAGTTGTACACTCAATCGACAAAGCAATACTCTGGACCTCTATGAAAGCAACTCCAATACCAATGAGTCTGATTTTTGGAGATTTACCTTGAACCCCAAAGTAAGGTTAAAACAATGCAAACATTAATAATGTTATGAAAATTTGACTCCTTCCAATCTCCTTTGAAGAGCACATCACTAGAGTAAAAAAGATAGGAAATCTGCACCTGATCATTAGTACCAATATATATATATATATATATATATATATATATATATATATATATATATATACATGTAGGGTGAGGTTCAATAGAGAACCATAATTAACCAAGGAACCAAGGAACCAATCTTTTTTTCAACTTTTAAAACTTATTTTTTATCAAAAAAAAACTAAAAATACATAAATTCATAACTTTTTATCATTTTCCCAATGATATCAAATTCGATTTTTTATACGTCAAATTCACAATGTGAATTTTTGAAAATTCACAATGTGAATTTTTGAAAATTCACAACGTGAATCCGAAAAATATTTTCACATTCACAATGTTAATATATGAATTTAGATATTTTTAGATTTTTTTTTTTGATAAAAAATAAGCTCTACAAATTGAAAAAAAAGATTTGGTTCCTTGAAGAACCAATAATTATAGTTTCCATGATCCAAATGATCGGCAAAAGAGATATGCAATGCCTCCATGATTAGAAAAAGAGATAAGGAGAAACAATTCTCACTGACGTAGCCCTCTGAAAAACTAAGACTTGATTGTAGGGGTTATGTTAAGCAATATGAAACCTATGGTAGACTTAAGACAAGCCTAAATCCAACCATAATAATCAGAACCTAAATTAAACATCTCGAAGATATCATCAAGAAAGTCCTATCACATGGAATCGTAACCCTTTTAAATGTGAATTTTGAAAAATGTAGCCTTCTTCTTCCTAGATTTACACCAACAAAGCAGGTCATTCAAAATAAAAGGACCATTTAGATTTTTTGACCCTTAGTAAAGCTCGACTGCTATGGGATAACAAGATCCCCCCATAATCAAACTTAATCTATTTGCCAAACAATTTCTAACAATCATGTACTGGAAACTATCTGTAACCTTAAGAATAAGAGCAATAAAAGAGGGATTGCACTTCCAAGGAATAAAGCACGAACTGAAGAACTCCAAAACCACATTCAGAACATCATTACTATCTAAAGACCAAAACCACTGAATAAATTCAAAATCGAAACCATTCAGACCTGGGGATTTCTCAAAACTAAAATCCCAAACTGAACGTTTAATCTCCTCAGGAGTAATCTCACCAGTTGAATCTAAGACCTGCATTTGCGAAATAGGCTTGGCGAACTTTAGTATAAGAGAATCCATGAATCACAAGGCTTATTAATCGACAAAAAATGATATTAAAGTTGCTTCTTGACAGGATTCGGAAAGCTAAGCCAATCACAATTTACTAACACTCCCCGAATAGAGAGTTTAATGTATTTTTTTTATTCAAAATTTCATGTAAATATTTAGAATTTTCATCGGCTTCAATATCCCATCTTACATTAGCCTTATAAGCAACCTCCAACGCATCCACAATATTCAAATTAGCGCCCCTGATCTTGTGTCCTAAAAGCGATCTTGTCTAGTACGGACTGGGCAACAGCGCTAGGTGTAAAAGGATACGCTCCAAGACTCAAGAGGTAAGCTCTTCTCTTTAAAGAACATACCAAAGAAACCATAGAAACCTTCTAACTTGACCGTCAGAGCTTTCTTTCAGGAGCACCCTCCTGGGAAAAGGCTGACGGCCCATTTTGCCTTGCGATCTTGCAGAGACGGCACAGACTCTAGCTGTGCAACTTAGATTGAGACAACTTCAAGGTTGCATCATTTGGCGCCATCCGTTTGTAAGACGAGGAGCACAAACTAAAAGCACAAATCCGGAAGATCAATGGAATCCGACGACAGTGACGGACACGGAGGGCATCAGACCAGTCCCATACGCTCTATGGCAATGTTGGACGAAACACCGCCGCCTACGGCGGACAACAGAGCAACCCTAGGCGAGGGAAGCTCTACAATAACTACCGACACCGCCTCGCAACCTTCAAACCACCAACCAAGATTAGCCCTGAAGAGGCCACCACTAACCACATCTCTTCAAATGCGACCATTCTTAGTGCCACCAATGCAGCACCCATCACCAATTCACTCAACGACGCTACCATCAATCCAGGTCCACAATATCCCACCATCACTTCCGGTACCACCACTACACCAGATATCGGTTGGACCGTGCCCAATGCTTTCATTACAGCCACTGGCACAAACTATGATGGCCCATACACCGCCTATCTACCCTGTGGTGGGTACATGGACTGGACCTACCACCGCCCCTAACCATTACCCACAACAGGCCTCAATGGTTAACCCTTTAACACAAGTGCACCCTTTCCCTTTCGTCTATCCCCTCCAGTTTCCATTCCAACAATAGCCCTTTTACGGTCCATGTCTAGGCTAGCATGCATCATCATCGTACGGTTTACACCCTCAGCCCCAACCGCAAGGAGTGTTAACAATCCCAAACCAAGATTGTCTCTCCTGCAGCGTTACCTTTCCATTCGTCATGGAATTTCTAGATTACGAAATACCAAACACAGCTAAACTGCCAACACTCAAAACCTATAACGGTACCACTAACCCGGATAGCCATATCGACACGTATGAGTGGATGATGACATCGCTGAAGCTCGATGAGAGGTTTTGGTGTACATATTTTCCGACAACTCTCAACGGCAATGCAGGCACGTGGTTCAAGACGTTGCGTCTAGGCAGCATTTCCAACTTCGCTCAGCTCAAATACCTATTTCTCACTAACTTTATGCAGTTGCGTAAGTACAAAGGAGATTCTCACTCCAAAATAGGTTGCAAGCAAAAGGAGGGTGAAACTGTACGAGAATAGTTCACAAGGTTCATACATGCTACGTTAGGTTTGCCAGGACATGACTAGGGGCTCATAGTCGGTGCCTTCACGTGGGGACTCTTACCAGGCCCCTTATCCTAAAAGCTCATGGGTAAGAAGCCCCAGACAAGGGCCGAATTAAAAGAGAGGGTAGAACGATACATGCAGCAAGAAGAAGGCGAAGCAGCAAAGTAGGCATATCTAAATGTTATGACGACCAAGCGTCACAACCCAAGTCACAAGGACTTTCGTGGGGGAAGTAGACTTCGGCCAAGTAAGAAGGCCTCATAGGCGACTTGGACCATTCATTAGGGACGACAGGCGGAATCGTCGACCGGATGCATACATCGTGTCGGAGACACAACCACCAGCCAAGTCGATAAAAAACCGGTACTATGAGTACCACAAAAACAAGAACCACGATACTGCTAATTGCTCGGTACTAAAGAAGGAAATGGAAGAATAGCAACTCAAAGGAGACCTGGTGGAGATAGCACGGAGCCTGCGTTCCAAGTTCGACGCCAAAAACGCCAAAAGCACGTCTCTAGAGGGGGCTCAATCTATGGAGATATTCATGATACGTAACAAAAGAAATAGGTAAGAAGAGTCCGCTAGCCAATGGGGTTCCCAGCCTCCGATACGAATGCTTACGTTCTCCGCACAAGACCCCCAACCGAAGGGGTGGAGAGGTGACAACTGTTGGGTTTTGAGCAATTTAACACTTCCTAAGTGTGCATGCAACCCTAATAAACCTTGGATCTATGTTTGTCTAAATACATGCAAAATAATAATTTTCCAAGGTTTATAACCTATCTAACATGGCATGGGGAACATTTCAACATAAAAGAGTTAGAAGAGATTACATACCTTTTGGTGAGTTTGGTTCTAAGGAGTTTGAGGGCCAAGCACCAATAGTGTGAATGCCTCAAATGGAATCACAAACACCACAAACTCTTGGAAAACTTTGAGAGAGTATACACACTCTTGTATTTTCGGCCACACACATGCACACACACACTAGATCACTAGTTTTCTCTTAGGCTTCATTTCATGCTCCATAAGCATGCTTATATAGTGTGCATGGTTAGGGTGAAACCCTAATAACCCATGTCTTTTCCTTTTCCAAGGATCCATGGGTTAAAAGCTCCATGGATCATCCATGGACTTCCACATAAGCCTAGCCCATTAACAAATGAGTATTAGCCCACACTATATAAAACAAATAGCCCATAATTTAATTAGTATTCCTTTTAATCTCTAAATTAATTCATAATTAATTTAAGACTAAAACTAATTAAATAACGTAACTTCATATTAATATATTATAACTCATAATATATTAATAAACATATGTGTATAACTCTCATAAAATTATCCATAATAGTTTGGATGAGATGCAACCCAAATGGACCATGCCGGTCGGGTCAAGTATATACCAAATAAGTTATGGACTTAGACACCTTATTTTGCATGTATTTAGACAAACATAGATCCAAGGTTTATTAGGGTTGCATGCACACTTAGGAAGTGTTAGATTGCTCAAAACCCAACAGTGGTATCAGAGCCTAGGCTTGCTTGTTTGATACTTGATGCAAAATAGTGAAAAAAGTCGAAATCGTTGCTGTCTGCATGGTGGACTCGCCGAGTCCATTGGTGGGACTCGACGAGTCCAAGGCAAACTTCAACCTACTCGGCGAGTAAGTTCGTGCACTCGACGAGTAGGATCGAAAGAATGCAGAATCTCGACTTTTGCTGCTGGAAATGGACTAGAAACATTACCCTAAATTGTTTTGGTGTTATAAAACTTATTTTAGTTGGTGTAATGGTTGTTCTAATCCATTTACAATAGCATATATCAAAATTCCATGATTTTATGTGTTCATATAATTCTTGAATTTTTGATGATCATGTTCATGTTCTTATGAATTTAGAAAATGATAGGAATTATTTGCTGAATTGTTTAGGATTAATTCTTGATCATTTATGTGTTTTAATGGAGTCCATAATTTGTCCTCAAGTTATGGATTACCAAAGGTCACTTTCATTTAACACACACTTAAAACACATAAGTTACATGAAAATGAAGAGTCTTCATTTTTATGAACCTTTAATTCATAAGTTATGAAATGAAGAGTTTTGCAAAGTTACAAAACTTGCCCTCAAGTTTTGGAATTTGTAAAGTTTCACACACTTTAATAAACTTTAATTCCAAACCTTAGAGTTTTAATAGTTAAAATTCAACCCTTATACTATTTATAACATTAATGGTTAATTATTATATATATGTATAAGAATAAGTCGTTTTACCGTTAGTAGGCCTCATTCACGAAGCCGGTCTATAAGGTGGGTATAAGGTTGTTGCCTATAAAATGGCGACTTAATGGGTGTATACTCTCACCCACCGCTTGCTTGATCGGTGGAGGGTCGTTAGCCGAACGGGTAGAACAATGACTTTAAATCCTCATTAAAAGTATAATGAATATTATAAAATAACTAAACTCTTTTAATTCCCAATCTTAGTTATTTTAGGAAAATGTGAACATGGTGCTAGTCCATGGAATTCACACTTTGTACCTTACCAAGTCGTTGGTGGAGCGTGTGTGGTTAACCGGCACACTAACTAGGACTAGTAAGGATCACGAAGGGTGACTTAATGTTGTCATAGATCAATGGAGCGTGTGTGGTTAACCGGCACATTGATTAGGTGATAATATTAAGAGTACCGAGTGAGTTAGCATGGTTATTCACACCTTGTTTTGTGATCCTCGGCATCCCAGTCACAAAACTTGAAGGGCACAATCGAGATTGAAACATGCCATTGAAAAGTTCAATGAATCTCAAAAGAATCTAGGAATTTCAAATCCAATTAAACCTAATAAATCATTTCGTTTTCATGGTGGAAATTGGTGAATCGTCATTCACCTACCTTTCAAATATATTATTACTTAGATTACGGCATCCCTCTTCTAAGTGTAATATATTGTGATTGGATCCTAGCCTTAATATTACATTTGGGTGTCTTATTAAGGATCCTAAATATCTAATCTAAACTTACTTTCTTCTTTCAGATGTCTTCCAACACTAATGCTTCAGGCTCTAACCCAACTGGTTCTTTCTCTCTCATGAATCTTTGTGGGAGGGTCATCTTTGATGGTTCCAACTTCATGGATTGGATTAGGAACATCAGGATGGTTACTCGTTACGAGGACAAGGAATATGTCCTCGATAAGGAGTTAAAAGAACTTGATGAGTCTACTGCTACTCCTGAGGAGATCGCTGAATTCAGGACTCATGAGAGAGATGCTACTAAGGTGGCATGTATCATGATGGCCACGATGACAGCCGAGCTCCAAAAGTCGTATGAAGATTTCTACCCTTTTGAGATGCACCAAGACCTGATGGAAAGGTACCATCAGAGTGCTCGTCAGGAGCGGTATGAAATAATCTCCTCCATAATAACTACCCGCATGAAGGACGGTGAATCCGTCACGGGCCACATGCAAAAGATGCAAAGGTATGTGGACCATTTGCTGAAGCTGAATGTTAACATCCCCGAGGAGTTGGCGATTGACATCATTTTGCACTCCTTACCTTCTTGTTATGATCATTTTCGAATGACATATCATATGAACAAGGAGGAAGTTACCCTCAGCAAGCTTCAAGGACTCTTGAAGACCGCTGAAACCGGTCTTAAGGGTAAAGCGGTTGTTACCTCTACTACTCCTACTCCAACTTCTACCCCTGTTTTAGCTATTGGGCAAGGCAAAGGGAAAAAGAGGAAGCACCCTTCGAAGGGTACCAAGGGAAAGTCTCTTGAAGGCTCCTCATCAAAGACTAAGAATGGTTCTGTCACTCCTTCTGCCATTCCAAAGGATGCTGAATGCTTTTATTGCCATGAAAAGGCACACTGGAAGCGAAACTGCCCTAAGTACTTGCAGGATCTAAAGGATGGGAAAGTGAAACCCACCTATACAGGTATTTACACTATATTGTCTAATTACTCAACATATTCTAACTCTTGGGTGCTTGATACAGGATGTGGTATTCACATATGTTCTGATTTGCAGGGCCTAAGAAGAAGTGAGGATGTGGAGCACGGGAAGATAAACTTAATCATGGGGAATAGGAAGGCTTCACCTGTTTCCAAGATTGGAGTTTATACTTTGTTGCTTAATAATGGGTTAAAATTAGATTTGAATAAATGTGTGTACTCGTCTGAAATGGCGAGGAATATTATTTCTTTTCATGCTTTGTACAAACAAGGTTTTACCTTTTCGTTTGATAATGAATGTGGTGGTATTAATGCTTTCTTTAATAATGTGTTTTATTTTAAAGCATTACCTTGTGATGGCGTGTATGAAACTGTGTCGATTGTAGACAACTTAGGAAATAATGTGTTGTATATTGATTCTTCTACTAGCCTAGATAAAGCATCATTGTGGCATTGTCGTCTTGGACATGTAAACAAGAAACGCATAGGCCAACTCCAAAAGAGTGGAGTCTTGGAATCATTTGACCTCAAATCAGATGATAGTTGTGAATCTTGTCTACTTGGAAAAATGACAAAATCACCCTTCACTGGAACTTGTGAGAGGGGTGAGGGTTTGTTGGACCTAATACATACTGATGTATGTGGGCCATTCAAAACCGCCACAAGGGATGCTAATCGGTATTATGTGACTTTTATTGATGATTATAGTAGATATGGGTATGTCTACTTAATCAAACATAAGTCAGAAACCTTTGAAAGGTTTAAGGAATTCAAACAGGAAGTAGAAAATCAATTGGGCAGGAACATTAAGATGCTTCGATCCGATCGAGGTGGTGAGTATCTTAGTACTGAGTTCCTTGACTACTTTAAGGAGTGTGGGATTGTCTCACAATTGACTCCTCCCAGGACACCACAGCTGAATGGTGTAGCTGAGAGGTGTAATCGTACCTTGTTGGACATGGTTCACTCTATGATGAGTCGAGTTTCGTTACCAATCTCTTTTTGGGGGTATGCCTTAGAGACTGCCGCCCATATCCTTAATCTAGTCCCTACAAAGAAGGTTACCAAAACACCTCATGAGATGTGGACTGGGAAGGTTCCCAATTTGGACCACATCAAAATTTGGGGTTGCGAAGCTTTCGTGAGGCGTGAAACTCATGATAAGCTTGAACCCCGAAGTGAAAGGTGTATTTTCATCGGCTACCCACAGAAATCCTTCGGTTACCTTTTCTACAGACCCAGTGAGAATGTGGTCTTTGTAGCACGAAGAGGGATCTTTCGCGAGAAAGAATTTATAAGCCAAGGAGACAGTGGGAGGCAGATTGATCTTGAAGAAATTCAAGAATCAATTGATGAAGGAACCTCAGACACTAGCAATCAACCTGAGGAAGAAACTCCTGTTGATCCAGCTGACGAGTCTGTACCTCCGAGACGTTCCACACGGGTTAGGAACACACCTTCGTTTTATTATGGTTTTCATATTACTACGGAAGGTGATACGTTTATTAGTGATAGTACACTAGTAAATTTGGATGAACCTAGCAGTGTTAAGGAAGCCATGGCAGGCCCGGAGTCTGCTAAATGGAAGGAGGCTATGGACAGCGAGATACAGTCCATGTATGACAATCAAGTTTGGAACTTGGTTGACAATGTACCGGGCCGTAAAACAGTCGGGTGCAAATGGATCTTCAAAAAGAAGACAAACATGGAAGGAAAAGTGCATACTTATAAGGCTCGACTGGTTGCGAAGGGTTTTACTCAAACTCAAGGTATTGATTATGATGAAACCTTCTCGCCGGTAGCAAAGATTAAGTCTATTAGGGTTATGTTAGCCATTGCAGCATTTCATGATTATGAAATATGGCAAATGGATGTCAAAACTGCTTTCCTTAATGGAAAGTTGGCTGAGGATGTGTACATGAATCAGCCAGAGGGTTTTGTCAATGCAGAGTACCCTAATAGAGTATGCAAGCTTGAGAAATCCATTTATGGATTAAAACAAGCATCTCGTAGCTGGAATCTTTGTTTTGATGAGAAGGTAAAAGAGTTTGGCTTCTTGAGAAGAGAAGATGAGTCTTGCGTGTATGTCAGAGCTAGTGGGAGTATAGTTAGCTTCTTGTTACTGTATGTGGATGACATACTACTCACAGGAAATGACATCCCAACCTTGCAGGAGGTTAATTCCTGGCTTGGGAAGTGCTTTGCTATGAAGGACCTAGGGGAGGCTACCTATATCCTAGGGATAAGGATATTAAGAGAAAGGAGTAGAAGACTAATTGGACTTAGTCAGAGTATCTACTTGGATAAGGTGTTGAAAAGGTTCAACATGGAGAATTCCAAGAAAGGAGATTTACCGATCCAAAGCAATACCAAACTGAGTAAGACTCAGAGTCCGAGTACAGAGGCAGAGATAGCTGAGATGAGCCAATTACCATATGCTTCCGCAGTTGGCTCGATCATGTATGCTATGACTTGTACCCGTCCTGATGTGGCATTTGCTTTGAGCATGGTCAGCAGGTATCAGGGGAACCCTGGCAAGGCTCATTGGACCGCGGTAAAGAACATTCTCAAGTACCTGCGGAGGACTAAGGATTGGATCCTTACCCTTGGTGGTAGTGATGACTTGAGAATATTAGGGTATAGTGATGCTGGTTTTCAGACTGATAGGGATAATTTCCGCTCTCAGTCGGGCTGGATCTTTACCTTAAATGGAGGGGCAATTTCTTGGAAAAGTTCCAAACATGAGACGGTGGCTGATTCGACTTGTGAATCAGAGTATATAGCAGCGAGTGAAGCAGCGAAGGAGGCGATATGGCTAAAGAACTTCATCAGAGACCTTGGAGTTGTACCAGCTATTAAGGAACCTATAGAGATTTTCTGTGACAACAATGCTGCGGTTATCTTAGCCAAGGAACCGAGAGATCATGGCAGATCCCGACACATTGACAGAAAATATCACTTCATAAGACACAAGATTGAAGAAGGACTCCTTGTGACAAGGAGGATATCGTCAGATGAGAATCCTGCAGATCCCCTTACGAAGGGACTGACGAGGGTTAAGCATTTTCAGCATGCGAGACGCATCGGGCTGAGGGACGATATTAGTTTTACAGATTAGATAGTTTTTCTGAAACTTGTAAAATGTAATCGACGTTTGATGATGAATAAAATTTGTGATTTATTTATGAGTAAAGTGTTACTATCATTGTCAATTATTTACTATTGTTTCAGTTTTGCATGTTTTGACTTCCAGAATAATTAATTTATTCAAACCTCCACAATCGATCATACGTCGGAAGTAGGTATGAATCAAGATTGTCATGAATTGGGTTTGTAGATGCCTTAAAGGTGTTTAGACATGGCAATGGTTGCTGCAACATTCATGAGTACTCATAAGTTATGAGTATTGGTATAAACCCACGCTCACTTGTATCACTTCATGGAATTTATCTCGAGTGATCGTGAGACGATAACATCATATAAATCTTTAAACCTAGAGACATGAGTTGTTACCTATGAGTTGGTTGTGCATTGATTGCACGTAAACGCATCAGTAACTTGATGTTATAAAACGTTCCTTTGTGTACAATTCAATAAGTAGTAGAACAAGCATATCAGTCGAAGTTTATCTGTTCCTTCTAGAAATAGAAGCGATATCTGGGCCCCTCGATGATTTTGTGTTGACCCATGTACCAGGCCTGGTCAGAACTAAACCGATGTGTTCAGTGAAGTTCTTCGTCAAACAAATCGGATAATCGAGAAACAACTGCTAGACAATAAGCAAGACATAGTTCCATGTGTTTGTCCGGCTGATATCATGAGAACAGAGGATTATGTGATCACTTATCTAAAATGGCGCTTCATAGTTCGACAGAGTCTTCATTGTTCGAGGGAGTTTTCGAGAGCTACGATTGTTGGTTGGTTCCTGAAGTTATAGGCAAATATAGTTATTAGACTTATCCAAGTGGGAGTCTGTTGGATAAGGTGTCTAAGTCCATAACTTATTTGGTATATACTTGACCCGACCGGCATGGTCCATTTGGGTTGCATCTCATCCAAACTATTATGGATAATTTTATGAGAGTTATACACATATGTTTATTAATATATTATGAGTTATAATATATTAATATGAAGTTACGTTATTTAATTAGTTTTAGTCTTAAATTAATTATGAATTAATTTAGAGATTAAAAGGAATACTAATTAAATTATGGGCTATTTGTTTTATATAGTGTGGGCTAATACTCATTTGTTAATGGGCTAGGCTTATGTGGAAGTTCATGGATGATCCATGGAGCTTTTAACCCATGGATCCTTGGAAAAGGAAAAGACATGGGTTATTAGGGTTTCACCCTAACCATGCACACTATATAAGCATGCTTATGGAGCATGAAATGGAGCCTAAGAGAAAACTAGTGATCTAGTGTGTGTGTGTGCATGTGTGTGGCCGAAAATACAAGAGTGTGTATACTCTCTCAAAGTTTTCCAAGAGTTTGTGGTGTTTGTGATTCCATTTGAGGCATTCACACTATTGGTGCTTGGCCCTCAAACTCCTAAGAACCCAACTCACCAAAAGGTATGTAATCTCTTCTAACTCTTTTATGTTGAAATGTTCCCCATGTCATGTTAGATAGGTTATAAACCTTGGAAAATTATTATTTTGCATGTATTTAGACAAACATAGATCCAAGGTTTAAAAAATGTAACGATACAAAGAGTTTATGTCGACACGGGGCTTTCGGCAAACATAATCTATGAGCACTGCTTCCATCTTCTCCCAGATCGTTGGAAAGACAACATGAGACCTACGACTGGGATGCTGGTCGGATTCACTAGCCACAGCCTGTGGACACTAGGCACAATTCACCTCCCCCTGACTCTAACTATCCATGACAAGTAATGAAAAAGGACAGTCCTGATTGATTTCATCGTTATACTGCAGTCAGTGGAGCATAACATCATCTTGGGAAGGATAGCCCTCCAAAACCTAGGAGCGGTCCCGTCGACCATGCATAGAATCGTGAATTTTGTCACTTCAACTGGTCTAGTCACAGTGCTTGCTACCCCACCCAAAGAATTGCAATGCTTTATGGTCATGTAACCAGCACAGATAGCCAAGGAGATCAAGAAGCTGTGGCATGACCCTGCAAGAGGAAAGGAAGTAATCAACAAAGAATATCCTGATCAGCCAGTCAGTATTGGCCATAATCTTCCAGGTCACGCAAGAGAAGCATTGATTGGCCTGCTCAAGCGGTACAAACATGTGTTTGCTTGGACACCTACAGACATGGTGCGTGTGGATAGAGGGGTCATCGAGCATAAGCTCATGATCAAACCAGCTACAAAGGAAGTCAAATAGAAGAAAAGGGTCCAGGGGGACCGCAACAGGGCGATTAACGCGAAAGTGGCTAAACTGGCGGAGGCCAGAATTGTGAGGGAAGCAGTTTTCCCAACTTGGATCGCTAATCCGGTTATGGTACGCAAGCATGACGGGTCATGGAGCATGTGGATCGATGTTTATGACTTGAACAAAGCATGTCCTAAGGACTGTTATCCCCTCCCGGAGATCGACCAAAAAGTAGAGTCGCTACAAGGGTTCAAGCTAAAGTGTGTCTGGATGCATATAAAGGATATCACCAGATTTTGATGTGTGAGGAGGATGAAGAGAAAACGGATTTCTACACAGATCACGACACTTTCTGCTACACTTAGATGACTTTCGGTCTAAAAAACGCGAGAGCCACATACCAGCGTCTAGTCGACTCAATTTTCGCCAAACAAATTGGAAGGAATATTGAAGTGTATGTTGACGATATGATAATCAAGAGCCTGCATGAAGACAAAATGTTGCAAGACATCGAGGAAACCTTTTGTACGCTAGAAAGGATCAAAATGAAGTTGAACCCAGCCAAATTCACATTTGTAGTAGAGAAAGGACAGTTCCTGGGGTACTATGTCACTAAGCAGGGGATCCAACCCAGCCCAGCTAACGTAGACTAACTTATGGAGATACCGCCCCCAGCCACTCTCAGAGACGCGCAGGGTCTAAACGGGAAACTCATAGCTATTAGTAGTATCATCTCAAAGTCCGCCGACAAGGCTATGACACTATTCTATACTCTAAAAGGTTGCATTGAAAAGAGAAACTTTCAATGGACGGCCGCAACAGAGGCGACACTCCAAAAGATTAAGGAAGCACTGCACAAGTTGCCCACGTTGGCCAGCCCCATTCCGAGAAAAACATTACAAATGTACCTCTCGACCTCAAATGAAGCAATATCTTCAAGTTTGACTGTAGAAAGGGAAGGAGAGTAGAGGACGGTATACTTCATCAACAGGGCATTGCAGGGCCCTGAGCTTAACTATCCTACCTTGGAAAAGTTAGTTTTGGCGCTCATTTACGCGGCGCGACGTTTGAGGCGCTATTTCTAGGCACACCAAATCGAGGTCTTAATGAATTGCCCCATTAAACAAATATTACTCAATCCGGGGACATCGGGCCGGCTGTTAAAATGGATAATTGAGTTGGGGGAACATGACATAAGTTACCGTCCAAGGAAAAGTATCAAGGGGCAAGCATTGGCTGATTTTTTGCTCGAGATCCCAGATGAAAGAGGCTCGGCCAAGGAAGGAATCTGGGCAGTAGAGGAAGTCCCGGCTAATAACCACTCATGGACGCTGTACACCGATGGGGCATCCAGTAGGGAAGGCTCGGTGGCGGGCCTAATCCTGACTAGCCTAGAGGGAGAGGAAGTAACTTATGCTCTTCATTTTGATTTCCATACCTCAAATAACAAGGCTGAGTATGAAGCCTTGTTGGCGGGACTGTGCTTAGCTAAACAAATAGGTGTGAAGGGCGTCACGGCCTTAACAGATTCGAGGTTAGCTGCCAATCAGATCAACATAAGTTTTGAGGCAAGATATCAAAGAATGGAGAGGTATGTGAGAATAGTAACGCAATTGATCCGATCTTTAAAACAGTTCACGACTAAGCAAATACCTCGAAGTGAGAATAGAAAGGAAAACGCCCTAAGTAAGTTGGAATCTATGTGCTTTGATCATCTATCGAAGAGTGTCTTAGTAGAAGTACTCAAAGAAATAAGCATAGATGAGCGACATGTAAATTCCTTAACGACCACCGGGCCCACACGGATGACACCATTTATGGAATACCTGCAAAGGGGAGTGCTACCAGACGATCATGGAGAAGCTAGGAAAATATGCATAAAAGCACCCTCATACGCACTGATAAACGGGGAACTATATCGAAAAGGGTTCACAGCGCCATGGTTGAAATGTGTGGACCAAGCTAAGGGAATGGAAGCGCTGCAGGAGGCGCACGCAAGCCAGGCAGGTGCGCATGAAGGAGCACGAGCCTTAACGAGTAAGGTACTTCGAATGGAAATTAGTGGCCCACTGTGCACCAGGATGCAGTGGGATTGACTAAGAAATGTAAAGAATGTCAGTCCTATGCCCGTGTCCAAGAAAATCCACCAGTGCCGCTGCATAATATATCCAACCCATAGCCATTCTACTAGTGGGGCATAAACATTGTAGGACCGTTCGCACCCGGAAGGTTAAAGTACATGGTGGTGGCAGTGGATTACTTCACAAGGTGGATCGAAGCAGAACCACTAGCATGCATATCCGGGAGACAAATGATAAAATTTGTATGGAAGAATATCATGACAAGGTTTGGAACACCTAAGATACTCGTTAGTGACAACGGTTTACAATTTGTTGAGAACCCTTTCAGAGAATGGTGTGCCAATAAAGGGATTAGTCAGCGGTTCACATCGGTGGCACACCCACATGCGAATGGACAGATAGAAGTGTCTAACCGGACCATCGTGAATGGGATCAAGAAACGGCTAGGTAAGGCAAAGGGAAACTGGGCAGAGGAGATACCCGCAGTGCTGTGGTCATACAGAACAACTCCGCGAACAAGTACATAAGAGACCTCATTTAGCCTAATGTATCGGATGGAGGCTATACACCCCATGGAGATAATGGTGGGCACGCTAAGGACAGTTAGTGCAGATGAGGAGAGCAATGCCCAGGACTTAAGGCTAAATATGGACATCCTAGAAGAAAGGCTCGAGAAGTCGGAGATACGCTAGGCCGCTTATAAGCGTGCAACGGAAAGATACTACAATCATAGGGTAAAAGAGAAAGCATCCTGAGTGGGTGAATATTTGTTAAGGAAGAACGAAGCATGCCGAACCCAACCCCAAGGCAAACTGGGTCCAATATGGGAGGGCCCGTATTATAGAGGTAAAGCAGAATGGGGCATATGTTTTGGAAACAATGGAAGGAAGGCAAATACCAAGAACCTAGAATGCTAGGAACCTGAAGAAGTTTTTCTTTTTAGGAAAAAGGAGAAAAGCAGACCCAGCCACTTAGTGTTGCTCAATGTCGTGTTCAGCGTACCACATCCTAAGTACTTAGTGTAGTTGATTTCATGCTTAGTGACATGATCATCATACTAAGTGTACTAGAGCCCATGATCAGTATAAATAAGCGATCAATGTAATAAATTTTAATACTCAGTGCATTAAGCTATTGCAAAATGTCTAAATATTTGATGCATTGGATTTAATAGTTGGGTGCTTAGAGCACCCATATTCGATACTCAGCGTATCAATGACAATATGAGAAAAATAGAATGCTCAGTGTATTGAGGTACTAATAGGGGTAAAACGAATGCTTAGAACATACAACATGGTATATAATATGCCAAACATCGTCACATATGCAATTAAAGAAGTAATATCTAACAAACTCCACGCATTACATGTCCAAATGAAGCAAACAAAAGTAGGCATCCAGAAGCATAGCAAAAAAACAAACCATCAAACAAACAAAAAAACAACACAGAAAAGAAAAAGCAAAGCAATGAACAAGAACATTTTCACACCCCATAAGGGGTAGCACATGACGTCGGAGCATCTTTTTCTTCATCACCATCATTCCCACCATCCCCAGCCAATTCCACTACCTCACCCATCGCACCACCACTGGGGCTCCCACCACTCACACCAATGTTACAATCTCCATCACCTTCAACACCCTGACCACCTTCACCTACAACACCCTGGACCGCTTGCATAGTTTCCTCTCCTCGAACCACCAAACCCTCTGAAGTACCCTCCGAGCCAGAAAAAGCACACAATTCCCAAAGGACCCCAATGTACAAATCTCCCAGCCCTAACAACGATCCATGGTCCATACTTGCAAATGATAGCAGAGCCTCGTTCACACTAACAGCAGGACCAACAGAGGAGAGACATGCATACACACCTTCAGAACCAACACCAGCAGTCGCCTTCTGAACGGACCAGCCTCGGCAACAAAGGCAGCATGTCGAATGAGACTTGTAACATTTGTGAAACTTGGATGCTTAACCAGCTTATAAACGATACGTACAACACCTACCAGCACTAACCAATCCAAATCTCGGTGAGAGGCATCAACATCTTCTTGCAAGGCGGCAACTAACTTGTCATAATCGGCGACGTCACGCTCAAGGCTCTCGACCTGGATCATTAAGCCCTAATTGACCTGGGAAGGGGAATCGACCTTGGCCTCTAAAGCAATTCTAGCATCTTCAAGGGTAGCCTTCTCAGAAGCAAGGAGTTGATATTTCCATTCAGAATGCTGAAGTCCCCCCCCCCCCAAGCTCAGTAACACGACGCTCCAACCCTACTATGCATGGATCACACGTGGCATGCGTGGCCTCCATCTCGCCAAGGGCTTGGATGTGTCGTGAACCCGCGACAAGATAAAACATGCCTTGCACGGCGGCGTATGTGACATCCCCATTTTCACAGCTCGAAAAGATCGATTTTTGTTTATGTTTTATAAAAATCAGAGTACTTCTTTTAATAAAAATGTTGCGGAATTTGTTCCCAGAAAAACATGATAAATACGTTTTTAAAACATTTTCGAAGAAACGTATTTTGTTCATTTTAAAACATTTGGGATGTCATCGTTAATACAGAAACATAAGCATAAACAGAACTTACATTTATTTACACTAGTGATCTACATCTCTTTAAATCTCTCAGTGTAATGTGACTTCATATCAACACTTGTGATATAAATAAACTGAGTGGGTCAGGTTGGGAAACCTGGTGAGTACATAGGGTTTTCAACCCACAATAATATAATTATTATTTTCAAACAATCAAACAATCAACCCAATTACCCATCCCTATTATCTGCTTTATTCTTAAGGATCTACCCTAAGAATCAACTATTCCTCATTCATACATTCCTAAGGATCATCCTAAGGAATCGGCACGAAGTCCATCGTCACCGGGGTTTAGGCACTAAGTCTGCATAGTCGCCAGAATTTATACAATAGGCACTAAGTCTGCATAGTCGCCAAGGTTTTGGCACCAAGTCTGCATGATCGCCAGGGTCTAGGTATCAAGTCTGCATGATCACCAAGGTTTAGAGTACACCGGGTGAACACATCGTTCACAACACCTACAGGTTGCGAGCCTGATAGTGTTCCACTGGACTATCTAGGATAGTCCGTGGTTGTCATCCATACTCTGCTGAATGACGGGGACATCGTTTGGGAAAAAGGCTTCTCACATCATACACCTCTCACCCACACCTTATAGTCTATATCACCTCTCAACTCATCATCCAACTCATATTTCATCTATTATATCTACCCATGTTTTACCCCAACATTTTTGTAGATATAAAATACATATATAGTTTAAATCATTTAAAACATGTATAAAATCTTTCACTCAGCATAGACAATAAGTATTCAGACAATATGCACACATAGCACGTAATTTATATTAAAATACTTCATATCTATGTGTAAGATGAAAGGGACTATGCACTCACCTGAGAAGGTGGTGACTCGGTACTCGGATAGCGCTTCGTTTACTTTAAAATAATTTCCTTTGACGAAACCTAGTATTATCACCACTAGATTTTAGTCTAATATTACCGTGACTAATTATTAGTCTTATTATTATTATTATTATTATTATTATTATTATTATTATTATTATTATTATTATTATTATTATTATATAAGCGTTTAAACAATACTTTCCAACTACTATGTACAGACAGGGGCCAGACATAAAACACCGGAGGGCAGGACCATTTTGGCGTATAGCACTTCTGAAATCCAACAACCCTATGCGGCCCTTTAAACCAGATTCCCCGTACCGCGAGTAGTTAAAAGATATTATAACGACACTTATATAAGTCATAATAATAGCTCAAATATTTATTATAAATTTATAATAACAATACTAATTTTAAATATAAACTATATTTAAAATAGGGTAAGCATAACTTACTTTCAAGGGGATTTTAGCTAGGAGTCGGGCTTTGCAGGGGCAGAACTTCATCGCTGAATCTTTCTAAGAAAGATTCGTGCAGCGCTTCAGCGCTCACCTTACTATACTAAAACTACAGAAAGAGAAGTAGAATCACGAGGGACCGAAATGCTCGGGGGATAAGGAGAGAAAGACTCTTGAATCAAGAGAATGGTGCAAGAAATATGAGAGCCCAAGGCTCTTATTTATACTAATTGAATTTTCAAAAACTACCCTCCATAATTACTTAATGACCTTTTAGTTATATAAACAACTTAACACCCCTCTATAATACTATTTTAAATGGATTTAATGATATTTGTACTAAACTAATGTCGAAAGAACTCAACATTAGTCTTATAATGACCGCATCGTCGATACCTTTCTAATGATATATACATATGTATATATATATATATATATATATATATATATATGTACGTATACATGATTTATACTTTATTTTAATACGTAAATATGCTATTATAATTTGTAACTCGTTCATACGAACTCTGTTTTTGACGTTCTTTATATCCACGCGTAGGTGGAGACGTACTCTACAACTTTCGTTTAGACTCCGTCGGCTAATTTTGACTTTATTTTTAAAGTTATATTTTTAACAGGCCGGGACAGGATTGGTCCGTTAAAATCTCATAACTTCTTCATACGAAGTCAGATTTTGGCGTTCTTTTTATCGATGTTCTTAGTTTAACATATTCTACGACTTTCGTTTAGAGCGCTAAGGCTAAATCTCTCTCTATCATAAATTTACTATTTACGCTTCCCGGCGCCGTGCCGGTTCCGACGCGAAACTTCGACGGGTCATAACTTCTTCGTTATAACTCGGATTTCGGCGTTCTTTATATGTACGGAAACCTTGTGACATATTCTACAACTTGGTTAAGATTATTTATTCTAAATAATCTTTTTGTAGAAAAGTCGTTTTCGACCCCTATTGCCTCTAAATTGACTAGCCCGGATCTACGGGCGTTACAATTATCTCCCCCTTAGGATGATTATGTCATGGAATCATCAACGAAACAGGGCTCGTATAATGACTCCATACGTCATCTCTTCATCCTAGGTAATAATTATAACTTCTATATTCCTTCAAGTCTATCTCTTAGACTCATTGACTGTAAGCAGTACTCGATCGTGCACCTGCTCTCTACCTCACGCTAGACTTCAAATTATGACCTATCATCATGTGATGCACGTTTAGACTTAGGTCTCTTAGAGTTAAATTCTAAAATAGACTATGCCTTCCTTCATGTTCTAATGTGATATAATCACACTTTAACATGTAGCGTTTCTGGCTACCAACTTCTTTAACAACGAACGCGACACTTCTATTGATCGCTTTAATTTAAATTGTTTGGTTTAAGTCGGACGCTACATCAAACTTGGTTCCCTGAACCACGCAACATACTCATCGTAGTCGGACTCAATTCGGTACGACCACTAGGGTCGGAAATTAACAATCTTTTTAGTCATTATCGAAACGATGGTAGTGACATACTTGAAAAAAAAAACAAAATCAGTTACTAGCTTCTTGGTAATCCTTGTGACTTTCCCTGATCCAAGTGTGAGGTATAGGCCTCTACTACCATTCACACCTACTCATACTCGTCCCAAGTATTGTCCCGCAGTTTCCCAAGTCACCATACAAGAAAATCACATAACCTTTTAACACATCAGATAACAAAACGAAGGTTTTATTATTTCTTGAAACTATTACATAGGTGTCCAAGTTCACCCTAGACTATGCCTCTAATAGGCTACATCATACGACACTATGGCTACTGCATAACTTGATCTTCGGATATGAAGTCCTCATCATTGATTCCTTGCACAGTTTTCTGCTTCGTCGAGGATCATGTGGAATGCCCTTGGCCTCGGTGGCGTTTCTGGTCTTGCTGCCTTATTTTTCCCCGGGCAGTCCCTGGAAATATGCCCTTCCTTGTTACATCCATAACACACCTTCTTGTTGGACGCACACTTGCTGGCGTAATGCCCTATCTTCCCACATTTGTAGCAAGTCACCTCCTCGCTACATTTCCCGAAGTGCTTCTTTTTACACTTCTCGCACCACTTGGTTTCACCTCCTCCTCCTTCTTCAATCTTTGAGAATTTCTTTTCCTTGTTGGATTTTGATGATCCTTCATGTTTCCTTTTCTCGCCAACTTCAGCTCTCTCCGGACCTTTTTCCCTAATCTGGGTCTCAACATTCCTAGCTGCCCAGATGGCTCCTTTCAAAGTGGTTGCTTGCTTGACCATTGGTCCAAAGTCTGCTGGTAATCCATGGGCAAACTTATTGACCTTGGAGAGCTCAGTTGGAACTAGATAAGGAACAAGCTTCATTTTCTCTGTAAAACTTGCAGCATACTCGATGACACTCATCTTTCCCTTCTTTAGATTCTAAAACTCGTTGTTGATCTCCAGAAGATCCTGCTCAGAGCAGTACTGCATTTTTAACTGCACTAGAAAATCCTCCCATGACATCTTACTCGCTTCTCCTTTGGGCATCGAATCGGCTAGTAGCTTCCACCAGCTTAGTACTCCAGATTTCAACAAAGGAACCGTGAGAGCGGTCTTTTGCCTGTTGCTACACTCGCAACTCTCAAACATCGTCTCCATCTCGGAGATCCAGTTCATGACTTCCACCGGCGTCGGGCTTCCAGATAGACTCGGTGGTTTGGACGCCATGAAATCCTTGTATTTGCATCCACGTCCATCATTTCCTCCATCCTGGTGGTTTTTCCTAACTATCGGTGGGTTGGCTTGACCAACAGTCCCACTGTAGTTTCCCTCCTCAGTCTGCCCTTCATTCAACTCAGGCTGTTCGATCTGTATGGTTGCTTCTTCTCGATTTTGCTGGAGCAAACGTCTGGTTTTCCTCCATTTGACGATCCAACATCGCCTAGATCATCGCTTGCACTCTGGCCATTGTTATTGGCTCAGCAGCGGTTACCACAACCGGTATTTGCTCAATCACCGGGGGTTGGTTTCGGTTCCCATTTGCATTCATGTTTCCGCTACGGGTCCTTTCCATCTTGATCTATACACCGAATAAGGTGAATATAGACCTTTACTTAAGATTGACGTTTAAATCATCGTTATCACTCCGAAACGTTTATATGCTAGTTCTAATATCGTATTCGTACGTTTAGAATCCTAAACACATAAGGTTTCCAGATCCAGTCGGCAACAGACCATAGATCCGATCAAACTATAGCATTATTTAGCACGTAAAAGGAATTTAGGCATCATTCCTAAAATAAGCTAGTGTTTGTGTCTATTCAGGTGCATTACCTAAATCTATTTGACACACTCCTCGCAATCATCACTTAGCATTCTAAGTTTAAGTCTAGAAATAAATCCATATTCCTAGTTCGCTTAAACTAATGCTCTGATACCAACTGTGACATCCCCATTTTCACAGCTCGAAAAGACCGATTTTTGTTTATGTTTTATAAAAATCAGAGTACTTCTTTTAATAAAAATGTTGCGGAATTTGTTCCCAGGAAAACATGATAAATACGTTTTTAAAACATTTTCGAAGAAACGTATTTTGTTCATTTTAAAACATTTGGGATGTCATCGTTAATACAGAAACATAAGCATAAACAGAACTTACATTTATTTACACTAGTGATCTACATCTCTTTAAATCTCTCAGTGTAATGTGACTTCATATCAACACTTGTGATATAAATAAACTGAGTGGGTCAGGTTGGGAAACCTGGTGCGCACATAGGGTTTTCAACCCACAATAATATAATTATTATTTTCAAACAATCAAACAATCAACCCAATTACCCATCCCTATTATCTGCTTTATTCTTAAGGATCTACCCTAAGAATCAACTATTCCTCGTTCATACATTCCTAAGGATCATCCTAAGGAATCGGCACGAAGTCCATCGTCACCGGGGTTTAGGCACTAAGTCTGCATAGTCGCCAGAATTTATACAATAGGCACTAAGTCTGCATAGTCGCCAAGGTTTTGGCACCAAGTCTGCATGATCGCCAGGGTCTAGGTATCAAGTCTGCATGATCACCAAGGTTTAGAGTACACCGGGTGAACACATCGTTCACAACACCTACAGGTTGCGAGCCTGATAGTGTTCCACTGGACTATCTAGGATAGTCCGTGGTTGTCATCCATACTCTGCTAAATGACGGGGACATCGTTTGGGAAAAAGGCTTCTCACATCATACACCTCTCACCCACACCTTATAGTCTATATCACCTCTCAACTCATCATCCAACTCATATTTCATCTATTATATCTACCCATGTTTTACCCCAACATTTTCGTAGATATAAAATACATATATAGTTTAAATCATTTAAAACATGTATAAAATCTTTCACTCAGCATAGACAACAAGTATTCAGACAATATGCACACATAGCACGTAATTTATATTAAAATACTTCATATCTATGTGTAAGATGAAAGGGACTATGCACTCACCTGAGAAGGTGGTGACTCGGTACTCGGATAGCGCTTCGTTTACTTTAAAATAATTTCCTTTGACGAAACCTAGTATTATCACCACTAGATTTTAGTCTAATATTACCGTGACTATTTATTAGTCTTATTATTATTATTATTATTATTATTATAAATATTTAAATCGAATTTTTTGAATGTTAGAATATTCTACTAGAATATTAGACTATAAATATTCAAAAAAAATTCTAATAAAATATTAGAATATTCTAGCAAATCTAAAAATTCAAATAGAATATCAAAATATTTTAATATATCCTTCAATTTTAGTAGAATATTAGAATATTCTCACATTCTAAAAATTCGATTTGATTATTTACATTATAGTAGAACATTTCACTCATATTTCGAAAAAAACGGTGATTTATTTTATTTTTTATTTTATTTATTTATGTTATTTTTTTCATAAATTAAATAACAAAAATAGTATTTAAAAAAAACTTTTTAGATTTTTCCTATTGTTTTGCATTATATATATTTTTTTATTTTTTGATCACCAAGATAAGTGGCTAGTATCGTGTCCCCGTGTCTCATAAAATTAACATGGTCTCAAATAAACATATATATATATATATATATATATATATATATATATATATATATATATATATATATATATATATATATATATATATACATATATATATTTCTTAATTACCTTATAAAGCATTTTTGGTCAAATGCTGAATTTTAAGTCGTACAAACATACAATGCATTTGTACAATCAATTTATGCATTACAAAAAGAGTAGAGTACATATGGTCAACAGTTGAAAAGGTCAAATTTCTTATCCTCTATTCTTAGGCTATTTTAACCCGGTTCATTCCTTATCTCCGTATTTCCCCAAATCTCGCAATTTCTGTTAACAAATCGTGGATATATATAGCTGACGTTTCCATTTCTAGGGTTTAATTCATCTTTCAGCATTCAACCACCATTGTCACACCCGTCGTTTGGCGCGGGTAAACGGCTAGTATGTATGTATGTATGTGTATACATATGTATATATATATATATATATATATATATATATATATATATATATATATATATATGGTTAGGTTCATGTGTTCCTTACATTTATTGTGTGCAAAAATGCACCAATAGAAATTTAGTAAAATTAAATAATTATTTAATTAAATAAAGATAGATATTGATTTCCATAATTGTATGTATATTAAATGATATGCACAATTATAATTTTCTTTTTTTGACAACTAGTTAAATCTGTCATTAATCTTAGCAATAAAATTATTTTAGAATGAATTCGCATCTAGGTTTTTATATATGGGTTCGTGTTTTGCTTATGGACCCACTCACTTAAAATACAACAAAGTTGCATAAAATATGATGAACAAAAGTGTATTCTATTATAATACATTCTCAATTTGTTAGAGTATGTTCTCATTCTTCTAGAATAAACTTTCATTCTACTAAATACACTCTTGTTTTCGATATTTTAGACAACGTTGTTGTATTTTGAGTGAGTGAATCATGAAACAAAATACAAACTCATACATGAAAAACTAGATGCGAGTTTATTCTGAAAGAATATTATTATTTATTTAATGACGAATTTAATTTGTTTACATAAAAAAAAGAATTATAATTATGGATATCATTCAATATATATATATATATATATATATATATATATATATATATATATATATATATATATATATATATATAATTATGAAAATCATTTAATATGTATCTTTATTTGATTAAATAATAATTTAATTTTTACTAGATTCTTATTGGTGCATTGTAGCACACAATAAATGTGAGAAACATTTAAACCTAACTCTCTCTTTCTTTTTCTCTCTTTTCTCTCTCTCTCTCTCTTTCTCTCTCTATGTCTATATATATATATATATATATATATATATATATATATATATATATATATATACACACACCTTAATTATTTTTATTTGAAAACATGATACTTAGGTAGAGTAACAATTAGGTACAGTGCATATCCCTATATTTGACAACCATAAGTTCTACATACCATGTCATCCTAATGATTTAGTCATTATTACATCTAGGTATTATCTCTTCCTAGACTACCGGACATCCTAACTCTTAGGCATAATATCATAGCTTACAACTAGGCATGGTGTCTATAGCTACATTATCCTAAGGTTTTAAGCTTTATAAAGTGATTTGATATTTATAATTATAAATATATTTTGAGAAAACCATTTGATAAACATGTATCCCCTCCCCCTGTAAAACAATTAAAATAGTGAAATAGGGGTTGTGAACTCACTCTAGTAGCGTATTCCGAATCATATAGCTATTGCTCCCGAAGCTTCACGTCATTGAGAGAACTTATGAAACAACTTAAGAGTTATCGAGAGGGTTTGGGGGATTGTTTCGGATGAGAAAATCAGAAAGTGAGCACGTGTTTTGTATTGTGGTGGTGTGTGTGGTGCACTTTATGCGCGACTGTGTCACACTTCTGATCGTCCACGTCTCCTTAATCTTCGATGAATCTGGGTGTTATGCATACGCGACGAGCATGGCATGCACTTGACGCGCACCATTAAATCTTTTATAAAAATATGTATCTTCCTTATATAAATCTTGTTCCTTACCCTTTTTATATATTTGTTTAGCTCTTTAGTAGAGTATGTAAGCTTGAGAAATCCATTTATGGATTGAGACCAACATCTTGCATCTGGAATCTTTGCTTCATTGAGAAAGTTAAAGAGTTTGAGTTCTCTAAAAGTGAAAAAGAGTCGTTTGTGCATGTCAAAGCTGGTGGGAGTATAGTGACATTCCTATTCTTTTATGTTGATGACATACTCCTTATAGGAAACAACATTTCAACTTTGCAAGAAGTTAAGTCTTGGTTTGGAAAATGTTTCACAATGAAGGATATATGGGAAGCAGCCTAGATTCTAGGAATAAGGATTCACCGGGATAAAAAGAATCGTCTTATTCGTTTAGCCAGAGTACATATTTGGATAAAATACTAAAGTGTTTCAGTCTGGAGAATTCAAAGTCCCAACAATGATGAATATAAAGCTGACATGAGTCAAGTCCTATATGCTTCAGTTGTAGGATCGATTATGTATGCAATGACATGTTCTCACACTAATATGTCTTAAGATTTAAGCATGGTTAGTTGATTTCAGGGAAATCCTTGTAGAGTTGATTTGATTGATGTAAAGAATATTCTTAAATATCTGTGAAGAACAAAAGACATGTTCCTAGTTCTTCGTGGCAGTGATACGTTATGAGTGAGTGGTTATAGTGACACCAACTTTCAAACATACTGAGACAACTTTTGTTTGAAGCCTGGCTAGGTATTCTTATTGAATGGGAGAGCGGTTACTTGGAAGAGCTCTAAGCAAGACACAGTGGTTGATTCCACCTGTAAGTTAGAGTACATTAGAGAAAGTGAAGCATCAAAGGAAGCAAATTGGATGAAGAACTTTATCGGAGATCTCAGAGTCGTTCCAACTATTCAAGAACCCATGGAAATCTTCTATGATAATGAAGGCGAGGTTGCTTTGACAAAAGAACCAAAGGGTCTTGGTAGATCCAAGCATATCGACAATAAGTACCATTATATGTGACATCGTGTAGAAGAAGGATACCTTTTAGTGAAGAGAGTATTATCAGAGGATAATGTGGAAAATCCTTTAAAAAGGTTGTAAGATGATTCGAACACTACCAGCATTGTAGGAATATAGGCTTAAGAGACGATATTCATTTTAGTAGTTAGGTGGTATTTAGAAACTTGTAACAAAATAAATGTAACTAATTTGGTGAACGAATAATAGAGAATTATTTATGAGTATTGTACTGCCTTATTCAATTATTTTTGTGTTTTCATTTTGCATGTTTTACTTCCTGAGTAATTTGAGTTATTCAAACTTCCACAGTCCTTCATACTTTTGGAAGTAAGTAGTGAATTAACATTGTCATGAATTGATTTTAGATTGTCGATTGAGGTTAAGACCTTGTAATTAGAATTGCTGCAATATTAAAGAGTACATTGAAAATTGGGATTTTAAGTATTGGATAAAGTCATGCTTAGAGATTACTTCATGGATCGTCTCATGAGTAATTCTGAGACGATAGTATCTTCTATTCTTCAAACGGAGATACATAAGTTGTAATTTACAAATCGGTTGTGTATTGGGGTTATGTAAATGCATCAGCAACTTGATGTTATAAAACATAGTATCATATATGCTTTGGTGAGTAAAGGTTACAATTATGTAGTCAAAGCTTATTAGTTCCTTTTTCCCTAACAGGAAAAGTGATGTCATTGGGCCCCTCGATGATTTGATGTTGACATTATAAGTGGTGGGCCCAACCATGACTAATTGATGTGTTCAATTTAAAGTCCATAAAGTCTTTATGAATCAGGAATCTGGGAAACGGAATCTTGTACAATAAGTTTGATTCTGATCTATATCTCGTGTCCATACGATATCTTGAAGAACGAAGTAATAATTGATCACTTATCTTAAAGTCGACAGGTGATTTGAATCAGAGTTTGGAAGTAGCTTTGGAAAGCACACTTTGCTGTTTAGTTTAAGTTTTATACTTGCAATTTTAGTTATAGACTTATCCAAGTGAGAGACTATTGGATTAAGGTGTTTAAGCGAATAACTAAATTGGTATACTCTTGAATTAGAAGCAAAATCCTTTTGGGGTTGCCCTCACAACCGATAACTAAATAAAATGACTTTTGGAGAGAGAGAGAGAGAGGTTGTATGTGATGTAATTTTTCTTTAGGAATTTACTATGTCTATTTTTGTTTTGCCTATTGTTGTCAAGAAGAGATTAGAATCTATAAGGTCTAAGTTTTTTGGGGGTTGTGAAAATAATCAAAGGGGAATAGGTATTGGAAGCTTAGAATGTTTCAATTACGCGTTGTTACTGAAGTGGAGGTGGCGGTTCCACACTGAACCTGAATTTCTTTGGGCTAGAGTTGTAATGGCAACTCAAAATAGTCCCGTCAGTTATTTTGAAAGTTGCGTTCGATCCAAAGGAAATAGTATTTGGGCTAATATGGTGAAATCTTGGATCAAGTTAGATCAAAGTGGAATGATTCCTTTTACCATTATGTCTTGTAAGCTTGGTAATGGAATAAAAACTCGTTTATTGAAAGACCCTTGGCTTGAAGGCATCCCTGTTATGGAGAGATATTTCGCTTTATACCTGATATGGGCATATTTAATTATAAACTTCATGCATTATCTTAATACTTTATGTTGATTTTATCTCATTTAATGAACAAAAGGTGCTTAATTAGTTTAGAATTTCATTTTTCAGCAATAATGACATGCTCGGAAGGAAAAGGAAGCGGAACTAGCGATTGGAGGCTTGGATATTGGATTTTGAAGAAAGAAGGATGTTGCTGGACAACTTGACCCCTCGTCAGTGTTTTGGCCATATCTCATGAACCGTAACTCTGATTGATGAGATTCAAAATGCTCTGAAAACTAGACACAATTTCGGACGACTTTCGTGTTTTGAGAAAATGCTGATTCGGAACATACTCGGCGAGTAGGGCCGATTACTCGCCGAGTTGGTCTGAAGTTTCGCGATTTTGGACGCGCTGACTTGCCGTACACGGGTTTTAAGTGATGGACTCGCCGAGTAGGTCACTGGACTCGCCGAGTAGCCCCTGTTTTATGAAAATCTATATAAAGGGACTTTTATATCGATACCCTAGCAGATAGATGAACCCTTGGAGGCCAATTGTCGACTAAAGGTGCTGCTAGAGCGTGGGAAGCAAGGGAATCAACCCTACATTCAATTTTAAGGAGAATCAAGTCAAAATCAAGTTTACTCTTACCTAATCTCTTGTTTGAACTATGTTTTTACCAATTGATTTCGTTTTTGTGCTTGTTTCTGCTGTAATCATGAGCTAAAAACTCATAACTTCTATTTAGGTAGATGAATTTGTGAACATGGATTGATTATTTGATTAGGATTAATTTTAATTGGTGATTATGTTTTATTAAGCTTGTTAAAGAACCTTATGTGTTAACAATAACTATTCTTCTGTTAATAAATTAGTAATTAAGTTGTATGAACATCTCTTAGTTATTAATTTCATATGATTTATTGTGACCACATAGTTGTATGTTTAGGAATAACGAATGTGAAACTAGAATTAACTAGAAGATAGGTAAGTTAATGTGTGAGATTGTTTGATGAACATCAGCAAAAGGTTAATTGAAGGGCCAATTTAATTAACCATTACAAGTCTTATTTAACCCGAATCAATAACTAGGAAATTCGTTAATTTAGACAACTGACCACTGCTTAAGTTAATTTGTTTCCTAAGGATTAGTAATAGCGAACGTGGAACTAATCATCTTAGTCGGTAGCTAATGAAGAATTAATCCGATACATCGAAATCATCCATGGGAACAAATGAGTCGAACCTAAACAGAAGTCCTCTTTATTATTGAATTTAGTTGATTTTTATTTGCTTAGCTCTTAGTTTCTTAGTTTAAGTTTTAGTTAATTGTTTAAGTTTCTGGTCTTGCAAAACTAGAGAAAACCCCCTTTCTATTATTTTTTTTATTTAGATAATATTAACATTTATTTTAATTGTTTACCGTTCCCTGTGTTCGATACCCTACTTGCTTGAACTATATTACTAATCGATAGGTACACTGCCTTTCGTGTGTTTATTTTGTATCTAAGTTAGTAGGATTAAAACTAGTTGGTTTTACACACATCAATACCAAATCGAAGTTCACAAAAATTGTTTTGTTGCTGATTGCAAACATCTAATGATATTGATGGTTGGAGATGGGACCTTGATGATGTTGGTCTTTTCACTGTGAAATATACTAGAAAATACGTTGAAGATTTAATGTGATATCGAGCTTGGAAGCCAAAGGAGTTGATGTGTCATCTACTCTTTACCCCCTATGTCAACAAAGTATGAAACTATTCGTAACTTGTTTGTTGAGTGCGACACTGCCAATAAAACTTGGAAATGGATAATCAAATGACTAGACATGGATATTCGTGTCCATCTCTCCCCTCCTGATTTGTTGAAAACAGCAATAGATTTCTAGATTAATTAGAGGAAAAAGGAGACATTGTGATTCAAACAACCTGGTAGACTATCTATAGATATAGAAATGGCATTTTGTTTGGCGATCACAGTTTCAAAAAGGAGCTCATCTTGGATTTTGTTATTGATCATGCTTTTCATTGGTTTAAAACTAGAAAACGCGGTTTTAATATTAGTTTGCCAAATTAGCTGCAAAATCCCTTTCTTTATGTGTAATTTTTTACTAGCAATTAATAGCTTCTTGCTAGTCTAATTTTTAACAAAAATTTTCAGCTGTTCAAAAAAATAAATAAATAAATAAGAGTTGTTCTACCGTTAATCCTCAAATTTATGTAGTACATATTTCATGCCTTGATTTTTGGTTAACATGTTACTTCGATTTTATAAGAAAATGTTAGCCGTTTTCCTTCCTCTATCAGTCTAGTGAGTAGTTTGTAGAAAAAACAAAAGATACATCATTATAGGTATGTCAATTTCAGATATACTATACAATTTGCAATTTTGTTCTATAAGTAGTAAAGAGAAAACAACAAAACTGGTCAAAAGACTGAATTAATTGATTGAAAAAGCAAAATAAAATTAAAAATACGTGAGCATAAAATTAGCTTTTTTTAAACTTTATTAAAAGGACGTAAAATTAAAAATAATATGCGAGGAATATCCATTGTGACATACGTAAGTATAGTTTTAACTTTGTTGCCCACTTGATTAATAATTTAATGAGCGAGTAAAACGGAACCACTTAATTAATTAAGTGGTAGGGGACGACATATACACATTCTCTTTGTTTATTGCTGTTTGGCTTACGTCTTGCCTCTCATGTTACATAGCTTCTTATTCTAATAATTACTAAAATTTTAGTATTAACTCATATTAACTTTTTTCATTTTGATCAATGGACTTGTATATTACAATAAAGTCCCCATCTTCGTCCAACTTCATCCACAAAACCAAATCGTTACATTTAAATATGCTAAGTTGCATTATAATTAAAGCTCACTATAAAAGGAATACGGCACGAATCGTTGTCCAAATAAAAAAAGAAACCAATAATTGTTATAAAAAAGTAATGACATCATTACACATGTAATAAAGGATTTTATGGCCTAAAACAATCTACTTAAGTGATCATTGCATCCATACTTTTTTACAATGACCAGTTAGTTACAAATGCTCTTCATTATTTGATGAGTTAAAAATTGCCATGCATTATTTAGCTCATTTATACCACTAATTTCTCAATTTGTACTATTCATATCTCACAAGACACAAAATATAAAGGGATTGAGGTTCAGGATTTATTGTGCCCTATTTGCTTGTCTGTTCATGAAGATAGTTATCATATTTTCTTCAAGTATGAAGTGATGGTTAGAACTTTGCATGAGAGTGCAAAATGGTTAGATGTTTCCATGCCTAGATGTGATTCGTTTTTGGAGATGTGGATGAAGTTGATTCCCCTAAATGAAAGAAGAAGATGGTGGTTAAATGTATCATATATACCATGTGGTGGGTTCTTCGGTGCTCTAGAAATGATTCGATGTTTGAAGAAAAGAAATATAGAAAAGACATGATTTTTATACAATTAGAGATTACTTCACAATTGGCTTCGTATTAGAAATCGAAAACTTGTGATTAATTGGATTGACTGATTAAAAAAAATTCAATCAATGTCGTTTATATCTAATTTTCTTGGCTTTAGTATTTTTGGCTATTTGCTAGATTCTTTTAATAATACAAAGTTGTTCTTAAGAGAAATACGTACAACATGTTAGTATATATTTATGTTTGGCTTTTATTTAGCTTTTTAGTTATGGATTTTTTATTAGTTAGGTTCGCTCCAGTTGTTTTCTATTTATAGTTTTATGTTTAATCTCATTGGAATTATACTTTCATTAGTGATAAAAATTTAGTAACCTTTGGCTCTCAATTTTCATGGTATCGTAGCATAATTCGATCCATGATTTTTCTTTTCGATTTGATGACCAAAGAAGGTGTATGACGAAAACGAATCTTTGTTGTATGCTCTAGTGGTACAAAGGTTAAACCAACAAAAAAATTTAGCAGTTATGTAATGTCTCTTCAGAATAAAAAATCCACTAATTCAAATATCATTATTGGTCCAACAAAATTGTTGTTCAATTCAATAATACTCAATTGGCCAAGTATGACACAACTTGTAGCATCCTTAAAATTTGCTAAATGAAAAGTATAATATTTGAACTTATGAAAATAGTAATGAATGTCATAGTCTGGAAATTATATAATGCTAAAATGGAAGAGGTGTACAGAAATATGTGGCTAGGACAGAATTGGTAAAAACATAAAGTACATTGTTATTTAGCTTTTATTCATAAGAATATACCAATTTAGTTAAAGCGTTAGACATATTAATCCAAAAGTATGGATCCTTTTGTTGTTGACCAATGCCCTAGAAAGTGTACTTATCTAATCCTTGTATCTAATCGAGCATATCGTCTATTCTTGGGAGTAGGTACAGATTCTTGATGGTTAATTTATTCAACTCCCGATAATTGATGAATATTCAGAAGGATAAGCCCTTCTTCTTGACAAACTGAATGTGTGTCCCACAAGGTGAGAAACTAGGTCTGATGAATCCTTTGTCAAGAAGTTCCTAGAGTTGGCTAGATAAGTCTTGCACTTTTAATGGAGCCAACCAATAAGGAGACTTCACTACTAGTGCTGCTCCTAGGATTAAGTTGATTCGAAACTTTACGTGTCGAACAGGTGGTATCCGAGGTAGATATTTAAGAAACACATCAGGGCAGTCACATACTTGTGGTATGTCTTTGATCTCTTTTGTTTTGCTCTCTTTATATACAACATGTGCCAAGAAAGAATAATACGTTTTGTTTAGATACTTTTGAGCATTGGTGAAAAATATGATGTTAAATGTGACTTGAGCATTTAGAGCATTCACATGGAACATTTGAGTTTAGTGGAGTACTTGGGATTCATGGAGCATGCGAAAAAGGAATAGATCATTTAAGAAGGGAATAGATCTCTTGACAATGGAATGGATCTACTGGCAAAGGACATGATATGCCAAAGTGATAAGATATACCAAAAAGTGATTTGATATGCCACCAAGTGGCATGATATGCCAAAACATGATTTGATATGCCACCAAGTAAGATAATATTCCAAAAAGTGACTTGATATGCCACCAAGTGACATGATTTTCCACAAAATGCCAGGATATGCCACCGAATAACATTATATGCCATTCATGAGGAGGATGTGCCTTTATGGAGAGAATGCACCAACTTGGAGTCTAGATGCTCCATTTGAGAAGGAGGGGTGCAAACATGGAAGAGTATGCACCAACCTATGATAGGATGTACCATCCCTTGATCAAGACGTGTCATCTTATGCCTTATGCGCCAACTTGATGAAAGGATGTATCATTTAGTTCCTTTATATTCCAATGTATCCCTTGATGAATTATATGTTATAAAGTCCTCTATGATGCTCAATATTGTCCAAGGATGCAATGAAGTTGAAGATGCTCAAGGAATACACCTTGATGTGCCACCATGATGTATGAAGTGCCACTAGTGTTCCTAATGCGACACATGTGCATCTTGGTGCGCCACTATGGCTCAGGATACTCCATCATGTGTGTTATGGATGCTCATGGGTTGTATGACATGGATGAATGTTGTAGAAGATGTTGCATGGTTGTTTGTGATTGGATGACACCTTTTGTAGGCCTATAGGCCAATGGGCTTGGCCCATTAGGGTTTTAGATTTGATCCTTCAAGTATAAATAGGGATGCATGCTAAGTCATTTGTTGTGTCATTTGTATCCTTAGTGAGTAGGACAAATGTCTACTGGTTGTTCTTGTAATCCCTGTTTGAGAACTCTGTGAATAAAGCAAACTCCCTCCCTGCCCGTAGACATAGGTCACCTTGATCGGACCACATAAATACCATCTCTATGTGTTCTTTTAGTTTTTTGTGTTATCCACATTACTTCCTAACAAGGGTCATCAGAACATGGCAAGTGACATCAGATTTGTTTAGAGTTTATGACAAGAAGTTCAAGTTATTCAGTAGTACCACCCGTTAAAGATCCGAAATCGATTATTCGCAAAAAGAAGGAAAAGGAAATCAGAGAATCAAGCGGTTTTGACAAGAAGATAGAAAATCTCGAGCCGAACACACCTGAATTTGAAGAAGAATGTGAACCCGATCCAGAAGAAGAGATGGCTAACATCACAGACATACCCATGGGCGAATACAAGAGGAGAATGTGTGGTGATACTAGGCCAGGACTTATACAACCCGCGATACCAATAACAACAAACTTTGAGTAGAAAGGTCACATAGTCGCCAAGCTGAAGGAGTTCCCAATCTATAGGAAGGATCGCGAAGATGCATAAAAGCATATCGATGAGGTCAACAACATAGACGACTACTTCAACATCCCTAATGTGCCTCATGAATCTGTTTTACTTTGTATGTTACCAGTTACGTTTAACGGAGCCGCAAAAGATTAATGAAAATCACTCCTTCCAGGATCTATCATCACATGGCAAAAGATGCGTGAAGAATTCATTGATCAGTTTTGCCCACCATCCAAAATAGCAAAGTTGAAGAACTCCATTGCAATCTTTGAACAACAAGGAGGCAAGTCACTCTATGAGGCGTGGGAAAGATACAAAGGTTTATTGAGGAACTACCCTCATAATGACCTAAACATTCAACAAGAAGTCTCTATATTCTATGACGGAGTGAATGTGACAACAAGGAATCTCCTTGACTCCCAAGGACTACTCACGAAGAAGGCACCCAAAGTTATTTAAGAATTTTTTGAAGAATTCTTTAAGCACTCTAGAGAATATAATAACCCAAGGCACGACTCAACATGAGGGGTGGTGAATTCAGTTTCTGATGATATGGCAGCAGTGATGGCTAAGTTAGAGAGCACGGAGAATAGGATGACAAAGACGGACCGATCCATCCACGCGATCCGAGTGGGATGTGAAAATTGTAGCGGGCCCCGCCTTACTAAAGATTGTGACCTTGACGAGAACGGGAACTGGAAAGCAGAAGTTTGTTATTCGAGTGACGAAAAGTTTGATGACGATTGGAGGAAATTGAAAAAGGAATGGATACCATATGATGAGTATAATAAGGCAAAGTAGCAAAAGTATAGGGAAAAGGCAAGAGGGTTCTATCAAAAGGAAGATCTAGTGCAAGGGAAGAAGAATGATTTTGAAGCCATGCTTGCACGTTTTGCGAGTGCATCCAAGAAAAGACATGATGAAGCTGATATTGCTATAAGGGAGCAACAAAACATGATGAAAGAGCACCAAATTATGATGAAATATCAACTAGCTCTATTTTGAAATAAGCAGGCCTCAATCCTTAACATAGAGAAACAACTCAGGCAGCTAGAGAAACAATTCAACGAAAGAACACCAGGAGAACTTCCTAGCAACACCGAAAAGAATCTGAGAATGACTCATATTAATACAATAACAACAAATGAGCAAATTTAGAGTCATATGACTCCAATCCAGAATGAAGATCCAAGTGTACCATAGAAAAACAGAGAAGATACTCAAAAATCGCAAACAAAGGAAAAAACTCGATGAGTTGTGCACCTGATGAAAAAATAATTCTCCCTTAAAACCGCACAAGCCTCCCTTTCCATTCCCAAGTCGAGCCGTACAAGATAAACAAAATGAAGAATACAAGAAGTTTTTAGATCACGTAAAGGCCATCCAACTTAACATCCTATTCCTTGGAGTAATAGCATAAATGACCAAATACCCAAGATTCCTTAAAGAAATCATCACAAATAGAAGGAAGATGGAGGATGTCTCAGAGATAGTTTTAAATGAAATTTGTTCAGCCGCTATGATGAATGAACTACCAGAAAAGATGTGTGATCTTGGAAGTATAACGTTACCATGCCAATTTGGAAATTCTACTATTGTTTATGCATTGACTTGTTCGGGGGCTAGTGTAAACCTAATGCCATATTCCTTCTTCAAGAAGTTGAACCTTCTAGAACGAAACCCCATCCATATAGAAATCCATCAAGCTAACAAAATGGTAACATATCCAAGGGGAATTTGTGAGGATCTTCTATTTAAGGTTGATAAATTGGTATTTTTCGTTGACTTTATAGTATTGGATATGGATGAGGTCCGAGAGGTTCGAATTATTCTTAGAAGACCGTTTCTAAACACCACTTATGCTATAGTAGATGTACGAGAGTCCAAACTTACTCTCCGAGTGGGAGATGAGTCGGTCGCTTTTGGAGTCGATCAAGTGGCAAAACCTTCAGAATCTAGTGATGATGCGATCTCCTCGGTGGATACAATTGACAACTTGTTATAAAAGGAAATAGCACTTTGGCAAGAAAACAATTTGGAGGAATTCACATTCTATGCAGAAGAGGACTTTGATGCTAAAAGAGACCTACAAGAATTGGAGAAACTACTTGAGGAAAGTGAAGGTGATGAAGATGTAAGCAATTTTGAAGACACAATCTCGGCATGTTTTGACAAATATTTGCAATATGGTGAAGCAAATCAAGACAATAAGAAGGAGAGTTTGGAGAAACAAGAGAATACCAAGGCTTGGAATGATAATAAGAATAACTCTCCCATTGTATTGCATAAGCTTGATAAGAAAATGGAAGAATTTAAGCCAACAAAAGAAAAACGAACCAAACCTCGAGCCTTAGTATCTACTACTTCTGAAGTCTTTACCTTTCAACCACCTGATCCCCAAGTTTATGAAGAAAGCGAGTCAGATATGATTTCAAGTGATTATGAAGGGATGAGTGAAAATGAAGTTGAAATAGACAAGATGGAAATGGAACTACTGGGTGAACAAAAAGAAGAAGAGAAGACAAATGTTGAAAAAAGAAGTAAGGAAAAAAGCGTAAGCATGAAGAAGAAAAAGAACTTGAATAAGGCATACATAAGGAAAGTGTTATCTTATAAAAGAAGTTGGAAAGTACAAAAGGTGAATAAGGAAGTTCCATCGGAGGAAGCCACTACAACGTACAGCGGGAAGGAGTCCAGCTGAAGACTCATAAAAAGAAGCGCTTACGGGAGGCAACCTGTTGTTTGAGTTTGCTTTCTTTTACCTTTCTTTTCTTTCATTTTTGGTATTTTATTTCCTTTATTTTTTAGTATTTTGTAAGTATTTTCATTCTTATTCTTCTAATTTGCTTAAAATGTTGATTGAGGACAAACAATGTTTGAGTGTGGGGTGTGGTGATATTTTTGTGAGAAAATCTTAAATTTTTTTCAGTCAGAGCCTAAAACTCACCGAGTTCCATATCCGTATTCGACGAGTTCATTTGAATTTTCATGATTTTTACATAGGTTCTGTCACTACTCGATGAGTTTGGGGTCCCAACTCGACGAGTGGAATTTTATTTCCGAAAAAAAATAATTTTTAAACTCGATCAATTAGGATTTTTACCCTAAAAAGTAAAACCCATCAGTTTCAACCGCCTCACGCCTCCACTCGATGACCCTTCTCCTCTCAAGCATGACATTCAATATTTTTCGGTTTTCACTTGAAATTCTCAAAAAAAGTTAGATTTTCATACATAATTTTGTTAAAGTTTTAATTTTTAGATGTTTAATGTTTGATTTCAGTGGAGAGTCCCGATTTTTTTACTTTAGCATGAACTCTAGGGTTTTAATTTTGGTCAAATTAGGGTGTTTAACTTAGTTTTTCTTATGATTTAATACATTTTTTACTATTAAAAACAAACCCCTAAAGCGATTTTGAGATAATTTGGACGGATCTATTGGAATCAAAAAAAAAATCGCCATGTTCATCTGACTCGTCGAGTTGTTCAATTAACTCGACAAGTTCATTTCGCAGAAAACACAGTTTTAGCTGAAAAATCATTTTGAACTTATTTTTGTGGTTTGTTAGGTTCCCTTTGCTGTTTGTTTATGCAGAAAAATGAGGAGAAACAGTGGCCAACAAATGCCATGAAACCAAGGGGAATTCCATTGGTTTAATTTCCCTCAAGTTGGGTCAAACAAAACTTTGATAAAATGGAAAAATAAGTTGGAGACACTGAAAAACAAAGAATTCTACGTAGCCAATGAGGTCAATTGTACGTGGTTAGAACAAGTGGGGTTGGCAACCGAGATAAACCCTTACTTGACAAAAGTGTTTGTGAAGAAAGAGGTACAAGTTACATGCGATGCTTGGAGGAGACTTTTCCAAATTCAAGAGCCTGTATATAAAGAGTTGTGCGTAGAGTTTTACACAACAGTCAGATTTCGGGGAGGGGATGATTATTAAGATACAAATGTGTTGACTGTTTGTCTTGGTGACGAGTTCCGGGAGTGTAGTATGGTCGAGTTAGGTTAGAGGATATGTTTATATAACCAATCAGTGGTCCTGAATGCAACCTTTGGTACATTTTTGTATAGCTGGCACAAGATCTTTCTGGATGGGGTGAATGGATCTAATTGGTGGTCAACAATTGCGAATGGGGTTTACATACCATCGGTTGCACAAGAGGCAACTATAAGGTCATCGGTCCACCGACTTATCCACCGGTTTATTTCGAACTCTATCAACATGTGAAAAGATGATGACAAAGTGCCTAGTCTTGATGTTTTCTACCTTTGGTGAATAATTATCCCAAAAACTTTTTCTAACACCCCCTATTGTTTGGAAAAATACCTAGTGGAGTGTAATGTCCGCAGATCCGGGCTAGTCAATTTAGAGGCAATAGGGGTCGAAAATGACTTTTCGATAAAAGATTATTTAGAATAAATAATCTTAACCAAATTTTAGAAATGTCACAAGGTTTTCGTACATATAAAGAACGCCGAAATCCGAATTATAACGAAGAAGTTATGGCCCGTCGAAGTTTTACGGCAAAACCAGCACGGCACCGGGAAGCGTAAATAGTGAATTTACGATAGAGCGAGATTTATCCTTAGCAATCTAAACAAAATTCGTATAATATGTTAAAATAAGAGCGTCGATAAAAAGAACACTCAAATCTGACTTCGTATGAGGAAGTTATGATTTTTCTAAGATTCGGCTTAGCAGTGCACGGCCCGAAACTCGAATTTTAGTTCGAGCGGTTTTTGGCTTACATGACCTAAATGAGAGTTCAAGATCTCATTAATAGGAACTCAATGGTAAAAAGACAGACGAAAACGGAGTCGGTATGAAGGAGTTACGAATTCTTCGCGGTCATTTAACAGTCTAAACGCCTCGTACTGTTAAATTTAAGATCGGTCGAGAATTAGCCAACGGAGTCAAAATGAAAGTTGTAGATATTAGTTTTACCTGTGCGTGGATGTAAAGAACGTCAAAAACGGAGGTCGTATGTGAAAGTTAAGGATTTTAGAAGTCGGAAGTGTGCTGTGCGAAAATGGATGATGTGGCACAATCTTGGCCATTGCTTTCTCCCCAAGTCTTGCCACTAGATGGTGACATGTGGCACCAAGTTCAGCCATTTTCACCCTATAAATACCACCTCTCCCACCCTTATTTTCTTCACACATTTCCCATTCTTTCTTCTCTTTACTCTCTCTCTCTAGAACCTCTCTCTAGCCCCGAAATCCCCCGAAAAGCCTAGGGAACCTCCCTAGCACAAGGCGGAAGCCCCGGAGTGCTCGACGGCTCCGAGAAGAAGAGCTTTTCGGCTTGGAAACGCTGCTCCAAGCAAAGTCTGATTTTCTATAAAACCCGTTGTAAGTGAGCTACGCCTCGCTATTTTTAATATAGTTTTTATTTAATTATATTAACGTTATTAAGAACATATAATAAATACTTGGGCTATTATTATGGGTTATATAAGTATTTTTTTTAACGCATATATAATAGTAATAATAGCTAGATTATTAATTAGTCTCGGCGAATAATAGACTAAAATCTATTGGTGATAATACTAGGTTTCGTCGAAGGAAATTATTTTAAAGTAAACGAAGCGTTGTCTGAGTACCGAGTCACCACCTTCTCAGGTGAGTACATGGTCCCTTTCATCTTACACATAGATATGAAGTATTTATTATATAATTTACGTGTTGTGAGTGCATGGTCCCTTTCATCTTACACATAGATATGAAGTATTTATTATATAATTTACGTGTTGTGAGTGCATGGTCCCTTTCAACTTACACATAGATATGAAGTATTTATTATATAATTTACGTGTTGTGAGTGCATGGTCTCTTTCATCTTACACATAGATATGAAGTATTTTAATATAAATTACGTGTTATGTGTGCATATTGTCTGAATACTTGTTGTCTATGCTGGTGAAAGATTTTTATACTTGTTTTAAATGATGTAAACTGTATAAAGTATTTTATATCTACAAAATATATTGGGTAAAACATGGGTAGATGAATGATGATGGATAAAAGCTGAAATATAGGAACATTACTAGTACAGACCTAGTGCCCTATAGGTATACATTGGCAGCAGTGGACCTAGTACCCTATAGATGAGCACTGGCAATTGCGCCACAACCCGTAGATGATTTAGATCTACGGTAAACATCCTAGCAGCTGCGCTCTAAGGATAGTATCGGCAGCTGCGCCTAATAGAAAGCCTTATGACCATGATAGTAGTGTTTAAAGGTCAATACCGGCAGAAGCGCCTCATAGAAAATGTCCTAATTCTGGCAGCTGAGCCTAAGTGACAATATTAGCAGCTGCGCTTGACCAATGTGTCATTGGCAACAATGGACTTCATGTTGTTTCCTTAGGATGATCCTTAGGAATGAATGAATGAGAAATAGCTGATTCTTAGGGTAGATCCTTAAGAATAAAGAAGATAATGGGGATGGGTAATTGGGTTGATTGTTTGATTGTTTAAACATAATAATTATATTATTGTGGGTTGAAAACCCTATGTACTCACCAGGTTTCCCAACCTGACCCACTCAGTTTATTTATATCACAGGTGTTGATATGAAGTGACATTACACTGAGAGATTTAAAGAGATGTAGATCACTAGTGTAAATAATTGTAAGTTCTGTTTATGCTTATGTTTCTGTATTAACGATGACATCCCAAACGTTTTAAAATGAAATAAATACGTTTCTTCGAAAATGTTTTAATAACGTATTTACCATGTTTTTCTGGGAACAAATTCCGCAACATTTTTATAAAATGAAGTACTCTGATTTTTATAAAGCATAAACAAAATTGGTCTTTTCTGGCCGTGAAAATGGGGATGTCACATGGAGGGTGGCGTGTAAGATCGGAAGACCTCAAGAATTTATGGGGGTATGTTTGTGAAAAGATTGGCAAGGTCATATGGTATTCTTCGGAGGCGAACCGAGAATTTCTTAACTATGGTGCAATCACCTCCTTTTAGCCATCTTCTTTGTAAGAGGGATAGGATTGTTGAGGATTATGGAGTGGAAAATTTTGCTATTCCCAACGTAGATGAAGTGGTAGCACTGGAGGAGCCGGGTAGAAGGGTTAAGCATAGACAAGCACATATACATGAAGACCCGCGTGTGATTCCAATAGAAGACGAGTTGCCAATGGACCTATACCATGTAGAATTAAGGGCTTATCAAGATGATATTGTTTGTGGCTTGAATTACAACCACATGGTTCTTGAGCATATGATGAGTCACCTACACATTCCCCATAACGATTCTTTCCCGAACTACCCTCACATTTGAAGTTTGGAGGATCGATGGAGTCTACGACAAAGAGGTAGCGGTGGGGGTGGAACCAGAGGATGATATGATGAGAATGAAGAGTGATGTTCTTTTTCTTTTATTTGGGATTAATTTGTTAAGACAATTTTTATTTTTGTTTGTGTGTTTATTTGTTTGGTTTGGTGATGTTTTAAAACTCTAGTTAATTAAGGGTAATTTAGGATATTAATTTGATGTTTGTTTTCCTTTTTTATTATTTGGTTTTTGTTTTTTATCTTTACATAAATTAGGGTGAGGGTTGAACAATTAATTAAAGAGGGAGGAAACAAAGTGAGGGGTCGAGTCGATTACGAGAAGGTTAGAAGATTTGAGTGAAACTATGAGTCCAATGCTTATAAAGGTTCAAAAAGAGTCTCGTTGTTGAAGAAACAGAGAAGGTGTAATACCCTAATACCCTCCTTGCGCATAAAATCAAAACTGGAGCAGAAAGGAAAAGTTACCCATACATAACCGAAAAGTCATCAAGTACACACTTCAAACACGACGAGTTCATGAAGAATTTCGTGTTTGTCTGCTGAGTCACGATCTAAATCGACGAGTATCCACTTATAACTCAGCGAGTTATTCAATTTCTTATTTTCAAGTATTTGATTTGATTCCAATCAAGGTGGGCACTATATACATTTATAAAGACCATTTCTAGGAGATTCCAAGAAGCTTATTCCAGATTATTGAGAGCTGTCAACCACACGAGACTTATGACACCCAAGGCATGGATAAGTTGTTCTTATGCCTAAAGTCAGCTGAAGATGGAGCTTAAAAAGAAGAATATCGACCTCGCAACTTCTATCCCAGGGGATTTTGTTCCAATTCTCTCTTTACTTTTATGTTCTTTATCATGCATAACATGCAATGGGGACACTGCATAAATTAAGTGTGGGGTAGGGGTTGATTACATTAGTTACATTAGAATCCTAGGTTTAATTTTTTAAAAATGTGTAAATTTTTTTAGGGCTAATTCAGAAAATTTTGGTAAAGGAGTTAGGATTCCATGCTAGTATTGTGTTTGATGATTCTATGAGGACCCAAATTTTTAGTTGAGCTTATATACATTGTAGTGCATTTGTGTCCCCCTTTATTCTAGTGAAATCATGGGACAAAAACACAACCTTGGTTAGTTTTAGGGACGCAATATGTTTAACATCGTGCACCACAAATGTATACAGGAAAGCTTAAGTAGTCATTTCACATAAGACTAATGCCTTTAACCAATAAATGATGAAGTTAAATCCCCTTACGTAAGCATATGTTTTTCTAGGTTTTTAGTTGAGTGAAAAAAGTGAGTTTGAAAAAAAAAAGTTGAAATGTTTGAAGGAATCTACAAATCTATGATGATAAAGAAGAAATATCATGATGAAAAGCTGCAAATTATAGAAGATTCAAGTTATCACGAATTTTTATTTTTATTGTAATTTTTTAGGTTATTTTACCATATGTGTGCTTGGGGATTTAACCAAAAATGACTTGAGGTGAAGAAAGTTTTATGGAGATGGATTCAGAAGGATGCATAAAATGAGTGTTGTTCAAAATAAATGCGCGAGTGTTTATGAGGATTGTAAGTATTTAAGATTATGGGGGTCCTTAGAAAAAATTTAGACACAAATGCATGTGTTGCGGTGTTGGCATAATGGTTGTTTTTGGTTAGGATTGTATTATATTATATTGGTGTGCTAAAATTCAGTTTTGCTAGGGGGGGGGGGAGCAAAAGTCAAGTGTTAGGCATTTTGATCTGTGCTTATTTAGTCATAAAAATCATGCATTATCTTAATACTTTATGTTAATTTTATCTCAAATAATGGACAAAAGGTGCTTAATTACGTTAACATTTCATTTTCAATAATAAAGACATGCTCAAGCAACAAAGGAAATGGAACTAGCATTTGGAAGCTTAGAGATTAGATTTTGAAGAAAGAAGGCTTGAATAAAGAAGAACTCGAGAAGTTGGTCCTTCAACTCGACGTGTTGCCTGGAAGATTCTTGATACAAGGATGCCTTGTCGTACACACGTCTTAAGTAAAAATACTTGGCAAGTTGTTCCATAAAACTCGACAAGTTGGAGCTAAATTTTGGAATATCTATATATATATATATATATATATATATATATATATATATATATATATATATATATATATATATATATATATATATCATTTATTCCCAAAACCCTTACAGAGACTGGAGGTTTTAGATGACCTTTGAAGGCTAGAAAGGTACTGAGAAGCTTTAGTTCTCAAATTTCAACTAGAAGCTTTGATTTAAATAGATCAAAGCCACAAAACTTCTATGTTTCTCTTAATCTTTGTTTTGAATCATGTTTATTACATTATATTTCGAGTTTATGATGTTATTTGTTGTAGTTATGAGCTAAAAACTTCATACTTCTATTTAGAGTAGAGAAACTTATGAATATGGTTTGATTGAGTGGCTTGGATTAATTAGATTAGGTTATTTTTCTTTCCAAGCTTGTTAAAAGATCCTTTCATGTTAAGAATGATTATTTTCTGTTAATAGCTAAGTAATTAAGTATGAACATCATCTTGATTACTTGAATCTTATAGTTTTGTGGAAACAAGATTATATGCCAAGTATCAGTGAACATGAACCTAGGGTTAACTAGAAAATAAGTAAGTTAATGTGTGAGCATATGTGATCACCAACCTCATATGAGTTAATTGAACCAACCAATTTGATTAACTATATTATAAGTCTAGCTTGATTCGAACTGAACACTAGGAAACCTGTTAGTTTAATCAACCGGCCATTGTTTGAATTAACTTGTTTCCTAAAGGATTAGTAATAGTGAACATGAACATATTCTCATTAGAAATCGGTAACTAACGACATTTTAATCCATTGCACTTGCCACGAAATCAATCATAGTAATAAGTGAATCGAATCTAAACAGAAGTCTCTTTAATTTAATTGAATCTAGTTGTCTTTTGTTCCTCTTTTAGTTGTTAATTGCCTTTTTGCTAAAGTATTTAGAAAGTTACTTAAGTTTCTAGTCTTGTAAACTAGAGAAAATCCCCCGTTTTAATTACTTGTTTTATTTAGATAATAGTGGTATTTATTTTAATTGTTTACTGTTTCCTGTGTTCGATACCCTACTTGCTTGAACTAAACTATTATCGATAGGTACACTGCCTACGTGTGTTTTTTTTTTTTGAGTTTGTTAGGATTAAAACTAGTATACTTCACACACATCAAAAAGCGTCATCCGGTTCAGGATTTGGTGCAAGTTGAGCCCCAGGGTTCATTGATCATTTATGGATCATCGCTCGAGTGGGCAAGGTTGCATATCTATTGTAACACCCCAAAAATAAAAGCCAAAAATTTCATTTTTGAAAACATAAGTTTAGCACAACATTCGAATTAAAACGTTTACCGATCATAATATTTTAGTCAGATATCAAATGTCTGGAAAACATTTCATGAAACATAATAATGTCAAAGTACAAATCCCCAGGAAGATCTCATGATGCGGAAAACGAAGCATGTGTGTGTGATGGGCCGCTACCGCGCCAGCTCCTTCCCCTTCGAAGAAGAGGTACCTGAAACCAAAACTGAAAACTGTAAGCACGAAGCTTAGTGAGTTCCCCCAACCTACCACATACCATACAATCACATAACATGCATATATCATCAGGCATATTTGGGTGCCCGACCTACCCCTTCGGTCCTCTCGACCGGATACTGTCTAGCATAACTGGGAGCTTGCCTCCCCTTCGGTCCTCTCGACCGGATACTGACTAGCATATATGGGTGCTGGTCTCCCCCTTCGGTCCTTTCGACCGGATATTGGGGACTATTTCACCCCTACTACTACCACATAACACATATATCTCGTAATATATCTAGCATGGCTGGGCATGACCGCCCCTTCGGCCCTATCGACCGGTAATCTGGGGACTATCTCCCCTTACTGTCACTAGCACATAGCAGCATATCATCCTAGCACATAAACATATCATAGGTAGTAGCAACCTTAGATGAATATCACAGAGACAATCATCCATCATACAACTCCTACTGGTGGGCCGGCATTGTGGCCGTAGACCCACTGCTACTGGAAGGTAACTCACCTCGTAGTAGCTGCTGATCTGTGTGGGAATAGTCTGTCTGTTGCTGATGCTGCTCCGGAAATCCTCCGGCTGTAATTCCCACCAAACACTTAGTCAAATACTGCTAACCGCCCTCAGGGTAAATTGTCCATTTACCCTTAACAAGTCATGAGTCAAGTCACAGTCAACTGCCAGTTGACCAGACTCGCCGAGTTGGCTTGCCGACTCGCCGAGTCCCTTTCTCTATACCCAAGTCTACTAGTCCTTCATCCTACTCGCCGAGTTTGCCTTCATCCGAAGAACACTCTAAGCTGTGACTCGCAGAGTTGTATGAACAACTCGTCGAGTTATTCTTGAGACAAGAATATTGCCATGAACTCGCCGAGTTACTTCATGAGTGAGTCTGTCTTCCAACTTACTGATTCATACCCTATGACTCAATACTCCAACTCGCAGACTTAAAAGGGAACAACTGTGGGACTCACGACCCGACTCGCCGAGTCAGATGAACGACTCGCCGAGTCGGACAAATGCAAAAACCATACACGCGATTTTGCTTGGATCCAGCTCATGCCATTCATAGATCTGGGTTCCTAGGACCTGGTTTACACGTAAAGTTTCCAACTTTACGTGTAGAAATGCATAGAATGGGGATTAGGGGCGAAATAATGGCTAAGAAGGTAGATCTAGGACATTCCAGCAATTTACTCCCATAAAGGTTATAGATCTGAGCTTATGGAGCTCAAACATGACTAGTTCTAGTGGATACTCAACCTATTACGAATTCTACTTCATGCACAAGCTTGGAAAAGGTTCAAGGAGAGCTCAAAAGGTGCTCTAATGGGGTTTTAAGCATGCAAACAGAATAGAGTAGAGATATACCTCAGAGAACTCTGAAATAGCACCAAGATATCTGGTCTCCTTCTCCTCTTCTTGCTCCGCTCTCCTTCTTCTCCCAAAAACTTCAAGGAATCACTCTAATCACTTCAATTTCACAAGAACGAGTTTGGGTTTGATGTAGGGCGCTCTGAGGGTGAAAGGGGGCGATCTTGGGTCACACATGCTAGCTTAAATAGGGGCAAACCCTTAGAATTAGGGTTTCATCAAACAGCGGTGACTCGCCGAGTCCAGGATATGGACACGCCGAGTCGCCAACTTAAGTGTGCCCCCGGACCACGTCCCTACTCGGCGAGTCGTACCTACAACTCGCCGAGTCCAAGGCTAAAATGACAATTACTTAGATAAATTTTTACGTACCAGGAACCAGGTGCTACATCTGTTATATTTACCAGCTAAGCATAGCCAGAGTTATAATACATTCCATGTCTCTCAGTTGCAAAATTATCTGACTGATGATTATGTAGTGGTTCCATTGGATGATATTCAGGTGGATGTGCATTTGAACTATGTAGAGAGACCAGTGGTGATTCGTGATAGGAAGACCAAGGCCTTGCGTAAATAGGTAGAAGAGTTGGTCATGGTATAATGATAGCACCGAAAGGGTTCCGAATAGACATGGGAACTCGAGGAGGAGATGAGGAAGCACTACCCCGACTTATTTACAGCAACAGAGTTTGATGATGAATTCTGATTCGAGTGGATTAGAGTTGTAACACCTATTCCAGGTAGGAGTTAATTTCTAAATGTTAAACTTTTATTTTGGGTGACGACGGCATGGTGGGGGTGATGGGTTTTGAGCATTACATCAATCCTATGGTGCACATGCAAACCCCAAAGCTTTAGACCTAGTTTATCTAGTTTTACATGCAATATTCATCCAAAGCTCATAAACCTTAGATCTAGCATACTATAATCGAAATTAACATGAAATTAGGGTTTAGATCTTACCTTGATTATTATGTAGCAATAACAATCACAAAACTTCTTGATCTAGACTTCTAAAAGCTTAGTGCCTTAAATATTGCACCTCTAATGGAGTCACAAACACCATAAGCAACAAGATGAACAAGGAGAGAGGGAAGAGGCACCAAAAACATCCCAGGGTTTCTCTTAGAAGGTTAGGGGCGTTTTTGGCTTGCCCAAGGGTTCCTTTTATACTTAGGCTTCTAGGGTTATCAATTAGGAAACCCCAATCCAACTGCTTAATCCTTAAGCAGCCCAAAGACACTTCCAGAAGGCCCTTGGAGGATTTCTATATAGACCTCCATATAGAATTCGTCTATGCTTCCTTTATGGATCCTAAGCCCAACGTTATAACTATCTTATAATTACAGTATCAGTACCCTTTACTTAATTAATCTCTTTTAGCCACAAAATTAATTCTTAATTAATTCTAGACTAATATTAATTAAACAATATGATTTCTCCTTTAATATATTATTCTTATAATATATTAATAAATCATAATTAATCCTCTTTCTCCTTAATTCATCCTATTAATTGTTATGGTGAAAGCAACCTAAAATGACCATGCTCATAATCAGGTCAAGTACATACCAAAATAGTTATGGACTTAGACACCTAATCCAACAAGGGGTTCACCATGGCGTGATAGAATTTTTATGTTTGTGAGAATTTAATGATCTGCCATGTCGTGGCCATAACCATGGTGTGGAAACTGTTTTTGGAGAAAACCCTAATCCTTGGGCTTTAGACCCAGTTTAAAGGACATTATGGCTAGGGTTTCATGATCATTTAGCCTTCACCACCTACGTAAGCTCAGAAACCCTATCCATAGCCTCAATTTCATTTGTGAACTCATTTTAGTACTTTTGATGATATGTGAAGGAGAAGGAAGCTTTTGGTGTGGTGATTCACCTTGCAAGCATCATCTATATTTTCTAGCATATCTACTAGACATTGGTGAGTATCCAAGACTCAACCTTTTTCCTGTCTAAGTTGCTAGATCTTTAGATTTTGTCCCTTTTCTCCATGTATTGATGGGTTTGCGTCGTGCGGCCTCATAAAGTTTGCAATTTATAAATCTCCAAGTCGTTTGGCACATTTGGTGTTTTGGATGTGAAGTAGGAATCAATTTTGGTGTCATGCATGGAATCCTGGTCATTAAACCCTTGTTTTGACCTAATAGGAGTTCAAAACATGCATTGGACATACATGTCTGAAAAACACGAATGTTTATTTTATTAATGGTGCTAGGAACCCTTCTGGAATTGATGGACAAGAGACCTTCAAGATTAAGTGCGTAATGATTAAGTTATGTTATGTTTTTGCGCTTTTTGGATCTAAGAGTTGAGATCTTGATCTCTAAGAAAGTCATAAGGGATAAAGTTGGAAACTTTATCCATTTAGACCATAGAATGAACCAGATCTGAGCTTTGGATCTCTTAGAATCGAAGAAATCGAGTTAACCCATTAAGTTGTCAGGAACCCAATGCCCACGGTGTGGCCTTAGGTTGCCACGACGTGGCGACCGAGAAATGTCCGTTTGTATTGTTGTATGTGGGCCACGATGTGGTCATAGATGGCCACGACGTGGCGGTTGACTAAAGTCAATGTTGATCGTTGATTTTGACCGTTTACTTTTTGAACAACTTGACTTTTGGTCAACTGAGAGGCATTGAGACTTGGAAGGGCAAAATGGTCTTTTTTGAAATGAGGGTTTATTGTGGTATTTGGGCTTGTTGAGTTGGCGATTTATCATGATAGTTAATTAGGGTTTGGTTTTGGTTATGTTTAGGTGGAGAGACTTCAACACCAACAGCTCGTGTGTGGGATCTATTCGTTGATTAATTAAGATGACTCTCTTCACTATACTTGTGGGTTGAAGACACGAATGCCGACCCATTGGATTATGTTTGTAGTATGCTAGCTGTCTTTGTAACTTTTGCATGTGTTTGTATGTATGTTAGACGGGGCCCATTATGTGTGTTATGCAGGGCCCACTATTTGTTATAGATGGGCATGTTAGCCTGGCAGGGCCCAATAAGTATCGGGCGGGGCCTGATGATTACCGGGTGTGGCCCGATCAATTTCGGGTGAAGTCAGATGTATTTATGGTATGCGATATTTTGGAGAACTCACTAAGTTTTGGGTTTACGATTTATGTTTATGTTTCAAGTATTTCCGATTTCAAATGGAAAAGCTCAACGTGATTGCATTGCATCCACCGGTGTTTTGTATTTATGACTTGTTTTATACTGGGGTAACTATTTGATATAATTTTGTACTTTGATGTGATTTTAGAATGAATGAATGGTTGTTGTGGTTGAATTAAAAAAAAAATATTTAGCAATTTTGGGAAGTTACAATTTTAAAAAAATTAAATGATTCAGTTATCAAAATAAAATAAATTGATAGGTTATTATTTAATGTTTGGAAAAGAATGTTTATAAATGTAAAATGGAAAAAATGACAGCGGTAACAATAGTAAATATGTGAGTGCAGAACTTCAGAAGGAACAAAAAAAAAAAAAAAAAAAAAAAAAAAAAAAAAAAGTGAGGCTACGGTTCATAACGGTTCATAAGATATTTTAAATTTAAAACAATGGCAAAATGGTAAATTAATTCAGCTCTTTGCACGTTGAAAGTACGGATAATATCTTGTATTGGGTGTCCGGTCTCCACTGATATATTTCTAACGTCTCATTAGTTTTATATTATACCAACTTTAAAGAAATCATTTTTTGTTATCAAAAACTTTTATTTCAGCTCAATAAACATTTTTTATTGTGTTTCATCCAAAAAGTTAATATCAAACTCAAAATAAATTACTAAACACAATAAATAAACAATATCATACTCATACGCCCTCTAAATCCTAATTGGTTGGATTTGACTTTTGATTCCTTTCCTCGTGAAATGAAAGAAAATCCAGTGAGAAGGTTTGTTGTTCTGTTTAGATAAGACATTTATACCCCTAAATATTTCTTCGTTTATAAAGCGACACATTTGAATTTGAGTTATGGACATTTTATTTGCCATTTAAAATCAGTACAATAAAAAACGACACTTCATATAGCTCAAACGACAATGAAAACTAGATATAAGAAAAACAACTTTACATGAACCAAAAATAAAAAATAAGTGGAGGTGTCATGTTGCGTATTATAATAATAGGCCCAGTCTGCGTAGCATCTTAAAAGAAAATTAGTTATATTAGTTATACATAGATGCATAGATAGCCAGGTTCGCTTCAAACTAAAATGGATACAATCTACGAAAGTAAAATTAGTTAATTATATTATATTTCGGAATCATATGCATGTTTGCAGGTCAAATAGTTTAATCAAATATTGCTCCCCTCGTAATAAAATGAAATGTTTGTTTGCGCGTGGATGATATATATATATATATATATATATATATATATATATATATATATATATATATATATATATATATATATATATATATATATATATATATATATATATATATATATATATATATAATATTTAAGGTGCATGCATGCATCGTGTTTTGTAACTTTGGAAATATTCATGTAATCCTAATCATGCCTTTACAGTATCAATACTTCATCGAGTTCTTTTGAGGTTGTGGCTTATAATCATTAAGCATATGTTGATCCACTGTCGTGTTCTTGTTTTTAATCTGTTTTGAATCTAATCGATCTTTCAAGGTTTAATATCCTAACAATTGTTATCAGAACGGGAGACTGTGTAATCTATATGCATCTCTTTTGTTTATAGAGTCATTAAGGTTTTTGTTAATATTGGATCTAGTTTAACCGTCATCATAGTTTTCTTGACGCTATTCAGTGATCTTAATATTACCCTAAAATTACTCCAATTTACACTTCTGATTCTTAACAGGTTTCAAAGAGTATATCATCATGCAGCACGATGATTCTCACATCAACTCCATAAACCTTTCTAGCTGCATTGGATCGACCACTAGGATCCTAATTCTTTTTCCCAATGAATAAGAAGTATGGGCGCTTCACTTCGAAGATTACATTCTTGGTCTTGAAGACAATGGATACCTGATATGGGAAGCCATAACTCCAGGGGCATTCATTCACATTGGAACCAGAAGAGTTATTAAAACTCAGTCTGAGTATAACAAACTTCTTCTTGATGTAAAGGATGTTCCTTAAGATGAGAAGGACAAACTGATCAGCAATGCTAAGGCAATGAGAATCATTCGATTCGCTTTGCCTGCTGATACTTTTCGTTTGGTTAATTCTTGTGACAATGCAAAAGCCATCTAGGATAGGCTCAAGGAACTCTACTCTACATATGTAGATCTTGAGCACTTTACTTAAACACTCCTTCTTTCGGAGTTTGGAGCCTTTACACAAAAGCCTGAAGAGAGTTTAAGTCAAACTTTCAATCACTACCATCATCTTCTCAGTAGGATAATGAAACACTGTATTGGACATGAAGTTATTCAACAAAATGTTACATTCATTAATGGGATTAGATCGGAATGGAAGGCAGTGGTGTCTACAGTTAAGGCACATGAGTAGTTCAAGAACCACACCTTGGCTAAGCTTGTTGGTATCCTGAGGTCACATGAAGATGAAGTGAAAAAAAAAAAAAAAAAACGAAGGTAGTCTCTAGGATGGGATCATTGGCCCTTATTGCGAAGGGTAAGAAGGTTGTTAAAGACGATGATTCGAAGCTTGAGCTTTCTAACTGTGAACTTTCTAAAGAAGAGGTTGCAATGATGGTATCCAATCCAAAGAGGTTTGCAAAGAAGAACTTCAACCAGAACAAGAACCAAAACTGACAGGGTAGCTACAACCCGGAAAAGGAAAAAGAAGAAGATGCAAACGGTTCTCAGAAAGAAGAAGACAAAAAGGAGAAGAAGCTCATGGGTGACTCCAACTAAGATTGCAACTATTGTCACAACAAAAACCACTTAGCCAAGGAGTGCATGCTTTAAAGGTAAAATGAGAAGAAGGAAGGGGAATATGATGAGACATACTATCTGTGAAAGCTTGAAGAGATAAAGAAGAAAAAGAATGTTGATAACTCTATGCCTAATTTGATTGTGCAGGAAAATGAAGTTGATAATGAATTTGGCGGGGTAGAAGTATGGTCCACTGATTCTGAAGACAAGGAGGTTCTCAGGCTTACTCATGGAAGAAGTTTTTTTGGGAAGGAAAAAGATTCGCTGTTTTGAGGAAGATGCTTGATGGTAATGAATGATGTGTCAGGACAGAGAGAATATGCTACTGATGGTGATCATGTTTCTAACAGCTGCTTCGCTGCAAAGATTGTTCCTGAGAAAATAAGTGAATGCGAGCAAGTCATCACCAAGGTAAACTCTATTCTTGAAAATTTAAATATTTCGTTGTCTCGTAACGAAATTGAACTAAATGATTTAAGATTCAGTTTTTCAAGTTTTAGTGATAGTTTAAAAAGAACTCGTTTAACAAACTCTAACCTAACCAATCAAATTAGCAGGGTTTCATCAAAGAGTGAGGAGAGATGTATATGGATAGAGAAGATTGAGTCTGATTTATCCAAGTCTAGGGACAAGTCAGTTTATTTACAAAGGGATAATTTGAGTATTTTAAAACAGTGTAATATTTTTTGTTTGATTACCAAGAGACTGTATTTCAAAATCACTCAGTTACATCTTAATTGTTGAATTGGTGAGAAAATTCACAAAATGGTTTTACCTTTCCTCAAATTCAAAGAAGATGAAATTAATGCTGACTGTCACTAGTACGAAACCATTGTCTCATATGTCGAAACTTTAGATGCATACCAAATTGGACTAGACAAAATCGAATCATTCATTAAGTCTAAAGATCACAAAAACATGCTCAAACAACTTTTGGATGAAAAACACAAAGAGCAAATTAAATTCGAGACTGTGCATAAATTTGACTCTTTAAGCACCAAGTTAAATTCATCAAATAAACTTAATGTTGAAAACATTTCTGAATTTGACGATGAAAGTGATATGAGTGAAATCTTTGTAGAGGATGAGGTTGACTGTTCTGAGTTTAATAAAAATGAATCTATCCCTGCGAAAGTCCTTATTTATGAGGATTTAATTGAGTTCACATGTATTTATAAAGATAAACCTGCAGTTTTAAAAATGAAAGCGACTGTTTTTCCTAAATTCCAAATTGTTCCTAACCAAGTTTTTGCAACAAAAGGACTAGACAAAAACCAAACAGTTGAATTAACGTCCATGGTCGATGATGACAATAAAGATGTATGTGATGAGTACTTCTGGTCTGCTCCAATCGACAATGTAGACGAAACCAAATGTCTATCTAAAATGACTTCATGGAGAACAAAGAGCAGGTACGTAGCCGTACCAATAAAGAAAGTCAATTCAAGCTACCAAAAGGGAAGTCCAAGTGGAACTAAGAGTGTTCCAAGTCATATATCATCAATTCGGACCGAAACCCCTACCAGAAAGTCAAAACCTAGGTTTAATATTCACAAATCCTCAAAGTAGTTCGCAGCTCAAAAACGCCAAAGGAATTCTAGATATAACAAGAATCTTAAGGAAAGAAAGCGGTTCTAGCGGTCTAGGAATCGATATTTCGTTCATAAGGAAGAAGTCCATCCAAATGCAAAAGTCTCATCATCTACGAAACCTAAGACCTTTCAACAAAATCATGCACCTAAGGTTTCGCAACATAAAGCTTCTCAAAAATCATCTTTTCAAAATCATGTGAAACCTGTGCAGAAAATCAACTTTCATACCTTTTCTAACAATAATGATTCATATCCAGTCAAAGCTTCGCATGACATGAAAGAAAAATGAAAGATAGTTTCGCAGTCTAAGGTTCCTCTAAAAAAATCTGAAGTTAAGGTAAACATGCAAACATATAAAGATACCCGGGAAACCCTCCAAGGTCTTACACCGGGTGCCACTGGAAGCCTCCACGTGGTCTTAACTACCTTCCATGGGAACCCCCAAAAGGTCTTCACCAACAGCCACGGGAACCCCTACATGGTCTCCACTAACTACAATGGGAACCCCTACATCATTTTACCCTTAATCCTTTTCCCCAAGACTACCAGTCTCGTACTTGGTCCAACCAACAGATTCCCAAGAGATCCATACCAAGGTTCCCTGCCTAGCCCCTCTGCATCACATACTAGTTATACACATGATCCTGCAACTTAAGATCCAAACCCTTGAATCAACAGTCTCTACTCATTCCATCTTGAATTCCCATTAGGGGTTCGGGTCGCACCTGCGTATTCTCACTGTTCACTATGCATAATCATGGTGATTCCGACCGACGATTGGGAGTTTCCTGAACTCCCACCAACACAACCTAGGCCTAAGCAGCCACTTGCTTTTCCCCCACTTGGGCTTGATGATGCTCTCCCACCTCTAACACCTTACAAACCTCCGATCGATTTCCATCAATATGCATGACCTGCCTACATCCTACATCAAATAATGCAAGCGCCCCATAGTTAGCCAAACACAATAATCACGCTGCTCTAGAAATCCTAAAGAATACTTTTGTATTCTTAACCAATCGGATGATCCAATCACTTCCTATGGGAACCTTTTACCAAATAAATCCGAAGGCAAATGCAAATTTACCACCATCTTGCCACAGCCTAGGGTCCGGTAAATGCTATGCGCTACCCCGTAGACTGACAACACTCTAGCCTCATCATAAATGTCCAAAATCCTACCGTCGATCCATCATATTAAACACCCTAAGTCGAGTATCCACTCGCAATATCACCTACTGACATGATAAATAATGCGGCATTTGTAGCGACCCATAGTCCTAGAGAGATAATTCCATTGTACGGTTTCCCGCTTGTGTTGTACTGTATCCGACCCTACTGGCCTCTTGAAAGTTGATCCGAAATCTTGGATCTCTTCTCGGCACCCTCCAATATACGCACCTGATCTGATCCCCTATTCCTAATGTGCTCCAAATCAATCTCCCACTCTCAAGCTCTAGAAACCATATCATTCAGGGTCTCGCACCCTAACACATTCACCAGTTCAATCGTTCATAGCTGAATTGCAGTAGCTGAAGTAACCTGTACCCTAAACCGGGCTACCACTACTACCAAGACATAGTATCTAATCCGGAAAGTGCAATAGATTGCCCAATAAATCCTTTCCACCTGATACAAGAGATCCAAGGCGAACTCAAGATCTTGGCAGTCCTTCCGCTAACTGGCTCACCACTGGAGCCAGGACCAAACCCTAGTCCTACCCCTTGCGTGCTCATCCTCGTTCTATACAACAGTTGTGCCCACAGTCCAAGCATAACCAAGAATTCTCCTTCCTATAGGCTTCTTATATTCTCACAGATTCAAGCATGGATCCTGTACTTTTAGTAGTACGGGCCCAATACTACCTTTGACACCTATCCATACTTTCCTCATCAATCCTCCTGAATCCTCTATGTCACCTACTCCACTGATGCACCAAATATCTGCTAAACAGCAACACAATACCCACCAAAGCAAATTCTAGGCTCTCCCTAGGTTCCCAACCTCACCTTGCCCTTAGTTACTGAAGAATTCCCGTTAATGTCAACTAGCTACCTCATTGATATAGCCACATGTAACAAAGATCAGATAATCCTTCGAGTAAAAGTTTCAACCCTAGAACGGTTGGACTCATATGAGAGCTGCACAATAGTTTCAATTCCATCACTCTGAGATTATCCAACATGTACCACGTGTGACTTAGCTTATTCACTTAGTAGCTAACTCACATTGCTAAGAGTCCTACAAAGCACAAAACAAGCAACATTCGGACAACATAAAACTAACCAACATACTACAATCGAGCAATTTTATGCACACGTACAATCCACAATCAGGTAACTCCTATCGCTAGTCTCATCCTAGGTTACCCTAGGGTAATCTCTGACCTATGAAACTATCATAGAGCATTCTGCCCACATACCAACTCTCATGATGTCCACATCCACCCTCACTGTCGACTGCCTTATGCATGCTAGGAAGGATGCCTTGTAGGCCTACTGTATGAGCTTATTTCAACTGCATGCTATTACTAATTAGTTAGTGATATAATGGTCTGATTAGGATATGCTTGATTATGGTTCCCAATGCTCGAATGTTTCTTGCTTTGTGCTTTTAGGGGTTTTAGCTATCTTTAACTAACTAGTAAACGAATACGCTAAGTTACATATTGTGAGACCTAAATAATTTTAGAAGGTTAGGTTTAGCCTTATTTCGCAGCTCTTATTTGAGTCCAACTGTTGTAGAGAGACCTTTCATTCAAAGAATTATCTGGTCTTAGTAATATGTAATGGTATTCACAAGCTAGTTAGGGAAAGGTAGTAGGAGCTTCTTATGCAACTGATGGTGGAGAGTGGGTTGTAGATTACCCTAGGGCAAGCCTAGGATAAGATTAGCGCAAAAAGCAGTAGTAGTGAAAGGGACTTGGTGGATTCAAGGCAGTTCTTGAGGAAAGTACAGATAGATGCGGAAGGTAGTATGGGCCCGTACTACTAAAAGCAGAGGATCCGTACTCGAATCAAGGAAAGCTGAGATAAACCTAGGGAAGTTGAAGTATGTGAGATCCCTCGAGTTATGATGAGTATTTTGATGTTTGTTATCATGTATTTTCAGTTTGGTCACGCTACGCACTAGAACAGTTTGGAGTTCTAGCGCAGGCGAGGGATCAGGCTCGGGCTCTGGAGCCAGGCAGCTCGATGATCAGATGAGGGAGTTCATTTCAATTGAGGTCACGCACAATATCATTGACCAGAATCCTGCGATATTTGGTATGATTAAGGAAGGCATTTTTGAGATTCTTGATGAGAGGTTAGGTGCATTTCGCATTGAGATGGCGGTCATGATGGGGGCGCACACGAGGACATTTAGGGAGTTCCAAGCTTGTGGAGCTCTAGACTACCATAGGGCTAGGGACCCCATTGCTAGCAGCAGGTGGTTGGCAGATATCGCCAATGGATTTTGTACCAGTCATTGTCCCGAGGGGGACAAGGTCCGACTTGCTTCCTGCCTCCTGAAGGACAGGGCGCGAGATTGGTGGGAGGAGGTTGGACGAGCTATTGGAGATGATATCAATATCAATGCAATGACTTGGAGTGATTTCTCAACCAGGTTTAGGGTCGAGTTCGAACCTGTGATAAAGATGTAGGAACTTGCACGAGATTTCTAGGATCTCCAGTAGACGATTGATATGGTGGTGGTGATCACCGCCATGTTCAGGTAGAGGGCCCTTCTTGTTCCGCAGTATGTGGCGGACGAGGAGATGAAAAAGGCCTGATACCATGAGATGTTGAGGAGCTATATTCAACAGTTTGTGAGCCAATCCAGCTGCAAGACACTAGAGGATATGATAGTGAGAGCTCGGGAGAAAGACCTGGATTTGGAGATGAAGAGGAAGAGGAAACCAGATGGGGTTCAGACAGGGAGTTCGGGCAAAAAGCCCAATGTATCATATCACAGATCGAAGGGCCAGTAGGGCCGCAACTGTTATGGAAAGTGTGGCAAGATGCACGATGGGACATGCAGGGCGGGTAGTTCAGGCTGCTTTAAGTGCGGCCAAACTGGTCATGTCAGCAGGGACTGTACTGCTAGCACCACCACCACCACCACAATATCAAATGTGATTTGCTTAAAATACAATCAAATGGAACACAAGCGGTCCCAGTACCCGATTTTAGCAGCACTAGGACAGGTGGCGGCACCCGCTCCTACTACATTGAGGATTACCGATGGCCGTCAGGGCTGATCAGAGTCATCTGTGGCGAAGATCAGAGCCTTCTAGCTAACAGCAGAGGAGGCACGTGCAGCTCCAGATGTTTTGATGGGTATGTATCGTCTCCTTATCTCTGTATTTATATTGATTTGTCTCTTATGTTTATGTTTTTTCTTATAGGATCGTTCTTAGTGAACGGTATATCTGCTATGGTATTATTCGATTTGGGGGCTACCTGATCTTTTGTATCGCTCGTGATTAGCAAGCGATTTGTTAGAGCTTTGGGGGATTTGGACTGTCCTCTTGATGTAGAGATTGTGGATTATAGGACGGTATGAGTTGTGAGGGTTCATCAAGGATGTACACTGCAGTTGTTTAATGAGTAGTTTTCTGTGGATTTAGTCCTTATTCCCCTGTGATGGAATAAGATTATCGTGGGTATAGACTGTTTAGCCCCAATGGCGTAGTAATCGACTGCGAGCAGTAGCTTGTGCGAGTTCGTACCCCAAATGGGGGAGGTTTGGTGATTCAGGTCGAGAGGTTGCAGTGTGGACCGACTTTATGTTCAGCAGCGAGGGTGAGATGCTACCTACAACAGGGTTGTGCAGGGTATGTCACCTACGTCATGGATACCCGGGATAAGCGTAAGGCGACTGTGGATGATGTATCGATCATACGGGAGTACCGGGCCGTATTCCTGGAGGATTTTCCTGGGATACCTCCAGAGAGGTACATAGAGTTCAGGATTGACCTAGTTCTTGGTGCGGCTCTGATAGCCAAGGCACCATATTGGTTGGCACCTCCCGAGATGTAGGATTTGTCTACACAGCTGCAGGAGCTGTTAGACAAGGGATTTATTAGGCCAAGCAGTTCTCCATGGGAAGCCCCAATCCTATTTGTGAAGAAGAAGGATGGGTCACATCAGATGTGTATAGATTATCAGGAGCTAAATAAGGTAATGGTGAAGAACCGTTATCCCCTCCCTAGGATTGATGACTTATTTAACCAGCTTTAGGGTTCATCTTGGTTCTCCAAGATTGATTAGCGACCGGGTTATCACCGGATGTGAGTCGGGGACGACAATGTGCAGAAGACAGCCTTTCGGACTCACTATGGTCACTATGAGTTCGTGGTGATTCCATTTGGTCTCACCAATGCTCCTGCCACGTTCATGGACCTCAAGAACTGTGTGTGCAGACCGATGATGGATTAACCTGTGATAGTTTTTATCGATGACATCTTGATTTATTCCAAGACTCAGAAGCAGCATGAGGAGCAGTGGAGCACCTGAGGGAGGTGCTAGAGACACTGAGGAGGGAGAGACATTTCGCAAACTTCTCCAAGTGCGAGTTCTCGTTGCGCAATGTGCAGTTTCTGGGGCACCTTGTCAACCAGAAGGGTGTTATGGTCGATCCGGCCAAGATAGAGGTCATGATGTAGTGCGAGGTTCCAATGTCTCCATCTGAGATTCAGAGTTTTCTTGATCTGGCGGGTTATTATCAGAGATTCATCCAGAATTTCTCCAAGATTGTTGTTCCCTTGACCCGACTGACCAAGAAGTCTGTGACATTCCACTGGGGGCCTAAACAACAGGCAGCTTTCGAGACTCTCAGACAGTGCTTGTGCAAGGCACCAATTTTGAATTTGCCGGAGGGTGTCAACAATTTCATGGTTTACTATGACGCCTCGATCACGAGTGTGGGTGTAGTGTTGATGCAGCGGGGTCATGTGATAGCATACGCTTCAAGGTAGTTGAAGCCTCATGAGGAAAATTACCCGAAACATGATTTGGAGCTGGAGGTTGTGGTTTTTTCCCTCAAGATTTGACGATACTACCTCTATGGGGTTCGTTGTACCATTTACACGGACCACAAGAGCTTGAGGTACCTAATGGATCAGCCAAATCTAAACATGAGGCTGCACCGTTGGTTGGATGTGGTTTAAAGTTTTAATCTTTTTGGAGTTTAATTTGATGCATTGGTATGATTTAAGATTACCTAGGGTTTTCTTCTATTTTATTTTTTCTGGTTAAATATAAACAACCCTAATTTTTTGTTGGGTTTTGAGCACTATAACACTCCTATGGTGCACATGCAACCCTAAATGCTTTGGATCTATGTTTTCTCTAATTATACATGTATTTTCAATTTTCCAAAGCATTCTCCCTATCTAGCATACAATTGAATCCATTCAATATAAACTTGGTTTGGATGCTTACCTCTTGAGTAGGGTAGAGTTCTTGACCTTTGAAAGTTTGAACACCTCAAGTGTGATGCTTCTAATGGTTCACAAACACCAATATGCAAGAGGAGGGTATAAGAGAATAAGTTACTTGACTCAAAAGAGTGTGTATCCAATTTTGGCTCATGGGAGTCTATTATAATGTGGTAAATGTTAGGGTTACTCTTTGTAAACCCTAATGCTCCATGACTTTTCACATTCTTATGCTCCATGGGTTTAACCTTCATGGACTATCCATGGATTATCTTATTGGTTTAGCCCATAATCATGGATCATTATCCCACACTATAATAATTATTGATTCACATAATCAATCCCTATATATTTAATTAGTCTCTTTTGGCCACAAAATTAAATCCAAATTAATTCTTGATCAATACTAATTAAATAAGTTCATATTAATATATTATACTTGTAATATACTAATAAACCATAAAAAAACCTTATTCTTAAAAGTCCATCATATCAAATTGCACTGGTGAAAGCAACCCAAAAAGACCATGCTACTATCAGGTCAAGTGCATCCTAGTTATAGTTATGGGCTTAGACACCAAATCCAACATTTTTTATAAAGTCCAATTAAATTTTATTAGTTTACTTATTTATAGTAAATCATGGTGGAGTGTTTTGATTATTTTTATATGAACAGTTTATTTTTTGGTTTTGAACAATTCAACGGGGCCAACCTTTTTATCCGTTTTGAGAATATGGTCTATTTTGAGATTTACAGGTAAAAATTCGACCATAGTTTTAAAACTGAGATTTATTCATGAATCGCATGCTATACTTATTTGACTTCCATGGTAAGTTTTCTTTTTCGTTAATTTGATTGTTCTTTTTATATAAAACAATGATGATAAAAACTTGATTCTGGAGAGTATATCATTTGTGGATATTTTGATGAGTATTTATTTTAATATCCATCATTATATGACGGTTCCTAATCTGTGGCTTTGGGTGATGTTTATTAATTACTTTGATTTTCAAAAAGGTTTTGATCTATTGGACTACTGGTCATAGTATTTTTGATATTATGAAAATTGAAAATCATTTTTTTGTTCGCAATCCATAACAAAATGGTCATTTGTTTATTGTTGAGTGCGAATTCCAATTTTGGAATCGGGTGTATAAGAATTTTGGAATAAGGTGATGAGAATGGTTTCACCGATGGAATGACATTGCAAGTTTAGAATCAGGGGTGATGAATATTAGAACTGCATAATCAGCATATTCTTTCAGAATGCATCAATATAGTATTTAATAGTGTATAAGCATTTTTTTTAGAATATACCATATTGTAATTTTACATGATAGCTGAAGATTGTTGTTATTATTCAAGAATGTCATTTGAATCTTAATGTATCTTTTTTTTATGTATGTTACTTCAGAAATGTTTTTTGTATTTCATTCTTCAAGAATACATAACATGATTCATTAAACTTTTTATGGTTTTCAGTCTTTTAATATAGACTAGCTTATAGAATGTAATTATTTAATATGTTATTAGTTTAAAGAATGTTTGTGTATTACATTATACCAATAATGAAATTTTTTAAGAAGAAAATTTTGATTTCATATTCATAAGCATATTCTTTACGAATGCACAATACTAATACACAAAATACATTCTGTCAGAATATCCGAAATTAAGAAACTTTGTTTGAAATTCATATTTTTAAGATTAAAAGAATGAACTATCCCTTAAAATCAATAATTTTCCATTTATAAATCTCATTTAATTGACTAAATTACCATTATGATGAAATTTGTGTGATTATATGGTACATGTTATTCCATTGTAATATCATAGACCCTCGTATCATAGTCAAACATTTTTTTTCATCCATTGGTCTAGAATTGTCCATACGACCACAAAATATATGTCATCTACATTATAACATAACCACATATATATATATATATATATATATATATATATATATATATATATATTATTGTTTATTTTGAAAAGGGGAAATTCATAATGTAATAAGATCTCATGATTAATTTGGTCAAAAATTTTAAAACTATGATTAATTTGGTAAATTAGAAAAATCCAAATATTTGACCAACACGAAACGTAATTAACCTCTCGTGACAAATAATTATTAGAAACATTAGCAAAGATTTTTTAACACATGTTATCAAAATTTTACAATGATAGGAGAGAGGTGTGCAATTGTTCTTTTGAAGTTGACAATGTAATAAAAACCTTTGTTAATGTTAATAAAAATCTTTATTAATGTTGGTAAGTTAATAGTGATTTTGTAAGATTTTTTCCTTTTCAAACAATATATATGTAACACTTGTGACCCGAGGCAATGATAATTATTCAATTTCTTTGTATTTAACTGTTGGACTATGAGATTAATGTTTGATTATTGAGTTGGGCCCTTAGTGAATGGGTTGTTATATATTTGGGTTGTCTTAAGACGTACGTTGGGCGTAATCTTGGTGTACGCAGGGCGTAATGGCAACATTGGATGCAGGGGGGTCGATACGTGTATGCGCAGCGTACGGGATCAGACTCAAAACCTTAAATTTAAGGGTTTAAGCCATATAAATACCTCATTATTTCCCAAACCCTAACCTCGTTACCAACCACCTTGACTCAGAAACCTTAGAAACCTAACCTTCTTCATCTTTTGTGGTTTTGATCTTGTGAAGTCCATTTTAGTGGCTTGAAGCTTGGAATGAGAAAGAAGAAGTTGGTGAAGAAGAACTTGAGTAGCTTGAGCTCAAGGATCTAAGATATCATCATCATCTAGTACTCATTTCAGGTAAAAAGCTCACAACTTGCCTCATGTATGCTTAGATCTATGGTAAAGGTTTTTTGGACCTTTTTGGTCCGAAGAATGGATTTTAATGGTCCGAATTCGTTTCTAGGCTTAGGGTTGCCACCCTTAGTGCTATACGAGTCCCAATAACAGAAAAGTTACCATCTTAATGGTCTTTTTTGTGGCCATGCATGAGTTTTAGTCCTTTCCATGGAAGTTAGTTGCCATATTTCAAGTGTGGGTCCATTTGGTTGTTTGCAAGCCACCAAGTAATCGACTTTATGGGTTAAGACATTTTAGTGGACTCATATCTGCGTTTGGAGATTAAGGTCTTAAGGGATTAAGCATTTATGGATTTTATGGCTTAACAGGTTAATATGCTAGGCGTACAAGCTCGTACGCGCAACGTACAAGCCATGCAAGTTGTACGCTTAGCGTACAGAGGAGTACACCCCGTGTACTCACTGGATATGGGTTTTCATCATTTGGGCCTCGATTTGGGCCGATCCTTGGACTTCTTATCTATTGGGCCTTAGTGGGCCATTAGAAGTCAGTTATTAGGCTATGGACATGTTTAGGCTTAAGGCAAGGCCCATTCGAGGAGTTGGGCCCGTAGTGGGCTTGGAAGAGCTGTATGGAATTGGACCATTAATGTTATGGAATTGAGCCTAGGTTATGGTCCAAATTAGATAAGGGTTAAAATGGTTATTTTACCCTAAGAAGGATTATTGGATTTTAACTAAGTGTTATTTTGCACTGATAACTCGGGGAGTCGTCAAAGCAGTCGTTGGAGATTTCGTATTGTGAGATTCTACATTCAACTTTGGGAAGTGAGTTTTCCTCCTATATGAACGGGTTGAAGGCACCAATGACAGCCCATATATGTATGCTAGTGTGTTCCGGACCAAGATCCGATGTCGGGTAGTGCCCGATGTAGGTTTATATGTTTCCAAATTCTGATCTAATGTCGGGCGGTGACTGAGGAATGTTTGTATGCTTGATGTCTTTGTGATTCTTGCATGTGTCTGTATTGTATGTTTCTGGATTACAGTCCAATGTCGGGCAATGCCTGAGGAATGTTTGTATGTTTCCAAATTTTGGTCCAATGTCGGGCGGGGCACAATGAATGTTTATATGTTTATGTTATGTGTATTTGTTGATATGTTTATATGTATACCGAGCTTTTCTTGATGTCAGGCGGGGCACGATGCTGGACTCTTTCCGATGTCGGGCGGGGACCGATGCCGGATTTTGTCCGATGTCGGGCGGGGGCCCATGATATGTTATTATGTGATTATGTGTATGGTATGTGGTAGTTTGAGAAGATTCACTAAGCTTCGTGCTTACAATTTTCAGTTTTGGTATCATGTACTTCCGATAGCAAGGGGAAGAGCTCGGGATGACTGTATTGCACACACCATGATGTTAGATTGGAATGTTACTCTGATATACATTTGACATATGTTTTGACATCGATATACTGATTTTTTGATGTTTTGAGATATTATGGTTCCTGTTTTAATAAATGATTTTTAGTAACTATGGTATATTCAATGATTTAAAAATGAAATTTTTGGTCATGATTTTTGGATGTTTTAATATCGCTAGGAATATCAATTTTAATGGTTATGGCCCAATCTAGTGGTTAAGCTAGAATAATGTAATGTTACCTTTGCACACCTATTCATTAAAACTTTGTCCATTTTTATACCCATATCCATGAGGTCCTCCTTAGTTCCAACAATATTGTTCCATACACATGTAATAGTTTTTTTAAATGACAACTCAGGGTTTTTTATTTAAATTATATATTCCTCTAACAACTCGAGCCTACAGTTGCACTGGATCCGTTTTAAGCCTCCACTACTACTTTGTAATTAAGGATAGGTTTAAGGCTTTCAATGATCCTACACCCAAACCACCCATATCCTTAGGAGCTTTGATGTTTTCCCAAGACAAACAATGCACTTTCTTTTTTTCATTACATCCTCCCCACAAGAATCTCCTCCAAATGCACTCAAGTGTGTTTATAACTCCAATAGGAGTGACAAACAATGAAAAAAAGAAGGTTGGAAGGTTTCCCACCACAACTTTGATTAGTGTCAGTCGGCCCCCAAATGACAATATTTTTGCCTTCCATGAAGATAGTTTTGAGTGAAACTTATCGATCACCAGTTTCCAATGTTTCTTCAAATCTAAGTTAGCTCCAACCAGTACACCAAGATAAGCGAACGGAAGTGTAGTCGATTCATAACTTATTGGAGTTGCCCATCACTCTACCTCCTGCTTGCTTGCTCCAATATCGAATACCTGTGACTTATGGAAATTTACTTTTAGGTCAGACGACACATGGATATTTGCTTCCAGAATATATCGACTATCGGTGGCGAGTCTAGAATAGTATACCATGTGGTTCACTAACTGAGTTTAATCGGGTCGGTTAAAAAAATTAAGCTCAACTAGAATGGCTCACCCAGAAAAAATAACAGTTTTAGCATGTACAAAAAGTGGTGTTGAAATGACTAAGCCCAAATTAGTCATTCCTTTTTTTTTTTACTAAAAACAACTTATACTTGGAGTTAGTCGGTCTAAACAAGACATGAGCAAACTTATGTTGTACAAATGTGAAAGAATCATCATTTATTTATAATAGAAACCTCCTTAACCATTTTTTTTCTTAGAGTCGATGTGAAACTCCTTAATCTCACTTACGATGTGTCTTCTATTGTTTATAGTTTGTATCTTTTTTTCCTTTCATTTTTTTTACTAAACATATTAAACTAGGTCCTTCAAAATATTTAAGGTAGGACCTAAATATTTTTTATATATAACTTGTAATAGACATTTGAATTTTAGGTAGGTCAAGTGACCCACCTTCCCATAAAATAGCCTCAGCACTGTGGACTATTAACATGTTTCTTTTCTATTGCTAACTCTATATCGATACAAATGACATCTCAAGTTTATTCCATCGATTGAAACTAAGAGCATCCACAATGGTGAGTTCAATGGGAGAGTTAAATGAGGTGGTAAGTCCATGTGTCATTCAATGGATGAAACTCAACCATTGTGAGATGCCACCTTGGTATTCAATAGATTTGGAGTTCAATGGCCATTAAACTCTTCAATGGAAAAAAGGAAAGTTTTAATCTTTAAATATTTACTATAAATTACATTTTGTAACATTCTATTGAACTTTGTAGAGTTCAATGCATCGTAGAAAAATAAATAATAGAGTTATATGAATTTTAGAATGATGATGTGACAATCCATTAAACTCTATGAAGTTTAATGCATTGTGGATGCTCTAATTAAACGCCACATTCAGTTATCTCTCATTGATAGAGTTTATTCCATGGCTTTAAAATTACTATTAACCTTATGTGGTCTCATTTGCTTTTGGAAGAATAAAATACATGACATATAAATAACGATTTAAAATAGATATATTCAAATATGATATAATTAACTAATTAATTAGGATGTTAAAAATAAAGAAGCAATTATAAATAGACGACACGTACCAATTGGTCCAAATTTACTTTTCATATCATAAGCCAAGCATTTCGTAGTGAAACTTTACAAAATGATATCTCTGGTTTTGACAAAAACAACCATCCGTTCTACCAAAACCTTCATTCTCCAAAAACCCACTAAAAAAGAAACAAAAACTAAGACAAAAATAACGACTTAAAATTACCATTACTTGATAATTACCTTCCTCCAACTACTTGATCGATTCCTTTACAAATATATATATAGGGTGAGTTGCTATTGTTCTCATGCATTTAGTTACGATTTAATTTCATGAAATATATATATAAAGCTTTATGTAATTAACGATTGTGGGTTTTGTTCATTGATGGTTGTCACGTTATTATTGCATGGCCATGCAGACGATAATAACTGGTTCTGAAGCTGCCGGACGAGCAGTACTTGACGCATGTCCCATAGTTTTTGCCGGAGAATCACTGATTCCGATCGGAGCCTCTCGTTTTCTTGCCTTATAACTTGTGCATGATGGCTTATAAACCGTAACTGGTTCATTATTTCACGGTTCACTGACTTATGCCGGTTCACCTGGTTCCGCAGGTTCTCCAAGTGCTTTTGTTTTCTCATGCGAGATCTCCGTGCAGACTCCCGGTTTGATATCATGCGTCTCCTCTTACGTTCATCAATCAGGGTGACTTCCAGAGGATTCCGGTCAACGTCTCCCTCGTCGGATCCGGAGTTGGAGCTGTTGGTTTTTGGTGTGGAGTCGTCGGAGCCGGAAAACGAAAAGACAGACTCTTGAGGTGGATAAAGAAAGGGACTTTCATGAGTGTCAGTGTCCCAAGGGGTAAACCCAGTTCCAAGAAAGTCGTCGGACGGAATATGGTCGCCGGCGGTGGGGAAAACAGAAGACAACATGATCGGAAAAGCGTTTTAGACGGTGGAGGAAGGTGGGAGGAGGAAAGGGAAGAAACGATGGGTTGGAAGGCGGTATTTAAGAGCAAACTCATCATATGTTGGTGGGACCCACACAATTAGTGCATTACTATAAAAATAATTATTGTTAATATAATGTAACATTTTTGGCATGTAAAACTCTTCTTTTATACGTTTTCAACTTGTAATCAATGCGTATACTTCTTTAATATTTATAAACTTTGAAAGCGATGACTAAATGTTTCGTATTTAAAACAGAAATAGGAATTGATTTTAATTACGTGAGACTAATGCTTTTGAGTCAGGCGGCACTCACGGTGGGGCCACCGTGGCTTTTCAAAAGGTGGTGACATCAGCAGTGTGGGTCCCACGGTGTTGATGTTTAAAGCTTAGTCATGAAGAAACAAAACAGGTGCCATCACTTCTTAACACGTGTCAAAACCCCATGGGCCAGTACGCCCAAAGCCAATAGGATACCAGTTGCTTACGTGGAAACACGTCGGTGGCGCGGCTTTGGGACGACGAGCCAAGCCAACTAAAATGGCATAAAATGATAAAAATAGAAAATATAGTTTAATTTAATATATGATTTAAGAAAAATTAAAAGTGAAAGAAAAAAAGCAATTATGAAATAGGGTTATTAGTTATAACAAAAGATAGACATAGTAAAACATAATACAATAAATTTGAATTAAGGATTATTCTTATTATTTGACTTGTCGCATCACAATGATCACTCTTTTGCTTTCAAAAGTTCATGCGACATTATCTTTACGTATACATTTAATTTAACTATACCTCTAAAACTTCATTACGGCTTTATTTTGATTGGAAGTACGTTTTAACTTTTAAGTAGTACTAACTTTTTTTTCATATATATTAGCTTTAAATGAGAAGTTGTAATTTTCTTGTGTATAATAAATTACGATATATTTATAACACATCTTTCGAATAAAGTTGAAAGTACAGGCTTGTGGTTCCCATTTTATTTCTAATTATGAAATGATTAAGACGTACTTTCTGTTTTATATCACCTAATGAAAACGAAATTTAACTAACTAAATGAATTAACTATGTTAGAACGACAACATATACATATACATACATACATATACATGTGAACATAAGAATGAATTAAGAAGTAATGAAAAAGAAAGTAAAGTATAATAAGAAAAAGAAAAAAATGAATCAAGATTCCTAAAGAATCACGCAAGATTCTTGGAAGCATGAGGCCGACAACATGTTAAAGAATTGATCTTGTTACAAAGTTGTTGTTTTCCATCTGTCTGACTGAGAGAAATTGAAGGAAACACAGATAATGCAAAATTAATTTGGTTTAAAGTATGTTATATTTTTTATACAATCATAATGTCATGTCTTTGATTTTACAGCTAAATCTATGAGACCTTACAACAGAGATTAAAAAATAAAATAAAATAAAGTTTGCTTTGGAAGACGATAACTGAACTAAAGGTTCATATATGTATAAATATGAAAGCATGGATTATCGGAGATTTAATATCTAAATATGGGGAGAAATTAAACTGAAAAGTATAAAAGCGTTTAGTGGTTTGTGGAATTGGTTCCTTAGTTAATTGTTGCAGGTTATAATGATAATTATAATTTATAATTATATTTATGAGAAAAAAAAAATAGAAAAGATGCTTTCTAAAGGTCGATTCCCACTAGTTAATACCCTACACGCTTCTTGACCTACTCGTTTTAATCAACCATCTTACATAAAATATAATCAATAAATAATAAATAATATCTTATTAAATAACATCAATTTAAACACACGAAGGTTTATACAAAATAAAGATAATAATGTAACATTATCTTCTTTGATATCACAAAATAGGGAAAATGACTCTTAAGGGTAATTAACTTTTACATTTGTACTCATTTGATCCTTTTTTTTTTCAATATACTATCGAACTTGTTGTTTATCTTCACCATAACCCTTTTGACTGGCTTTTGACCTGTGATAGCCGGTCGAAGGGTTATGACGAACACAAACAACAAGTTTGATGATATATTGAGTACAAAAAAAGGACCAAATGAGAACAAATGCAACAGTTGGTTACCCTCCTGATTCATTTTCTCTTTACTCATTTACAGCAAATCTCACGTCATCTCCTACTGATATTAATAACTTTATGAGATTTATTTTTGCATTTTTTCAAAACATAACACACGAAAGAACATTATTCATACATGTACAACTTTATAATGCACTTGAATATTTATTAGGGGAATCTTGACTAAGCATGCACATTTCATGACTACATTTACATTTCCAATCAAATGAGTTATCGTATCATGGTTTCTAGATAAGTCTACAAATGAGTGGAATCACAAGTGCTGTGATTTTTTAGTTTACTTAGCTTTAAGATTGAATTCATGGGATAAGATACAATATCAATATGTGCAATACACATCACCATAATATACCTTGAGGGAAATGTTTATGTTGATAAATATAACTCTCATACACAATCATATCATTTTACAGAGAAGGGTTGACAACTAACCACAGTAAGCATAACATAGAGCATGTTTTAATAAAGTTACCCCTCTGAAACGTTCTTCATATACGTTATATCCAAAGAAGGTTGCGGTCTTTGATAATTTTGCAACTTTAATTTTATTTAACTTTTCAAGAAAAATGACTCAGGAAGGTAATCAACTGTTGAGTTTGTTCTCATTTGGTCCCTTTTTTGTACTCAATATATCATCAAATTTGTTGGTTGTGTTCACCATAACCCTTTGACCGACTATCAAATGTCAAAAGTCGGTCAAAATGGTTATGGTGAGCACAAACAACAATTTCGATGGTATATTGAGTACAAAAAAAGAAACCAAATGAAAACATATGCAACAGTTGGTTACCCTCAAAAGTTATTTTCTCTCACAAAATAACGTGCAATGTGAGCCACAAACCCAAATATGATTGCCGAGTGCACAGATAAATAAAAAAATAAAAAAAAAAGTGTATTTTTGGCATAAACTATGCGGCAACATTTTATATTGTTACCAAACATATCAATCTTACATGTAACTTATTTAACATGTTGCAAGGTAGTTGCATGATTTGTGTCAAATCCATTTTGTTGCATAAAGTATTCAAATTAAAAAAATAAAAAAATTTAAGGATGTTGCCTGATTAGTAAGCATTTAAAATGTATGATTACATTTTCGAAGCTACAAAGAACCATGAATAAGACCAATAAATGAACTTAGAAAAGACGATAGTTCATGAACATGTATACTCTCTCTTCGCATACCATAATCCCAACTTTTTTTTACATGCACTTCTTCATTACATTTCGTTGTTATCTATCTGCTACCACTTAATTGTCTAAACACATACAAAGACATTGCAATCGTGATCGCTATCTTGTTGTGGTAGATGCTCAAAAAAATTAACTTTCAACTGCATATTAGTGGGCTATCATTAGCTCTTTACCTAGTAATCTATGAATTTAAGTAGTCGTTGAAATAATATATGGAAGGTTTTAAGCTTTTTAAGATTTTCTCGTTATGACTATTGATATCAGGCGATCATAAATGTTCAATATCTACGACTTTATGTAGTCGCTGAAATAATATACGAAAGGTTTTAATTTTTCCATTAATTACAAATCTATGTGATAAATTTAAAATTTTCAATTGTATTTGATGTGTTATCCGAAAAACTGATTTTTTAATTATAAATTAATTTATCAATAAAGTATTCTAAATTGTTTATATTAAAAACTAACTTATGAACTATTTTAAAAATCTCAACAAAGATAAATCACAATAATCTAAAATGTGCGACAAACACAACTTTATACACAAATTTAAACATTACTTCGGAACCAACAAACTTATTTAAGTAAACTATTCTAATTGGATCTAAAATGTACGACAAACACAACTTTATACACAAACTAGGTTATAACCCGTGTGCTACACTGTTGATATTTTTTATTTATTTTTTGGTACATAAATTAAGAAAGTAGAATATAATATATGGAAGTTTATTTATTTATTTTCCAATGGGTGTTCCAAATCTTAAAAAATAAAGATCATTTTACAATGTAATATGCTATAAATGATAGTTTTTAGAAAGTATAGTGTTATAAAAAAAAATATTCCTTTTTTAATTTTCCACTTTATGTTTGAAATCCTCTAAAAGATGTAATTTTACAAAGTAGGGTACTATAAATAATAATTTCCATAAAATCGAATGTTATAAAAGAAAATTTGTTTTTTTTTTTCCACTTCATGATGTTCAAAATCCTCATAAAAACCATTTTAAGAAGTATAATAAAAGCATAATATTTTTAAAAAATGGCCCATATTTATTTATATATACTAATGGATGTTATTTTGGAAACAATATAGTGGTTACAAATATAATTAATATATTATAAGATAATTAGGAAATACAAGTTAGCCACGATGAAAAAATAAAATTTGTTAGACTAAATATAAGCAGCACAAGAGGAAATGATAGTATGATCGCAATGTAAAAAGTTGCAAATAAACAAAATAATATTCAGCTTTTTTGGTTAAAAATCTATTCTAAATTAATATTGAATTTACATTACTCGTAATCTTTTAAACAAATTATCAAATATCCTAAGCAAAAATTAATAAGTACGTTATACTTTTTTTACAAAAATACATCATATAATATATGACCATTTAAAGCAACTATTATTACAATTTGTTTCCCTATCACAATTGATGAAATTAGCACCGGTTCTTTATTTCATTCACGAATCAAGAACTATTTGGCTACTTTCAAATTTGAAAGAACGAATATAAATGTACCATTACTTGTATGATATAAGAACTTAGATACAGGTCAACACGACTTACCAATTCAACAATTTAATATATTAATGTTTCAAAAATGTATACATTTGAAGCACGTTGAATGCGTTGTTTCATTTTCACGAATAGTGTCATTTCGACTAAAAGTTTTAATTGAGAAACTTTTTATAGTACAATGTCATAAGAGAAAAAAAATGGAAGTACTCTAACCATCGTAATTAAGTACTTCTTTTAAGATAGTAATTTGGTGAAATGGATAAAACTATAAGTTACTGTACCATTTTTAATAACTGAATACCCAATTTCAAAAGCATAAAACGTGTATTTTGAGAAGATTTGATACATACAGAAACGTTAACATAAGGAAACATGTTTCTTTGCCTTTCTTTTCTGGGTACCTGCTTCATTTTCTTCTCATTATCACCTTCTTGTTGTAAAAAGATAAAAAAAGAAATCATCTTCCAAAAAACAATAAACAATTGAAATAATAATATTTAAAACAAAATAGTGATGTTTCAAGAATTTATGACACACATATAAAGCAACAATGAGTTCTTGAAAGGCACCATGTGGGGGTGAAATTGTTAGAACTACAGATCAAGGGGATTTTACCCTTATGCCACATCTAAAGTAGAAAGACCAATGATAATCAAAATTAAAGAGATTTTCAAAAGACCTTTTTACATAATGGTGTAAAAGAAGAATTGATAGGCCACATGCATTCAAACAAAAAAACAAAGTCAGTATCGGTTGTTGTACCTTTGACCATGTCTCTACAAAACTATATCAAATAAATTTACTAAAATCTGTATATATAAAAGAGGATGGCAACCATTTAATCACTTAGTGAGCCATACCCATAATGGAGGAACTATGGAGATAGCAATCAACTGACAACTTAGAATTATAATTTTGAAACCTTCTATAGTTTCTTCCACGTGGATAGAGGAGAAGAAATCCGACAATATAGGCTAAGTTAGGGAGAAGAGGGGGAAATTTGGGTTATCCAAAACTGAATCCCGTAACTCTATCACCTCTTCCTCCATTCATGATACTCATTGATTTCCTGATAAGGATCCATATAAACAATACAATTTAATTAATCAAAGCAATTTTAGAGGCAAAAAATAATAATTCAACACAAAATATTCCAAAAGACATAAAAAATGAAGATGGTGAAAGATGATTTACAAGAGGAGCAAGTGCTTTCCGAGAAACTCTTCCAGTCGACTCTTGAATGAATCCTTTTCACATTACTCAATGTAAAGACATCTCATTTACATTTCTATAGAAGTCAACAAAATAAGGTATAATCAATCATCTATAGTAATCCAGTAACATTATCATGCTCAATTAAGATGAAAAAGTAAGAAAAAACAAATTTATCGATACAATTTTTTCTTTGGCTGATAGAAAAAGAAAAAGTAAAGAACATTAGAAAATGAAAAGTAAAGAACATTACTAAACATTAGAACTTACTTTACTTGTTTGGTTATGTTGGAGGTTGACGGATGAGAAATCTATATAAAAAATCCTTAGATAAAACCTATAAATCTTTGTATATACGCACACAAAATAGGCACATAAGAATGTAAGATATATGAAATTTGGGGGAGGTATAATCGATAATCAATGACATTAAATTGAAGCAGCAAAATTAAAATATATACATTAAATCGAAGCTAACCAAAAACATACTACTATAAGAAAAACCATAAGCAAAAAACAACTAGAATTAGAGAAACCTAATCCAGACCAAACATTCGTGGCCTTCATCCAAACAAGCATTGTCTTCATCCTCATTAAAAACTCAATTCATGGCCTTGATTTAGGGTTTTGAGTTGTGGACGTTAGTATAACGATTGAGAGAGAAAGTGTTCTACGGTGTGATTTCAAAAGAGGTGAAGGGAAATTCGAAATTCAAAAGGTTGAATCCCACTATTTAGGAGATGAGTAGCATGGAACGCACATATCAAATGACAAAGGATATTTGTTGGTGATTTATTATTGATTTATCATTGATTTTATGGGATTAATGCGATGATTGAGGACGCGATATGGTGGATTTGAAAGGGATTGCCGAGATTTTTGGGGAGCATATTCAACTTCGATTCGAATTTTGAAATGGGATTAAGCTTTTGGTAAATTGGGGAGATATTAAGGAACCATTTTAGAGAGGTGAGAGATCGGAAGAGAGAGATATATGGGTTGAGCGGGAAAAGAATAGAATCGTTTCACCAAAAACCTGACACGTGGCAAAAAGGTTATTTAGAATAAAGACATACATTTATTAAGTAGGTAGATTTAAACATTACTTCATAGCCAACAAACTTATTTAAGTAAACTGTTCTTATTGGTTTGCCCAAATTCCAAAAGATCAATCACTAAAAGAACCCGCCATTAAAGGGGCTAGTCACCTAAAAATCAATTATTTTAAAAATGAAAGTTATCTATTAGAGTCTCACCCCCATTCAATTCAATTTTACGACAATTTGTCTTTTCAAAAAGTTACTAATTGTTTTTTAAACATGTATTGCACAGATTTTGTAATTGGACCTTGCAAAGTGCATTTTCTTGCGTAATTCATTTATGATTGGTCTATGTCACAAAAATAAAAGTATAATTTTTTTTTTTTGGTAAAATGACATCATAATTTCACGATGGTGTCATTTCACAAGAAAAATCTACATAAACTACACATACACAAAATGGTTATTTCATAATACAATAATACATCTTCAGATTTGATAATATTGTTGCGTGACAACCCATCTATTTTGGTATTTTAGTATTTAATTCATGCTTTAAGGGGGTTGGACATTCCTTCTTCCTCCTATCTTGTTTGTGAGATTGGTTTGTATTCGATCAGTCACATTTTCTTCTTTTGTTCTGTTTCCTCTGATCTTAGAGCTCAACTTTTGACATGGTGGGAATTAGACATTGCAATGCTTATGTTGTACGGTGATTGGCTTGATTGGGTGGATCTACGAATTTATTAAGTTTTTCATTTATAACCCTTTAAATATACTAAACTTCTAATTTATACCTTTAACTGGTAGGAGTTGTGATATAATATCTAAATTTTATTTTGAATAATTACATAATCGAGTTTATTCTATATAATCTCACAATCAATTTTATTTTATATAATATCTCAATTTTATTATAAGGATTTTCATATAATATTTCAGTTTTAAAATTATATTTAACTTTTAATATTAACGATATTAATGAGACTGTAAGACGAATCTAACAAACATGAATAGAGATTTGTTCGTATTCATTTAATTAACCTTAAATGATAAATAACAAACACGAACAATTAAAAACATAATATGATATTTTTCACAACAATAATTAATAAAAATTACAAGTTTTATTTATCACCCTTTTATCAAACACTATCATATTTTGATTTTATTAATTATTAAAAACATCAACTACATGAATATTATACTTATTATGTGGTACATTTAGTGGAATATATACATTAAATCGAACATTATACAATATTTCTCATTTAGCAGAACGTTCTAATATATTGTGGCGACAAAGTGGTAAAACTATAGGTATTGGGTGCGATTCTTATAAATCAACTTTCCCGTAATAGCCATTATGAATGTAGATAGAGATATCTTGCAGACTATACCAAAGCGGAAAACAAGTTGACGGACATTAATTGTCTAAAAAATAGACGATTACACGATACTTATTAACAACGAGTAATCCAGTATCCGGTATAATCATCTAATAGTCATTTTGTGCAGAACTCATTCCAATGAAACTCGACGTGTGATGTAATTTATTTATATAATCCTAAAAAATCATTGCATACATTCTCCAGTTTTCTAATAACTCATATAATTCTAAGCGAATTTGAGGCCAATAATTTTGACTATACCCAAGGGAGATAGCTAGTGCCTGAAATCCACAATTTCCATCTCCATCCACATCTCCAAATGTTTGTAACTTATGGATAAAATTCATTTGAAATTTCACTTATAAGTGAATTTGAATAAAATGTTGAAGGTTGTTGAAACGAAAACATATTGTGCCACTCCGATTCTTGGTTTAAATGAAAGTGATTAGACCCACTATAATCTGACATAGACTTCACAAAACAATGTCTCTGAGGATATTGAGTTGGCGGATCTTAAGTAGGCATAACAAGAGGTCTTTTTTGTGTACTCAATCGCCGACATCCCCTGGGTGCTTTTATTTTGTGAGAAGTAGGTTCCCAAAGCAAAGTTGTTGATGGTGAAAATATATCTTTTAACTTCCGCACCTAGTTGAACTTACTAGATCTTGATTTTTTTTAATTGTGTGTTAGTTGTTTGGCCTTCAACATCAACATCACCATCTTCTAGAAGGATACATGGATTTAGATTAAACTTTTTCCAAAAGCTGAAAAATAGAATCAAGTGGTAGTGGATTTTCATTTTTTAAATATACCGCTTGTTCGTGCGCACATAGTAGCCCATGACTAATAAGCATTTGACATACACAAATATCAAGGAATTTGATTTGTTCAAATTATTTGAAAATTATTTCAAGTGCATGAATTGAAACATTACCAACATATTCTTTGAAAATTAGATGGACAAAATAATGTCTTGCAATAATCATGCTTTGTCATTAACTTGCTTTGATAGAAAAGTCTTGTGACTGAAGAACATCATGAATTCTTGGTAATATTGTCTCCAAATCTGATTGTGGTAAGTCCAAGTATTGTTTTACATTGGTAATACTTACTAGTAATTGAAGTTTAGGCCATTTTTAGTGAAATTTAGGGTAAGTTAATGGACCATAAATGATAATATACTTATATTATTTTGATTTAATGGTAGTGAGATTCAACGAATGCAATGCCCTTACTAATATGACATTGATAGTAAAATGTAGTGTAAGTTAAAGAACCATAAATGTAAACATCATTGTATTCTCCTGGGGTGCACTATTTGTGTAAATAACATTAGCCTAAGCCATACATACAAATATGAATATGTAATTTAAATAAATATAAAAATATTAATAGTAATAATGGAACATAGTTCGTCATTTTACTTATCAAACAATGACAAATATTTTGACTATCTCATTTTGTTACTAAGGATATTGTTTTTCAAATCCGCACAATGCAAATGAAGTTGAAGAAGATGTTCATTGATAATAAAACGTTGGGTATGTAAATGATTATTACATAAATTATATACAACTTAAACGACTATAAATGTAAACATGGTTATATTATTTTAATTTGATCGTTGTGTAATTTAATTAATACACATAAAATAAGAATGTAGTTTCAAAAAATATAATGTTACGATTTTAATACTAAGAAGATGAAGAAAGAAATTCAAATAAAATTATATATATGTGTGTATGTTTGTGTGTAACACCAGATTCTCAAATATTTTTCATTCATGGCTTAAACAATTAAATTCTTGCAAAGTTGACCCTTATGCGAGGCGTACATGAAGTATACGCAGGGCATACTCAAGCTGATCCCAAAACCCTATATTTTAGGATTGAGGTCATATTTAAGCACATTAAGTACCTTGAGGTCTCTTCATGTTCAACATCCATACTCCCCAAAGTAGTCATTTCGAAACCTAGCCACTTTGTGAAGATCTTGAGCATTTTGACACTAGTAGAAAAACGACCTTCCATCACACGACAAATGAGTGACTATATGCATACAGCCACACATTCGTTTTCACTATGGGTGTGACCGAAGGTCTAGTGACATAAAGTACATACGGTCACATTAGCGAGTTAGTGGTCGTATTCATTTAAATATAATGGCGAAAGGCATAAAATAAGAGACCAAATGGTTTCAAAAGTCATGAAAAAGTTTATTTTGAGTGATGTTAGTCCATTTAATTGCCACATGAATATGACGTTTGTGTAGCCTTATGTATATTTGGTGACACAACCATTGGTTTTTTGGGGGGTTTCGTCACTTAAAATTAATCAATAAGTGGCCTAAGTTGTTAAAAATAGTGGTCAAATGTATTAAACTATTAATAATCTTGAAAAAGTGTATTTTAAGTGATGTTGGTCCATCTAATTGCCACATGAATATGATGTTTGTGTAGCGTTTTACATTTGGCGATACAACCATTGGGTTTTTTTACGGATTTCATCATTTACAATTAAGCAATGAGTGGACTCAGGTTTTAAAAAGAGTGGTCAAATGTATTAATAATCTTGAAAAAATATATTTTGAGTAATGTTAGTCCATCCAATTGCCACATAAATATGATGTTTGTGTAGCATTTTGTATATTTTGTGACACAAGCTTTTGTTTTTTTGAGAGATTTCGTAAATTACAATTAAACAATGAGCGGCATAAGGTGTTAAAAAGAGTGACTATATGGTTTTTAAAGTTAAGTTAATGTATATGTTTATGTAGCCTTTTGTATATTTGGTGATAGAATGATTGTGTGGCGTTTGATATATTTAGTCACTCAAAAAAAATCCATTAGCAACTATATATATATATATATATATATATATATATATATATATATATATATATATATATATATATATAGTTCCATGTTACGACCAACTAATGACATATATGGGTCATAGGTCATGTCTAATTAGTGGTAGTAGCTTATAGTGTCATTTTAAGACCAATGGATGACATATTAATATGGGTCATATGCATTGGTTTATATTGTCATGTTACGACCAATAGATGACACATATGGGTAATGGGTCATGTGTAATAGGTGGTAGTGGCTTATAGTATCATGTTAATACCAATGGATGGAATATGGGTCATAGGGCATGTTCATTGGGTTATAGTGTCATGCTACGACCAATAGATGATATATATGGGTCATGGGTCATGTGCAATTGGTGGTAGTGGCTTATAGTGTCATGTTAAGACCAATGGATGACATATGGGTCATGGGTCATGTGCATTGGGTTATGGTGTCATGTTACAACCAATAGGTGACATATATGGGTCATGGGTCATGTGCATTGGGTGGTAGCGGCTTAATTTTTATATGGGTCATGGGTCATGTATATATAATGAACATTTCATATCCGATTTATCGTCAATTACATGATTAAAATGATAAATAATAAATGTAATGAGCTTAGTAAATAGATTAGATATTAATTTTTATTTTAATATTTAGACTCTGTTATCTACTTATTATTTTTTAATATAAACATAGTAGTTTTTATTCTATATAAGTTCTTCTAATATTAGATTAGTTACATTGATGTTGTTAGAATCTTTTTTAATTTTTTATTCTATGTCGTTGTAACATTTTTATGCCAATCTTGTATAATTTGTTATTATGATTCATATTACAACCATGTATTGATTAACAAATTAAAAGGCAAACATGAAATTGATAAAGATAAATATAAACCAAATATAGTTTGAGTTGATTTGTTTTGACAAAAAAAACTAGGGATGTCAACGGGGGCAAACGGGACGAGGATTGCATCCTCTGCCCCCGCCCCCAAAATTTTCCCGTTCCCCTACCCCCGCCCCCGCCCCCAAAATCTCCATCCTTTCCACCCCCGCCCCCGCCCCCGAATTCCCCTTCTGACCCCCGCCCCCGCCCCCACCCCCGATTGATTTTGGGCTAACTTATTTGGGCTAAAATAAGTTCTTATTTGGGCTAAAAGAAAACTATTTTTTGGATAACAAATAGATATTTATAACATAACTTTACATGTTACAAACAACTTAAAAACATGTTTTTGTTGAATTTTTGTACGTAAAAATCATTTTGTTGTTTATTATACTTTTATAATTAACATATGTCAATTTATATAATTTATTAACGGGACCCCCACGGGGGTTTCGGGACGGGACTAACAACCCCCGCCCCCGCCCCCGAAATTAAAACGGGGGTTAACCTTGCCCCCGCCCCCGTCCCCAATTTTTTTCATCAAATGCCCCCATACGGGACGGGGCCCCCGCGGGATTGGGGTCCCACGGGACTTTTTGACATCCCTAAAAAAAACCCTTTGTAGCCCAACAATAATCTATAACGTCCCGAAAATCATGACATTAAAATTTTGTTTTTAAATTAATAAATCGTTAATACATATATTTCCCATAAAACCAGAGTAACTAAGTTTTAGCAAAACATCAAAAAATCAGAGTAATTCACAGAATGCGGAAACATGTGGTGTGTGCTCTGCAATCATCTCGAGCCCTTCCATTTGAAAACTAAAGTACCTGAAATATAAACTGAAAACCATAAGCACAAAGCTTAGTGAGTTTCCAAAAAATACCACATAACATACAACCACGAAATATCATGCAACGTACATATAGTTTCCATGGGCTCCCCCATGGTCTTCACCTGGAATGTCATGGGCTCTCTCCATGGTCTAATATCCAAATGCCATGGGCTCTCTCCATGGTCTAATATCCAAATGTCATGGGCTTCCCCCATGGTCTTTACTTGAAATTCCATGGGATCCCCCCCCCCCCCATGGTCTTCCATTCAAGTATCACAGAGACAACTAGCATTTCACATAACACGTAAAAGGACGACATTGGTGCCTTCGACCCATGAATATAGTGAGAAGACTCACCTCGGCAGCTGAACCCACGAATAACTCTCTAACTGCTAATCTGCTAAAATCCCCGTGCTATCAAATGAATAACACCCAATTAACAATTGGATTCCAAACTGAAACCAATAATCCATATATGGGGTAAAAATACCATTTTACCCATCACCTAGTTTAGTCTAAGACTAAGGCTTAAACTCCTCATCATAAAGAACCACCAACCAATAATCATCCAAAGCCCATGAATGCCTAATTTTCCAAATTAGGCCCAAAACCTTACATGGGACTTACCCTAAGACCCATTAACATTTTCCCAATCCAAACATTTGTTTATAGATTGCTCAACAAAGCCCCAAGCAATCCAATCCCAAAAGCTAGCCCAAACACACAAAGCCCATCAGACCGAGTACGCAGGCCATACATGCATGTAGGCACAACGTACTCGCTTGGAGGCTTGTACGTTGCGCATACCTGTTTGTACACCCAGCATACTCACCCTTATTCAGCCCAACCCGATTTTCACTTAATCCATTAAGACAAAGCTTTCCAAACCACATATCTGGCCTCCTTGAGCTGGAATACCACGTAAAGTTGCCAAGTTTATGTTCATACATGACTAGAAGAATCTCTTAAGCTTAAAAGGGACTTATTGGTTGACTTAATGCATGCATGACTCCATACCACGTAATACCCAATCCCTGATCACCATCCCTAAAATGGGAACGGTTCAAAACAAGGAGTTAAAACTCTCCCCCACTTAAATTAAATTTCGTCCTCGAAATCCTTCCATACCATCTACAATATGCCCAACAACTTGAGGAATACAGCCACAACCCCGAGCATACCCCTGCCTTCCCAAGGCAACAAAAACCAACCCTCGTAGGGCTCTACAACCCAAAGGTGGAAAAATCCATTGCAACGTAAGCACCTCTACTCAATTTGAAATCTGAAGTCTCAAGATAGTCTGACTCCCGGACAGACTTCCCATACTGAATCGTTGTTGAATCTATTTCACTTTTCTCCCAACTGACTAACTACTTAACTTATAATAACTTGAGGTTCCCACTAGTAAACACTATCACATAACGAATATCCCCGCAGCACACTTATACTTGACAAAAGGATCAGATAGTCCTTCCGGTATAAGATTCATCCCTACAACATTGGACTCAAATGAGAGTTGCACAATAGAGTCCAATCAACCATTCTGAGATTATTTAATCCCCCTACAAGTGACTTAACATAAGCCCCGAATAACAAGCGGCTCCACACACGAATTCCAAACCATTGAAACCACTTCGACTCCTCTTGTTTCCCCTTGGATGCTTTCCAAAAGCAGTCGAGACCTTCCTGGTCCCAACTCCTCTGCCAACTATCTGAGACACCGGACTCCTGCCCGGTTTCTGAGTCGAAAGTCACACATACACAATCACCCCACGCGACTCCCGAGAGAAACCTTATCTGGCGATAATTGCCCAAACCATCTTGTCACCAAATCTACCGCTAAAAGAATTTCACATGACCATTTGTAGTCTCATATCATACCTGGTCTCCAACGACCTACCATTTCATGATTCCAAACACGTTGTGGCCCTCCCATAAATATAATTGTCCCTAGAAACAACATAATGACTCGATCTATCATCAAAACTAAACGCATTCATTACCCTTAAACCCTATGATTGATGCCTCAATATATATTGGTACGAAGCGCAAGTACTTAGCTTAGAGCCCTGAGCTCCTCGGATCGGAAGAAGACCAAACTGCGAAAGGAGAAGCCCTCTTCAGAACCCATACCTATAGCATATAGATTCCCTGGTTCTTATTCCATTGAAACAAAATCCTATACAAAACACTCGTGCTACCCAACTCGAGATCTTACCCAAGAACCTCTTCAATACTCAACCCATAACCCGATCTACAATTCTACACTTGCATTTCACACCAAAACCTTCTGATTCCCGACGACCCCTCACTTGACCGATATATATATATATATATATATATATATATATATATATATATATGTGTGTGTGTGTGTGTGTGTGTGTGTGTGTGTGTGTTCCAAACCATCACTGAGACTAGCCTCACACCTGGTCCAACCACCAAGTTCCCAAGAGTCCAAACAACAAGGCTACCCAACCTATAAACCCCTATGTGCCACACACCGACCATATACTCTATCCTACAACTCAAAATCCAAAACCTTGTCCCAACGGTCTCTATTAGGACCCACCTAAACTACCATAATCACATGGGCCTTGACCCACGGGTCCTATTCATCTAAAGCTATAGAGGTCCGACTCCACCCCGGACCCCAACGGTCCTCGACCCAAACAGAGAAATAATCATCGACAATCCTGATCAACGTGCCCAAGGAATGAACAGATCCCCCATCAAGTTCTACCATCTCCAACAATATTTTACTTCGAACTGGTGAATGTCACGATCGCATCACAGTCTTACAACACATCAACCAACCACAGTTACCACCCATGGCCATGCCACACCCTAACCATCACCACTCCACGCATCCTCACATGAAACTTGTATCCAACTACATCCCAATAGATGTTTAGGACATACTTCGAATTCCGAAGCCCTCAACCTGGACTCAATTATAAGTCTACTACCCATAATAAAGGAGACACCAACCAGCAGTTAGGATTTCTTGAACTCCCAGCTACCCAACGTCCATCTGAACAGCCACTTTGATCCTCCTTCTCCCCCTGGATAGGATGTGAAACTTTCCATAGCTCCACACCTTCCCTAATTTCCAAGGACCCGGATCGATCCTCCCACACTTGGATTCGATGAATCTCTCCCTTACCTCTTAATTCTGATGGATCTCCGACCTGCCTACCATAAATAGCATGAACCGTTTACCTATGTTAAACAATACTAGCATCCCATTGCTAGCCAAACTCATGGATTTCCCAACTCTTGAAACCCAGAAGAATGCTCCTGAAATCTTAGCCAATCTGAAAACCCAAATAACCTCTCACAATGCAATACTGATTCTCTGAGTTTTTATGTTGGTCACTAAAAACCATAACTCTTGCCCTGAACTGATAATCTTCACCCCAGTTTCCATTGTCAAAGAATCATTGAATCCTAATCAACTGCAATATGTGAAAATACAAAACTCTTCTAACATTTCCCACGACCAACAACTAATGCAAGTGACACCACCACCTCCTCACTACCGCTCCTTTCCTAGCAACGGTAGTGTTTGAACCCCATGGTTATTCCATTGGCAATTTCCACTCCTACCAGAATAAATAAAAAATCATTGGACTCTGACGATACTGGAGAACTATCCCATTGAATACTGACCAAAGATCTTTCTCATACAATATCCTTGTGTAACATCCTGTTTTGGATCGTCCGTGATTTCGGGATTCGTGGGCTGTAACTCGGGCATAAGGAAGCCTCAGGGCTGTGACGATTTGATTGAAGAGTAGGGTTTCATGTCACCTTTCCATGGATATGAGGTTTATAGTAAATGGAACTATAACAAGGGAGCTATGACAGTTTGTAGATTGGGCAAGATAAGTCCCTTATTTGAGAAATGTGGTAGCGGAGAACGTTGGACGTACGTATGCGTACGCTTAGCGTACTCATGTGCGTGGATTTTAAGTGGAGCCACCTAGTATGCTGGGCGTACTAGGCATTGAAGGAAAACCCTAATTGAGGGGGTGTCCCTATATAAAGAATGAGATGGCCTCATTCATGGCCACCATTCTCAGACAACAACCCTCTTTAACCCTAAACCTTCATTCATTGAGCTTGTGAGTGCATTTGAGAGCCTTTGAGTGATTTTATGTGTTCTTGGAGTCAAGAAGAAGCTTTAGAGAAGAAGGAGTGAGAGTCCAGGCCCTTGGATTTGAGCATATATGTGTTGGGAGCTTCATATAGATGTATAAAACTTCAAGTTTTCTCACTCTTTTGATCTGTGCATCATAGTAGAGTATTTTAGGGTTTTTGTCCCAAAAGTTGAAGACTTTATGAGATATTGAGCTCCAGAGGCTATGATCAACCATTTTGAGTGCAATTAGTGGCGTAGTGTAATAAAACTCAAGACTTGGACGTTGGAATCAAGCCATGCATGAGAAATGAGCTTTTTGAGATAAGAGAGTGAGTGTTTTGTGTGTTCATGATCATACCAGCCATGAAAAGGCTTAAAGTCACTGACTTTATGGACTAAGAGCTACTAGGGAGTCCAGATCTGAGAAATGAGCTAAGGTCTTAACAGGTTAAGACCAAGAGAATGGAATAAGCAAAACTGGGTGTATACCTAGCGTAATTCAGTACGCCCCGCGTACTGGGTTGGTGTCCCCGATCAGATTTGTGCATGTTGGTGTACGCTGAGCATACCAAGGGAGGTAAGCCCCACATAACCTTACTGTGGGCTTTTGGGATAAATCTTATAATGGGCCTTAAGGGTTAGGCCTAGATCTTTGGGCTTGTGTACTAGAGACTTTTAGCTGAGAAAAGAATTATATTATTGCCTTGGGCCCTTGAGTTGGGCTTGTCACTTGGACTTGAGAGTTGGGCATCGGGAGAGCCCATTCATTATTGGGCCTTGATGGGCCCAATAAGTTTAGGTTATTAATGGGCTAGTTAGTGGACTACCTTTAGACTTAAAGAGTGAGGATTTGGACTCAGATCTTAATGGGGTAATTTTAGATTTTGGTCCAGTGTTAGATGTCGGTGCAGCAGCAACAACAGCATCTTTAGGAGCTGTTCATCATCCGAGGTAAGTCTTCTCATTATACTTTACCTAGAGTGGTAATCTTTGTGTGACCGGAGGGTCTTATGTGTTTATATTGATTATTGTGATATCCTGAATTATGTCTTTGTGATTTATGCTATATATTATGCTGAGCTTTACTGAGTTAGGACCGGAGGGTCTTCACTGAGACACACGACGAGAGGGTCCATATCAAGCCATGAGATCGGAGGGTCCTCACCGAGACGCATGAGACTAGAGGGTCCATGTCGAGTTATAGCCATGAGAGGCTTATTATTTGTTCATGTGGTATTTGGGGAACTCACTAAGCTTCGTGCTTACCGTGTTATGTGATATGTGTTTCAGTTTTTTCTCAGGATTGCGGGAAGGCGCCAACATGATTGTACACACCAGAGACAGAGTTATGAGGATCCTAGATTATTAATCAAACAATTATGGAGTTGTGTTTTGTAAATTAAATAATTGGGATTTTTGTGAATTGTGTTATGAGACTTTTGTGAATTTAAAATGAAAAATTCTTTTGAAATTTTATGGTGTTATAATTTGGTATCAAAGCCTTGGTTTAAGGGATTTGGATGCACCTCCGGGTGTGTTTGGATTCAAACTGAGGATTTGAGAAAACAATTCAAAAGAGATGATTTTTCTAAAATGAGAAAGAGTTTAAGAGAAAACGAGCTGGAGCAGTATGTACAAGTAGTCAGAGCCCGAACGGTAATTTCCCAAAATACCCTTACTTTCTATGTTATGAGATATCTATGGGATATTATGAGATATTATTATACATGCTAGAGGGTAGAGTAGGTATTTTATATCTTAGGACTAGAGTGCATGATTGGTGATGCCTTAGCCTAGGAGTTGATGCTATCTGTGATGTGCTTTTGAGTATGAGTTGAGTAAGAGTATTTAGCAGGAATAACCTAGAGAGAGTTCCGAGTTGAGTGATAATCTAGGAGAGATACCTAGATCTGCATTTGAGGAGTTTACTGAGATAGTAGTGAGATACCCACGAGAGGTAGGGATGCATGAGTACGGTAATGCCTCACATAGTTGCGCATATAGCAAGTGGAGTTGTGTGCTAAAGTGATTTTATGTGTTGGTGGGGGTGATTTGATGACCGAAAGTTGCTTTCTTTGTGCTTTGTGGAACTTTTGATGATGGGAGACAACTACTAAGTGAATATGACAATATTCAGGAGGTAGATGGTTGGCATCGTAAGGAGTTTTTCAGCAATTGGTGGCAGAGAAGTGTGAGAACCTCGGAAGAGCCTTGGAAGTGACTTGAGTTAGATGAGTACGCTGATGGATAAGGGTATTCGCTGGAGGGTGAACATGAGTAACAAGTCCACAACCTGTAAGCTAATGCTTAGTGAGTTCCCTAGAGCATACTCCACACATAATCCACATATCACATTAACTATAAAAGCTACCTCTACCACATACACATATCAATTAGCTATGAAAACTACCTTTACCATATAACACATATCAAATTAGCTATAACAACTACCTCTACCACATAACACATATCATAATATCTACAAAGGCTATCTCTACCCTTAGTCGTAAAGGCTATCTTTACCGTTAGCTATAAAGCTACCTCTACCATTAGCCACAAAGGTTATCTCTACCATTAGCCGTAAAGGTTATCTCTACTATTAGCCCTTAAGGCTATCTCTACCATTAGCCCTAAAGGATATCTCTACCATTAGCCACAAGGTCTATCTATACCATTATCTATAAAAGTTATCTCTACCACGTATCACTGCATAAATATGCCACACACCTCTACAAAGCAAGTATACCAACTATCATAAAATGGGTTGGCCTTGATGTCTTAGACCCATTGGTATGGTGATAAGACTCACCTCGAATGTAGAAGCTTCCTAAAAGAAATACTTAGTTGTTGCCGTATCCACCTCCTGAGCTATCAATACTGATCAAAATACCTAATTCGCAATTGGGTCCCATACTATAATCCTTAATCCATGCATTAGGGTAAAATGACCATTCTACCCCTGGCCTAGTATGATCCAAAAACTAAGGCCCAAATCCAGAACAAAACCCAACACTAGGTAGGCTTTACTAGCCCACTAGTGGCCCAGTAACGACCCAATTTGCTAAATTGCTCCCAATCCCTCTAATGGGCCTTACCCTAAGCCCAAACATATTCCTGGCCCAAAACGTCTAACTTCTGATGGTCCACTAAGGCCCAAAGGCCCAAAGTCCACTATTTGGCCCAAACTGAGGCCCAAAACACTCCAAGCCCATATTTGATGAGTACGCTAAGCGTACAAGCTAAATGGTGTGTACGTTGGGCGTACCTGTATGTACGCTCATCGTACTCCCCTATTAAGTCACTTTCCCATTAAGTGCTTAATACTCTAATCTAGAAGCTACAATCACAGATCCAAGTCCTCTCCAACGTCTTAATCCATAAAGTTGATTACTTGGTGGCTTAAAACCCACCAAAAGAGTCCAAACATGAAATATGACAACAAACTTCCATGGAAAGGCTAGATCTCATGCATGGTCACAAGTGAACCCTAAATATTGGAACTTTACCACATAAAAGACTCATATGACACTAAGGGTGGCAACACTGGACCTAGAAACGTGTTTGAGTCATAAAGATCCATTCTTGGGACCAAAAGTGTCCATAAACTCATCCTAAGAGATCTAAGAGATTAATCATCAAGCTCATGACTTTATACCTTGAAAAGGTCTGAAGTAAAGTAGAAATCCCAAATCTGAAACTTCTCGTTTGCACCAACACCTTTCCTTGACCTTTGATTCCTTAAAGAATGGATCTAAAACACCAAAATGCTCTCACAAATCCTTCTAAGCTCCAAGAACACTCAAAGAATGTTAGGGTTTCGTGAAAACTATTTAAGGGTGAGAAGGAGGCTGACCCTTGAGGGTAATGTTCTTTATATAGTGACACACCCTAAAAATTAGGGTTTAGGGACTCTGAGCATACGTTGTGTGTAATTCTCGTATGTTGGGTGTACGTCTCCAACACTCGCGACCACTTATCCCTTCTACGTTGGGCGTACCCCAGCTTACATTGGGCGTACTCTTGTGCTGGCCACCTTGCATGAATGGGATCTTCTTGCCACTTTTCTCCACTAAGGACCAATAGTGCCAATAACCTCAAAGTACTATAACTTTTTCATTCTAAGTTTGTTTCCAACGAACTTCATATCCACGAAAAGGTAGAGAAAAACCCTACGCTCCCAGCTCCACATCCGAGCTGTACAACCTTCCGAATAAAACCTGAGACCCATAAAAGGACGAATCGACAGATTATGCTTATACCCTTGGCCTTCGAAGTCGCAACCGGGCACTTTCTAAATTGGTTGTTACATTGACTTTGACCAAGAGATATCCAGTTTGACTTCTAGGGGTATTTTGGTAAATTAGGAAATTTATAGAATGAGTATATGGTTAATATAGGTGGTGGAGCACGTGGTTGTGATTCGAGATTTTGAGCTTATCTCTTCAGTTGGACATTTCCGAGGTGATTTTTCCTCGTGATACTCAAGGGTCGAAGGCACCAAGGTCGGCCCTTTGGATTGTTATCCTGATATGCTATGCTAGTATGATCTGTTAGATCAATATCCTGATAGATAGGATGGTATTATGTATTTATGTGGCTATGATCCGTTAGATTAGTTTGCTTGTCTATAGATTGTTATGTGATTATCTATTATATGTGCACATGTTTGATTGGTGGTTGAGGTTTATCTGGTTTGTGCAAAAGCCAATAGACCTGGGCATTCCAACCTGTTGGTTGTGGGCCATGAGTATTCCATCCCGAGGATGATTAGATTCATAGTATGTGGGCATTCCAACCTGTTGGTTGTGGTCCTGGGGTATTCCATCCCGATGATGGTTAGACCCATAGTATGTTGGAATTCCAACCAGATGGTTGAGGGCCTGGGGTATTCCAAACCGATGGTTGACTGAACCCATAGTATGATGTTTGTGACTATATTTATATTATTGTGTCTATGGGTATTGTGGGGAAACTCACTAAGCTTTGGGCTTACAGTTTTAGTTTTTATTTCAGGTACATCAGATGATCTCGGGAAGGTAAAAGGCTTGATCGTACACCTCCACACATTTATGTTTATGTTTATGGGATACTCTGATATTATACTATTTTGAAAACAAACTTTGTATTGTTAAATGGTTTTGAAATGTTTTAAAAAAGTTTAAATTTGGCACGATTTATGGATGTTACAGGTATGGGGTGAAATAGACTCGATACCAGTTAAAAGAAACCAAAGGGGTTGAAATATACTCAATATCGGTTGAAAGAGACTGAAGGAGTTGAAATATACCCAGTATCGATTGAAAGAGACTGAAAGGGTTGAAATATACCCAATAACGGTTGAAATAGACCGAATAGGTTGAAATATACCTAGTACAAGTTGAAAGAGATCGAAGGGGTTGAAATATACCCAATACTGGTTGAAAGAGACCGAAGGGGTTGAAAGCATCCAGATATGCTTGACTGTTATGTATGTATGGTATGGGGAATTTTGGGAAACTCACTATGATTTGTGTATACAGTTTTCAATTTATGTTTTAGGTACTTCTAGATCAAAGGAGAAGGGTCTGGCCTGATTGTACCACATCCACATATGGTTTTCCGCATCACGTGATTTTGGGATTTTGTACTCTGATAATATGTTATTATGATATACTCTTGACTGTTTTTATATGATTACCATATGATCAAAATGAATTTAAAAGTGAACATTTTATTTGATTTTTTGGGATGTTACAGATTTGGTGATGCTCCTGGGGAGCTTTATTATCCGTTGTAAGTAGATATCTTCGATGATCCTCTAATAGGAGTATCGAGAGTTTATCCGGGTTGTGTGTTGGAATTCGTTAGCGATTGGAATTTGATTAACTTGGTTCTTATCCCTTTGCATAGGATCAATGTTATCGTGGGGATGGACCCGTTGAGCCCTAATGGGGAAATGATTAATTGTGAGCACTAGTTAGTTTGAGTTTAAACCACAATTGGGGGAGAACTAGTCATATGTGGTAAGGGTGCTCAGCGAGGGTCAGCTATATGTTCATTTGCGAGAGCTAGGAGGTATCTTCAGCAGGGTTGTTCTGGTTTTGTGGCTTATGTATTGGATACGTTCAAGAGTATTTTGATATGTTCCCATAGGACTTTCCTGGAGTGCCTTCAAAGAGGCAGGTTGAGTTTCATATTGATTTGATTCTTGGTGCGGATCCAATAGCCAAGGAACCTTATTGATTAGCACCGAAAGAGATGCAGGAGTTGTCAACACAACTGCATGAGCTGTTAGACAAGGGGTTTATCAGACAGATTAGTTCACCATGGGGAGCACCGATCTTGTTTGTGAAAAGAAAGATGGTTCCCATAGGATATGCATCGAATATAGGGAGCTTAACAAGTTAACGATGAAGAACTATTATCCACTTCCGATGATTGATGATTTGTTCAACCAGTTACATGATGCATCTTGGTTCTCCAAGATTGATATGTGTTTAGGCTACTATCATATGAGGGTACGAGATGAGGATGTTCGGAATACATCCTTCAGGACTCATTATGGTTATTACGAGTTTTTGGTGATGCCTTTTAGGCTAACCAACGCACCAGAAGCATTCATGGACCTCATGAGCAGGGTTTGTAGGCCGATGTTGGATCGTTCTGTGATCATTTTCATTGATGATATCTTGGTCTATTTTAAGACCAAGGAGCAACATGAATATCACTTGCTAGAAGTTTTGGAGAATTTAAGGAGGGAAAGGCTTTATGCCAAATTCTCCAAGTGTGAGTTCTGGTTGCACAAGGTGCAGTTCTTGGGACATCTCGTCAATCAGAATGGTATATTGGTTTATCCGGCCAAGATCAAGTCCGTGATGTAGTGGGAGGTTATGAGGTCTCCATTTGAGGTTAAGATTTTTCCTTGGCTTAGTAGGGTACTACCAGAGGTTCATTGAAAACCTCTCCATAATTGTAGTTCCATTGATCAGGTTGACTAAGAAGTTGGTTAGTTTCCATTGTGGGCCTAAGCAGTAAGCGACGTTTGAGACTTTAAGGCAGAAGTTATACGAGGCTTCGATTTTTACTTTACCAGAGGGTGTAAATTATTTCGTGGTATATTGTGATGCGTCAATTATGGGATTGGGTGTGGTGTTAATGCAGAGGGGTCATGTGATTTCTTATGCCTCAAGGCAGTTGAAGCCTCATGAGGCGAATTATCTCACTCATGATTTGGAGCCGGTGTTGTGGTCTTTTCCTTCAAGATTTGGCGTCATTACTTATATGGGGTTCGTTGTATCATCTACACAGATCATATGAGTTTGATGTACTTGATGGATCAACCAATCTGAATATGAGGCAGTGTAGGTGGCTCGACGTGGTGAAGTATTACAGTTATGAGATCCTTTATCACCCTGAAAAGGACAACGTGGTGGCCGATTCTCTTAGCTGCAAGACGGCTGGTACTCCTATATAGGATTTGTGTTTGAGGATGATAGTGATTACTCCACTCTTGGAGTAGATTTTCGTGGCTTATATTAAGGCTATGAAAGAGGAGCACCGGAAGAGCAAGCACATAGTGCTCAAGTGTCCTCTTTTGATTATGATAGTCAAGGACTGTTAACCTTACATCGTAGACTTTGGGTTCCGTATTTGAGAGGCACTCGTCAGATTCTGATGGAGGAGGATCATAAGCCAAAGTTTTCTATTCATCCGGGTGAGACCAAGATGTATAGAGACCTCTAACTTGATTGTTTGTGTCCCTACATGAAGCGGGATATGGCTTGGTATGTGGAGAAGTGTTTGACATGCAGGAAAGTCAAGGCCGAGCATCGGCAACCTCACGGCAAGATGGAGTCGTTGGGTGTTCCCGTCTAGAAATGGGAAGAGATCATGATGGATTTCATCACGAAGCTACCGTGGACAATGCGAAGGGTAGATTCGATTTGGGTCATTGTGGATAGGTCGATCAAGAGTGCACATTTTATTCCTATTTAGGAGAGCATGCAGATGTCTATATCCGGGAAGTTTTGGCATGATATGGGGTTCTGGTATTAGTGGTTCTAATCGGGATGTACGCTTTACTTCCAAATTCTTGAAGAGATTCCATGAGGAATTGGGTACTCGATTGCACTTTAGCATGACTTTTTATCCGTAAACTGATGGACAAAATGAGCGGACTATATAGACTTTGGAGGATATGATTTAGTTATGTGTGATTAATTTTGGCGGTAGTTGGTATACGAATCTCTCATTAGCTGAGTTTTCTTACAACAACAACTACCACGTGAGTATTTATCGACCTTCTTTTGAGATTCTCTATGGGAGGAAGTTTTGGGCCCCTATTTTGTTTGGGGTTACGTCAGTCAACGAGTAATAAGTAGCATGGAGGTGGTGCTCCGGACTACCGTGTTGAATCACAGGTACGCAGGAGATTGTTGACCGCATAGAACTGACAGAAGAGTTATGGTGATAGGTTCTGATTGGATTTGGAGTTTCAGGTCGGAGATATGGTACGCCTGAAGGTTTCACCTTGGAAAGGTGTCATCCAGTTCAGGAATCGGGGCAAGTCGGGCCCTATATATATTGGTCATTTTAGGGTTATTTCCAAGGCGGGCGGGATTACGTACCATTTAGAGTTACCCGAGGAGTTTATTCAGATTCACAACATTTTTCACGTCTCTCAGCTCCAAAGTGTCTGGTTAATAGTTCCACAATGGTGCCATTGGAGGATATTCAGGTGGACGAGCGCCTAAACTATATAGAGAGACCAGTTACGATCCTTGATAGGGAGACAAAGACCCTAAGAAACAAGGTGGTGAACTTGGTGAAGGTTTAATGGTGGACCCGAAGAGGCTTAGGGTGGATGTGGGAGCCTGAGGAGGAGATGATGGAGCATTACCTAGAGTTATTTGTAGAGGCGTACTTCGAGGATGAAGTCTGATTCATGTATGGGAGAGTTGTAACATCCGTTTTCCAGGTATTTTCCATTCTTGACTTAAACTATAAAATCTTGCCATTTTGGTCCTTATACGAGACGTATACTATATGTATGTTGGGCATAATTCATTAAATGTAACGCAGACTTCATGCATTACGTTGGGCGTACATGATATCTACGCATGGCATACTCAAGCTGATCCTAAAACCCTAAACTTTAGGGTAGAGACCCTATTTAATCACCTTAAGTCCCTTGAGGTCTCTTCATGTTCAACCTCCACTCTGCCCAAAGCAATTATTTCAAAACCGTAGCTACTTTGTGAAGATATTGAGCATTTTGAGTGAGATTTTGTGTGTTCTGTGAAGAAGGAATCCACTATGGAAGCATCGGGGAGTTTAGAGCTTGAAGATCCATAACTTCCATCTCATTTGCAAGCCTCGGAAGGTATAATGCTTGAACATTTATGATCCCTTGGTGTAGATCTAGGTTAGCTTATATTTTTACATGCTTTTGGTCACATGGATTTGGTTCTTATGAGTAAAAGCTACTCTAGAGCTTGTGATTGTCGTATCTTGTTATTTCTGAGGATTTTAAGTCATAAAAATGGAATCTTCATGGTTGTTTTTCACCCATGCGAGGGTTTGGAGTCATTAGAAGATGTTAAGGATCTAGGGTTTGGTTTAGGACTCCATTAAGCCATGAAAAGTCATAAACTCGGGAACTTTATGACTTTAGACGTCCATTAGAGGTAGATATGAGTGTTTTACATTTGGTTTTAAACTATTAAAAGCTTAATGAAGGGTTAGGCATGTGGGGTGTAATCCATGAGTACGTAGTGCATAACAAGGCATGGCCCCATTTTCTATGGGAACTTGGTACACATGGCGTACTCCCAGGAGTAGAAATAATTTTTTTTTGGGCTTTGGGCCAAGTTGGGTGGGTCTAGACGTGGAAGGGTAAAATGGTGTTTTACCCTTAGCGAGAGAGAATACAAAATGGATCTTATTTATAGGTTATTACCCTAATTATTAATTAGGGTTGGTTTTGATATGTACAGTGTGAGGAGATAACAGCAGTGTGTGTGAGATTTGGTTATCTTCATATTGAGGTGAGTCTCCTTATAGTATTTGCAGATCGAAGGCACCAATTTCGGCCCATTGGATTATGTTTATAGGATGCTAGCTGTCTTAGTGACTCTTACATGTATTTGTATGTATGTTTGGGAGGGGGACTATATGTTATTAACAGATCTGTTTCGGGGCGGGGCCCGATGTATGTATGGTATGTGCAATTTTGAGGAACTCATTAAGCTTTGTGCTTATAACTTATGTTTATAGTTTCAGGTACCTCTGGATCGAAGGGCAATGACTCGGCATAATTGCACAACATCCACCGGTGTTCTGTATTTTATGATTTTGATTTGTACTTTGATAATTATTTTCTACATTGTCACACTTTGATTGGTTTTTGAAATGAATGATTGATGGTTTTCATTGACTTAAAAATAAAATATTTTACTTAGTATTGTTGGGACGTTACAGGAGGTGGTTTTGAAAGCCGCCAAAGCAATAGTAGAGTCACTGACAACTTTGCGGAACATCTTGTGAATTTTAGCTTGAGAGACAAGATCACGAAAATTGGGACATGGAGTGATCAGTCATTGAGTGGTGGAAAAGTTTCAAAAGATGAGCCAAGCCCACAAAGAAACCAATGAGACTTGTGATCTTGATCAAGAGGGTGACCAATAGCTGCTAGTTGATCACATTTATTCCTGAATTTACGAGAATACTTAGGGACAATGGATGTACCTTTCTTAAGATGGCGAATAGAATCCCTAAGAATGTGGGTTCACTCAAGAGAATCATGCCGATAGATAGCTTCAAGGGGAGTCCAAACAGCATAAGAAGTGTTGTGGCCTAGGGTTTATGTCATGGCTTCTTTAGAGAGAGAAGGTTGGAGCAAAATAAGTGCTCTTTGGTCAACAACAATCCATGATGTATAAGTCAGATGTGGAGCCAACGTTTCACCAGTAACAATGGTAGATGGAGGTTGTGGAATAGACCCATCAACATAACCAGTAAGCTTTTGATAAGACAATAGAGGAAACATCTTTTGCTCCATAGCAGGTAATTTGATGATGACAATCTGATGGTTAGCATATGGAGGATCGTGGATGGGGAAGAGGAGATCCATCATTCTTTGAGGATTCGACAGTCATGATGAAAGATACGGGGGAGAGGATTGTGGCCAGGAAGGTATTTTAAGCTGATACCATATTAGGTTTTTGTAATCACCTCAATTAGGTGGGTTATGAATTAATCAATTTATAATAGTTACGATACAACAAACTATTCTAAAATACAAGATATAAAATAATAAGATCCTGTAAACTATGATAAGATAAGTTTAACTCTGTTACTAACGGTAACGAGTATGTTGGAAGGTGTCACTCTTCAAGTGTTGAAGGATTCAGGTCTGGTAGTGATTAGATGAATATTCGAGATAACTGTTCTAAGAATCATTAACAATTTTTGATACATCTTCTTTATGAGTTCATGTATATTGCATTCTATGTCGATTTACGAGGCATCGAGCAAAATGCTTCTTCCATAAGCTAGTATCTTAAAATTTTGAAACAAAATTACGGTAATAGGTTTCAAGTTTGAGACCGAAAATTGAAAGAAATTAAGTTCAACTACAAACTACAAACGCACTATTCAGTGGCGGAATCAGAAATTTTGATATGGGGTATAAACATTATCAATATATTATGTGTAGTAATCCAATATCGGACGTTAAAAAACAAGTTATAATCTTTTTAGTTGGGGATAAAATAACATGAAACATGTTTATAAATAATATTTTTTACATATATAAAACAATTTTTTAAGGATACTATAATACCCCAACATCCCATTTAGCTTCGCCGCTAGCTCTAATTTTCTTTTTATCAATTTTTATGGTATTAGTAAATATCTAAAATATGTATGTGAGTTTAGTTCTTTAGTATGAATATATAGTGACTGGTCCTGTCAAGCCCAAATAAGTGTGACTCGACTCGTCGTGGCCAAGCCCAACTATGCCTGACTCATTGGTTGCAGCCCAACTCATTTCGTTTTGAAACATTTCTATCCTGCTGGAGCTGCACATGCACTTCCCCAACCGACATGTATAAAATAACACAATCAAAAACAAATTTGATTATGTATTTGAAGGTTTGAACATCCAATCTTAAATGCATAAATTGGAATCTTGTATTAGTTTTTTAATGCACATAGGACACGATTAACCACCAAGTGTCCATGAACTCGTATTACCCACTAGATTTACAGAGTTGAACCGAGATTGATTAGATGCATACCATGTGTTCGACAAAAATCCAAAATGCCATAACCACTAAAATCTCCCTTTCATACTACACAAATTGTTCCTATAAATCTCTCTCCCCATATTCCCGATCACCTGAACAACAACCATGTCTAGAACCACCATCTTCCTCATACTCGTCCTCCTCCTCTGCTCCCCACCACCCTACACCGCCGGCCTCACCACCACCACCACCACCATGACGAAACATAAAAATAAGGTAACATAGAAATCATGTATAAATTCATATTTTCAAGATCTTAGAATATTCTCATTTTCTATGTAGGGAGGTGCTGAAACTTCTGCACAAATTGAAGATGGGTGTGATGGAATTGGTGAAGAAGAATGCTTGATGAGAAGAACACTTGTTGCTCATACCGACTATATCTATACACAGAACCAAACCCCATGAAAAAGCTTCCATCTTTATTCATGTACATTGTTATTTTTCAAGATTCTTTAACAAAATATATACATTATATGGATAGTTTAGTTTCTTGTCTCCAAAACCTAATATGAAACCAAACTCCATGGAGCACTTAACAGGTGCAAATACAGTGAAATGAATATTGTCATAACAATCAAAGATTTTGCACTTAAGTACCTGTAAGCTTCTTGATAGCTTCTTTTCATACGCTCTGATAACTTGTCTAAGGAAAATTGGAGAAAAGATTTTGCAGTTGCAAGTGTGACTCTTCCTGTCACATCAAGAACAAACCTTATGTTGCCAGGAACTGCTAGAGAAGATGACATGTTACTCTTTCTTGCTTTTAGTTTACTCAACACTAGTTCTTTCCCATCTAAAACTTTACTAATGGTAGAAGAAGGTTTAGGGTTCGAGTTCGATTTTGAATCTGTCAAGAGTTGGTGAGATGTTCTGACGAAAGTCTCGATAGCACTGTTGCAGATTAACGCCAATAGATTTCTCACTTTTTCTTCGTGTTTAGGGTTAGTCAAACCTGATAAGATCTCCTCGAAGGGGTTTATGTCGATGGTTTTGTCGAGATAAACTGTCACCATTGTGGCCACGAACTGCTGAATACAATCACCGATTAGCTTCCTACATTTGTCATCAGCAATCACATCGATCCATTCATGAAGCGGACTACCGGAGTTCTTTGAACCACCGATGAATAGATTCCTGGCGAAACTCCCAGCAATGACGGAAGCAAAACCAGAACCTGCCGGAGTTAACAGCTTATCCAAAGCTCGATCGGGAAAACTTGGACCTGAATCACGTTTTCCGGCGTCAACTCGATACCCTTGTAGAAGCCCCACGGTGAATGATCGTGTAATCTTAACAATTGACTCCGAGAACTCGTCAGACTTGGTAATTTTGAAAACTTGCTTCAAACTACTAGGGATTTGATCGGAATCGGATTGTATAAACTCTTTCAGATCCTTGGAAATCACTCCTATTGCCTCGGCGGAATCACCGAGAGATTCGGTAATGGAAGCTAAGGCGCCTAAAACCTTCATCACCCTATCCCTCTTCTGAATGACAGAAGGCGATTTACAGACCTTATAAGCACCGTAAGTTGAAAACCCTAACGCTGCTATGAGAAGAATCCATTTCTTTCTTTTCCTGGAGAAACGCAGACCTTCGTTTATCGTTGCTAGATCCATGTAATACACCTGTTCGAGGATTTGCAGGATATTTTGGGTTTTGCACTTTTTACTAAATCAAAAAGAAACCAATTGGGTGCTCTTTTACAAATCTTGACCTAGGGTTTGCAATTGCAATGCTGTGTAAAGAGATGAATTCGAAAATCGATGAATATATGCATAACACGATCAAATGAACCTGGAATTGGGAAAGCCACTGCAGATTTTTGCGAAGGTACGTTCGATCATGGTGGAAATGTGTGCGTATAATCGACATCATCCCTTATCGTTATCGAAATATGGGAAATTTTATCCAGGAAAGAAATACGTCTTTGTCTGCATGTTCTATAATTTGATAAAATATATTATTTAATGCAATTTAAAATTAAAAAAAAAAAGCATATATGGTCTTAGAAGTTAGAACTTTAGTGAGATAAGTTTTTATTGATTATTTAGTAAAAATAGCTATAATTTTTAAAATGTATACATTATATAAAAAGATAAGTGGTTAAACACCACATGAAATAGCTTCATATTTGGAGTTTTTCTTTTTAAATTGAGTTTTTTATTTTAAAGTTAAAAAATAAAAAATCTAAAACTCCATGTCAAATATACCCTTAGATTTATAATTTAAAACATTTCGAAAATGCAAATATGCAACCATGTTTTGTTTTTATAACAATAACCGATTTCTCTATATGATTAGTTGGATTATAATATTTTTGCTTCTACAGAAGGCATTTACTTTGAATTGTAAGTTATACAAATATTATGTCATATAAAGCAATCAAAATAAATATTTTGTATATAGAATATGTATTATAGCAATATATCATATTTGTGTAAGATCAACCTTGTGGAATCTCAATTGATGTGCGTTTCATCTATATGTCCAAACTGAACCTTGGTTTTTTTCTAATCAGAAACCGGTTCTGAGGAAAAAATAAATCTGTAATCTGATTTCAATAGGTTTGATGAAAACTAGTTTAAAAATGGGGACCATTTTTTTATTTGGTTTGCAAAAACAAAAATAAAAAAATAAAAAAAAATAAAGTTTGGTTTCAATCCAAACATTTAAGGTAGTAGAAAAATATCATTTTGATCCATCAATTTATGAAATTGCTGTGAATATAGGGATTTGGAGGCATGCTAAAAATAATAATAAATAAATAAAGTTACAAAAACGATTAACCTTTTAACTGGCCCGAATGAAAGAAAACCCGCTTACAATCGTGGTGAAATAATACATTTGGCTTATTAGGTCATTTCTAACCATATAAATTTTAACAAATTCCCACACTGAAATCAAACACGACAAAACACCACAAAAATCGCAAAAATATAGATTTTTCAAACCGTTTTTCCAAATATGGTTTCAATCTAACGTGTAACCGGTTATGTAGAATCTAACATATTAGCCCCAAATCTGGTTTCAATCACATTTGATTTCACCAAAAAATGGTTCGCAATAACTTTTTAATTAGTCAAAATAGACCCTTTATTCAACTACATGTGCACTAGTGCACAACTCACAACTCGAATCCCTTTAGGCTACGCGTGATAGTGTGATACATACATATAAATTGTATGTACGTAAGTATCTGTTATTGGATAATGGATACAATGGCAGATCCACATAATAATTTGATCGGGGTGCATTATATAATAAATATTTAATAATAATAATAATAATAATAATAATAATAAATCAAATTAAATAAAACAATAAAGTATAATAATATTTGAGGTTCTTTATTCGTTATCTGTTGCTTTCTTTTCAGATCTTTTCAACAAAATTGATAACAAATATCTAAAAAAATAGAAGTAAAAATAGATATGATAAAGAAGAAACTCTAAAAAAATCAATTTTTAATGGGGCAAACTAGAACTTTTTTTTCTTCATTCTTATATGATAACATAGTTGATTATTAACATGCGAAATCCGTCACTGATTGGTGTGTATGTATCAACTTAGTAAGTAAAATTGTATATAAAATTTGATCTATTACCTATACTGTATCCCTCACTCATTTTGATCTATTACTTCAATATTTTTCTACTTATTTTCCAACTAAAACGACTTAAAAACATTATACGTAATAAGATTTTTTTGAAATAAATCTCAAGAGTTACCTGTTTATATCTCTATATTGTCTAAAATTGCTAAGTCAAAAAGTAACCTCAAAGTTACATGTCTAAATGAGAATAAACTTTGTATATATTTCAACAAAAATGGTTGAAATTGCAAGGGTTTTCTTGGAATTCATCCCATTCAAAATAAACTGTAAACAAACTATTTACCAGCCATTGTGGACTTAACAAATCAGAAAGAATAATCCCCAAATGTCATGCCACATCAATGTCAACAACATCAAGCCAATCATTAGATTCCTTAGTCTCAGAGTTATGCACACTTACTTGTTCAGATCCATGACTTGAATCCGCTGAGCTTAGATCCAATTCTACCCAACTTCCTAACTCAGTTCTTGAAGAATCAGATCCATATGCTGCTTTCTTGTAATGTATAGGAATGTTTCCATCATCATCTTCTTCTTCTTCAAGATCACTAAATGATACATCCACATCATTCTCAACAGTGACTGTAACAATCTCTGAACTCTCTTCTTTTAACCACTCATCTTCATCTTTGGTTAGGTCATGTGGCTTCTCTTGAATCATAGATTTTTCAACCATCTTGATGTCATCCCTTTCAATGGGGTGTTTGACTTTTACAGTCTCAAGAAGGGCAGATTCTGGTGCAGAATTGGCCATGTTTTCAGAACAAGAACTGATTCTTCGTGCTTCATTCTTCAACTGTCGGTTTTTCAACTCATGTGTTAACAGGGATCTGGCTCTCACAATCTGCATACAGAATATGAATCATAGATATTACTATCCATGAATCAGGGAAAGAGTGTATGCCTATCAATACTAGCATACTTACCTTGGGTGTTGAAAGAAGTTTGGCAGCATTGTGTTCGAGTATTGGATGCAAATGTACAAAATAGATCTTCCAGAAGGAAGTCTCTGTCATATAATCAGGGCAGAGCTTAATCCTAAGAGCACGTAATCTTGGTGCCAGATCTTCAATAGCCAAACCATGTTCTTGTTGGGCATCAGACAGGTGAAAGTCTGGAGTAAAAGGGAAAGAAAGCATAATACAATTGTTAAACCGAATTAGAAAGAGGACATGGTATTAATTGTGGTCTAACTAGTAAATTACACCATCGATTATCATAATTAATGAATGTTCTAAGGGACATTCAATTGAACATCAGATACTAGCATGTTGAATAGGATAATGAGCAAGCAAATTATTAATTATAATTCGGTCTGAATTGAACTGTTATACCTTCATCGTCGTCTTCATCATCGAGTAAAGGAAAATCCAACCAAGTTTCAGGATGCATAGCGATATCCGTAGCAAAAGCCACAACTTCATCCGTAACACCAACGGCCCCATCGCCATCAGAGGAATCGTAATCGTCATCCTCAGATTCCAGGTGAAGAAAATCCGAAGCCATTTTAGTAATCTCCAAGACATCTATATTGTTAGACAGTTTAGAAATTCCACTGCGAAACTTCCCTCCGATCTCGGCGAAGTCTTTGCGTATTCCAGAGATTGCTTCCGGAGCAGAAGTTTCCGGATCAGACGGATTCGATCGCTCATTAGGGTGTCTGGAGGGAATCGGAGGAGCAAGAAAGGACGCGACGCCCCAGAATTGACGAGTTAGGGTTTTTGTGATCTCTGATAGGTCTTCTTTGACTCCTCGTCCTGGAGATTTAGGTGAATTGTTCTCGACTGCTTGTTGTTCATGTTTTTGATTAGTGGAGTCTTCTGTGTTCTTGTTCACAGGATATTGTTCGTCGTCGTCGTCGTCGTCGTTGTCGCCTAGTTTGAGAGTGTTGCCGATTGATCTAGTGAACCATGACATTGTAGAATATGAGATTTGTGATTCAGAAGATTGAGATTTCCGGCGGCGTTGGCGATCGGAGTAAAGTTCAAGTTAAGAAGGATTGGGTGGCCCAATTGCGGAGTTGCTTCTGCCGGAGACGAACGACTCCATCAAAGGGAGTCGTAAGTAAGTCAGCCGTCGTGGTATTCCGGGAAATTCAGTGGTGATTACAAGGTATCAAATTACAGAAAAAAAAGAAAAATATTAAAAAAAGATACAGAAAATAAATTTTTTGTTTTCAATAGTAATTTATTAAAACTGAAAATTATTAAAATTATTTTTTAACATAACTAATTTTTTAAAGGTAAAATTTATTAAATTATATTGAGATTTGAGACAAGGCTTATAAATATAACATTTAAGTATCTATCTTGTTTCATGGGAATGTTTTGCGGGAATACTTGTGGAAGCCCCATTCATGTATGGATTTGGAAATAATGCTTACTCTAAAAGACCCAAAGTTTTGAAGTTGTCAATAATTTGTTGCACTTTTTTGTTGATCTAGAAAGCTAGCAATACAAGTCTTTTTAGGAACGAGAAGCAGGCTACACTAATGATCGATAACACGTATGTTTAATTGGATTAAAAATAGATCTAAATCATAGGCGGAGGCACATTGGATCTCAGGGTATACCGAGATGCCCCTCAAAAGAATATTAGTAGGGTAAATATTTTCGGAGATCTCAAAATATGGATTCGTTCTACCCACATACTACCTCACTCGATCGAGATCTCGAAATTCGAACGGCACCCCAGTGGAATCTGGTTTACTCTATTCATCTCGATCGTCTTCTCCATCTCATCTTCTGAATCACTCTATCTCCCCGGTGTTGCACCCCCTGATTTTCAAAGGGTACGTACTCACGAAGCCCTCGATATCCTTTCGATTTAGCAGTAGCATTTTCTTTTGATTTAATTTAGTTAATGTAACTGAAATCGACATTTATCTATATGTTTAACACGAATTATTTGTCTCCGTTGCTCTGATTACTCTTCCAAATCTCAGTCTATATTGTCATACCAACCGAGCTTAAATGTAGGGTTATTGCTTTGAATTTAAATTTCAACTTCCAATGCAAGTCACTAATCTGTTATACATAGATTTGGTGCTGGTAGTTAGACTTAATTAGTTGACTTAGCCAGGAATGATTTCTTCTTTGTGTTCCTAGACTGTACTTGTTGCTTGCCTAATGTCGGATTTATATTATTGACAACAGAAGTCGTAAATTTTCTTTATGTAACATGTGTCATGCTTTAAATGATAGGTCTTTCCTCTAGGGTTACAGGGTGGATACATTTGTAGTGACAAGTGGTCGGTAGTAATTACAAACTAAAGATCACTTAAGTGTAAATGATGGTTAAAACTTGTAAAATACAGATCACTATAATGTTGTTTTAGTTAACATAAAGTTTTTATTGATCATCTCATTTCAAGATCTTATTGCATATTATGCAAAAAAAAAAAAAAAAAAAATAATAATAATAATAATAATAATAATAATAATAATAATAATAATAATAATTGGGATACCCCTTTACTTTGATCCTGACTCCGCTACTAATCTAAATATAATTTTTGTAAGTGGCACGTGTGGTGTAATTCATTTTTATCTTGTTTCTCTCGTACTTCATCATGAGCTTCAAGTTTGAGCTTTTGTTTTTTGCAAATGAAATGTTTGATGTTCCAATAAAATCTATCTGGTTCTCATAATTACTTATGTATTTCGTATTTATATCATTTAACAACACCCTTAACAAAAAAAAAATACCTTGATATATAATAAATAAATAACTTCAGGATATTTTTCACCTTCATTTGTTTTAATTAGGGTAAATTACGCAATTCATCTCTCTTGCAAGTGTCAAAACGCATGTTCAGTCCTTCTTTTCAAAAATTAATTCAGATCATCTTTGGGTTGGCCTTTCCTTACATGGTTAGTTCCCATTGTCGTTAGCCGTTAGTTCTTATCGTTTAAGTGCCCCATGTTTAAGCGCCTTGCACACAGGGGTAATTTCGTATTTTCAGTTATTTTCCTCTTTTCATTTCAACGTTGGTAACTAGAAAATAAAGTAGGACCTAACCCACTTACACTACCCCCCCCCCCCTTGATATCTGATATGTAAAGCAACGTCTCCACCTACTCCACCCTAAATCCAAATCTCTCTATCCCTCTCTCTTTTCTCAACTCAATCAGGAACCTAAATCTCAACCCCATCCACCACTACTGGAAATCGCCTACTACTACCTGCATCTTGCCCACTGGAACCACATCGATATGTATCTAAAGCCACGATACATCATTTATTTGCTTCTGAAACCACAATCCATTGTCGATCTGCATCTCAATCCGTCTCTTTACTCCATCTTTCAATCTTTATCCATTACCATCGCCCCTGAAAGTCCAACCACCACATCGGGAATGACGACGACGTGATCGAGTGTTGGCATTGACGACCATCTTTGTAACACCCAATTAAAGACATTTTTCATTTTGACCATTGGTGTGTAATTAGTTTGCAATTTTGGTCCTTAGGGGGGGCATTTTTGTAATTTTTGTAGGGGAGTGCGTACGTTGGGCGTACCTCCCATACATTGGGCGTACAAATTCAGAGGACGAACCTTAATTTTAGGGTTTGGGCCCTATTTAAGAAACCATATGTCCTAAGGTTCTCTAATTTCTCAACCTCCATTTCCCTTTGAGTCCCATTTCGAAACCCTAACTCATCTAGTGAGATTTAACCCTTTGTGTGTGTTTTAGTGGGTGTTTAGTGAACCTTGAAGAAGAAGAAGAAACTTGGGGAAGGAGCCTTGATCAAGTAGGACCTTGTAGATCCAAATTCTACTCTCATTTCTCAGCTTCATTAAGGTATAAAGCTTCTATCTTGATGACTTTATTGTTAGATCTAGAATATGGTTTGTTTTGAGCACATTTTGGTCCCACGCATGAGTTTTAGTGGGAATTTGTCACTCTATAAGTTATGAGTTACTCCTCTTGATGTTTCTGAGATCCCTAGTTTATAAAGTTAGCATCTTGATGGTTGAAGACCAACCATACATGAGTATATGTCCATTTGGTGAAAGTGGGATGCAAAATCTAAGAATTTAGTCCATTTGAGTCATGCAGAGGCGCCAAGTTAGTGACTTTATGGATTAAGATGCTCCCCAAGGTTTGGATTTGGAATATGGGCATGTGGTTTTAAGCATTAAGTGCTTAATGGGGACGTACGTCAAGCGCATACAAGCTTACGTTGTGTGTACGCATCTGGATCCCCAACTATGTGTACCGATCTAGTACGTCAAGCGTACTCAGGGTACGCTTAGCGTACTCGACCTGGTCTTGGGTTTTTAATGTTAGGCCGCCTGTGGAATTTAGGGTTTTGGGCCCTTGTTGGGCCACAAGTCTTTTTGATTTTTGTGCCACTATTAGGCTTTGGGACTTCTTAGATTTGGGCCCATATTGCGCTTTGAGTGTCCTTTAGGAATTAGGCCTTTGTGTCATTGAGTTCCGGTCGCGGATTTTAGGCCAATTGAGGAAAGGATAAAATGGTATTTTACGTTGGAGTTGGGATTAGTTGATTAAGACTTGATTTTGATTTATGACCCAATTATTAATTAGAGTATTATTTGATTGGTTAGTGCTAGGATTATCCGGTTCAGCAGCTCGCACATTTATTTGATTTTCAGCAAATTGAGGTGAGTTTGCTCAATATACTATTTTTGACATCCCCAAAATCACGGCCAGAAAAGACCGGTTTCATTTATGCTTTTAAAATAATTTCAGAGTAAATCCTTTTGATTTAAAAGAGTTGCGGAATTTTGTTCCCAAAAACAAAACATGATCAAATAATATTTACCAAAGCAGTTCATAAAGAAAGGTATTTTCATTATATAATCAAAACTCGGGATGTCATGTTCCGATACAGACCATAAAGCATAAACGATAACATTACAAGTCATTCAACAAATATATATACATATACAGACTTGTAAACAAAACAACTCGAAAATTCATCCATCTTATGCCCTTGCGCCACTTCCTGTAATACAAATAAAACTGAGTGGGTCAGGCTTGGGAGCCTGGTGAGCATATAGGGTTTTCAACCCACAATAAATAATTAATTAAATTTCCTCAACCCAAAAATGACCCAATTACCCATTCCCGTTATTCTTACCTTACGTCCCTAAAACAACTATCACAAGGGACCTAGTCTCAGAATATTTCATCGGGGCGACAACACATGCTTCAGGGATTCCTTAGCAATATAAGTCAAATAAGGCAACCATGAGGGGGATGAAATACAACGAATGAACACTCATGTTCATTAACACCTATAGCTTATGAGCCTAATAGTGTTCCACTGTCTAGAAAGAGTCCGTGGTCGTCATCTAAATTCCGCTAGATGACTGGATCACAATGACATCGAGGCCTCTTATCTGTTTATCACACATCAACTATCTACCCATGCTCTACCCACCATATTAGTAGATAAAAATATATATTTTTATACAAACTTTAAAACCTGTATAGCATGTTCATTCAATACATGTTCCACATAACAGATGAGGCACACACACATAACACATATTTCATAGAGAATAAATCATATATGTGAGATAGAAGAAAGTGAATATACATTCACACATATAATCAACAAAATATACACATAACACGTATTTCGTATCTCATACTTCATAATTATGTGTTAGAAGAAAGTAACTACACACTCACTTGATCAGAAGATGATCGGACAACACTACGACTTGCAGAAGTAGTATTCTTCGGTAGATCTGGAAGATCTTCACAAAAACCGGGCTCCTCGCGGGCAGAGCTTTGGCTCAGGAATTGCACTTCTTGGGATCTTCGGGGCTTCGGGACTTGCTTCGCGGCTCGGGAATGATATTGGGGCTTCGGGATATGATTGGCACGCAAAACGATGCAAAATGGGAGAGAAGGAAGAGAAAATGAGCAAAAGAATCGGCTGCACTCGACTCCCTTTTATAGGGTCTGGATCCTCGATTTACGTCAGGCGTAAATCTAGGTACGTTGGGCGTAACCTGGATAGAATCGCTGACTCACCCCCCCCCTTTGGATAATATCGGATATTTTTAATTTAAATAAAATACCGAAATTATTAAATAAACTTCAAAAATTCATATCTTCCTCATACAAACTCCGTTTTCGACGTTATTTATATCCCCGCATAGGTGAGACTACGCTCTACAACTTTCGTTTAGACTTCGTCGGCTAATTTGGACTTTATTTTATCATTTATTTTTAGTAAGCCGGGACAGGAAAACTCTGTTATAAAATCATAACTTCTTCATCCGACGTCCGTTTTTGCCTATCTTTTTATCGTTTCACTACTATTAACGAGATCTTCGATTCTCGTTTAGATTTTTCGGCTAAAAATCACTCGATCTCAAATCGAGTATTCGGGTTGCATACTGCTAAGTTGAAATTTCAGAAAATCATAACTTCCTCATAGAAAGTCAGATTTGGGCGTTATTTTTATGAACGCTCTTGGCTTAACGAACTCTACGAATTTTGTTTATATCACTAAGACTAAATATTGCTCTAACGTAAATTTCACTTTTACGTCATTCAGCTTCGTGCCGATTCTGTCGCGAAACTTCGAAAGGTCATAACTTCTTCCTTATAATTCGGATTTCGGCATTCTTTATATATTCGAAAACCTCGGTTCAACTACTACAACATTATCCATAGATATCGGGTTTATCTACTATTTTATTTTGATGCTTATTTTTATTGTTAATTCAATTAAGACACACAATTAAGCAATTAAGCATAAAACACATAATATTCAGATAGTACATCTTTATTATTTCAAGATGGGTTACAAAGTTTACCTAGACTATTACATTGTTTTTAATGACAAGCCCAGAAACACAGGCGTTACACTGTTAGACACTACCGATTGTATGTGCTTGTAGTCTTTGTGATTCGTGTTGTATATGTGTTGTATGCGTATATGCTTGTTTGTTATATGTATGTGGGGTGAAATAGACTCGATACATCCTTGTGCTAACGTATGAATTAAAATAGACTTGGGGGTGAAATAGACCCGAAGTGAAATAGACCTGGTACATCCTTGTGCTAACATATTAGTTGAAATACACTCAGGGGCGAAATAGACCCAGGGGTGAAATAGACCCAATATATGTAACGACTCAAAAATCAATGGTAAAAATTTCATTTTTTGTATAACTAAAACATTGATACCATTTAATTCCAACATTTCAAACCATAGTCAAGTAAATCATTTATCAGAGTTTATCACAAAATCATTCCTTGTGGAAATCGTAGGTGTGTGCACTGCGATCAATATGAGTCCTTCCATTCCCAAACGATAATACCTGAAACCATAAACAAAACATGTAAGCACAGAGCTTAATGAAATTCCCAGAGCATACCACACATTCAATCCACATATCACATATCCTGATAGCTATAGAAGCTACCTATAACACTTAAGTCATGTATACAAAAACGTGTAATATAACACCGAATTTTGGAAGTGTTCGATTGTGTCTTCGGAGACCAAGGGTATAAGCGTAATCTGATGATTCGATTTTTATGGCTCTCGGGTCTTACTCGGAAGGTTGTAGTGCTCAGGTGTCGAGTTGGGAGCGTAGGGTTTCTCATCACCTTTTCATGGATACGAAGTTCGTAGGAAACAGACTTAGAATGAAGAAGTTATAGTACTTTGAGGGTATTGGAATCATTGGTCCTTAATAGAGAAATATGGCAAGGAGGGTGGCCAGCATAAGTACGCCCAGCGTAGAAGGGATGAGGAGTCGCGGGCATTGGAGACGTACGCCCAGAGTCTTTAAACCCTAATTTTTAGGGTGTGACACTATATAAAGAACGTTATACCCTCAAGGGTCAGCCTCATTCTCACCCTTAGACAGTTTTGACGAAAGCCTAATCCTCTTTGAGTGTTCTTGGATCTTGGAAGGCTTTGTGTGAGCATTTTGGTGTTTTGGATACACCCTTCAAGGAAGCAAAGGTCAAGGCAAGGTGTTGGTGCAAAACAGGAAGTTCAGATATGGGATTGTTGCTTCTTTACAAATCTTTTAAAGGTATAAAGTCATGAACTTGATGATTATCTCCTTAGATCTCTTAGATTGAGTTTTGGGACCATTTTGGTCCAAAAGGTTGAAGCTTTGTGGTTCAATCTAATTTCTAGGACTTGGAGTTGCTACTCTCAGTTCTAAATGAATCCATAAGGCAGAAATTAGCCACCTTTGATGTCCTAATGGGTTCATGCATGTGTTAAGACCATTTCCATGGAAGTAAAGTGTCATTTTTGGAGTTTGAGCTTACGTGGGTCATGCAAAGCCATCAAGTAAGCAACTTTATGGTTTAAGACGTCAATAAGGACTTGGATTTGTAATTGTAGCTTCTAGAGTAGAGTATTAAGCACTTAATGGGAAAGTGACTTAACAGGGGGATTACGCTGAGCGTACATGCAGGTACACCCAGCGTACTCACCATTTGGCTTGTACACTTAGCGTACATAGGAGTACACCCATCGTACTCATCAAATATAGGTTTGGGCTGTTTTGGGCCTCGATTTGGGCCATGCAAGGGATTTTGGTTCTTTAGGCCTTAGTGGGCCATCAGAAGTCAGACAATGTGTGCTAAGGAGATGTTCGGGCTTAGCGTAAAGCCCATTAGATGATTTGAGCCAAATTTGGCTAATTGGGCCATTAATGGGCCACTAGTGAGCTTGGAAAGCCTACCTAGTGTTGGGCTTTTGTTTAGGAATTAGGCCTAAGTTTGGATCATACTGGGCCAAGGGTAGAATGGTCATTTTACCCCATGCATGGATTAAGGATTATGGTTTGGGACCCAATTGCTAATTAGGTATATTGTTTGGTAGAGGCAGCTCGAGAAGTTGGCAAGGCAGTAGCAAAGGAATTCGTGCAGGAATCTTCAGCAATGCGAGGTGAGTCTTCTCACCATACCAATGGGTCTAAGGTACCAAGGCCGACCCATTCTTATGATAGTTGGTATACTTTTTGTGTAGAGTTGTGTGGCATATTTATGTAGTGATACGTGGTAGAGATAGCTTTTACAGCTAATGCTAGAGATAGCCTTTGGGGCTAACGGTAGAGATAGCCTTCGGGCTAAGGGTAGAGATAGCCTTTGTGGCTAAGGGTAGAGATAGCCTTTATGGCTAATGGTAGAGATAGCTGGATAGCTAATTAATATGTGATACGTGGTAGAGGTAGCTTTTATAGCTAATGAATATGTGATATGTGGTAGAGGTAGCCTTTGTAGCTAATTGTTCTTTATTATATGGTAGAGGTAGCTTTTATAGCCAATTGATATGTGGTATGCAGTAGAGATGGCTTTTATAGTTGATATGATATGTGTTGTGTGGATTATGTGTGGGTATGCTCTGGATGACTCACTAAGCTTCGTGATTACAGGTTTTGTTTATGGTTTAAGGTATCATCGTTTTGGAAAGGAAGGGCTCGGATTGGTCGTAGTGCACACACCTATGGTTTCCGCAATGAATGATTTTGGGATGAACTCTGATAAATGTTTTACTTAATGATGATTTGAATTGTTAGAGTAAATGGTATCAATGTTTTAGCCATATTAAAAATGAAATTTTTACCTTTGATTTTTGGGTCATTACAAGTTGGTATCGGAGCCTTGGTTTGAGGGATTCGGACATACTTTCAGGTGTGTCTGAACTCAGACTGAGGATCTGTAAAGCTTTTAAAAAGAAAAATGTTTTAAGTAAATAATTTCTAAGACAAGAAAGGGTGTGGTGCATGCAATCAGTCGAGCTCGGGTAAGTTTCCCCAGAATACCCACATTTGTTATATGTTATGATTTGATTATGAACCTGTGAATTGCATGCTAGTTAGGGCTAGGGGAGATGCATGTATATGTTGTGTGAGCTTATAGATTTGCATGCTAGTTCTAAATAGTCAGTAATAGGTTGGCCTGATATGTGGTGCTTGTAACCATGAGGATATTGGATGTCATGCTGGAATGAGAATGATAATTGGTATTTGTAACTGCAATGTGTATGTTTTGAAAATTGTATACGGTTAGGATCTTATAGCCTTAGAATAGCTTGTATAACTGTATTTCCTATGGTATTATGGTAGAGTTTGTTATTCGACAGTGTATTAGATCATGTTCTGTGTATAATTTGCATGCATAAGGCAGCCGACAACGAGGGTGGATGTGGTCAGCAGGGCTTGTGGTATATGGGCCGAATGTTCTATGATAGTTTACGGGTCGGAGATTACCCTAGGGGGAGCCTAGGAGCTGCTACGGTAGGGATCATTTTGCTGTTTAGAAAATATTTAGTATATTGGTGGAGTAAGTGACTCAGAGGATTCAGGAGGATTGATGAGGAAAGTATGGACAGGTGTGGAAGGTAGTATGGGGCTCGTACTATTGAAAGCACAGGATTCATACTCAAATCTATGAGAGTCTTGGAGAATCAAAGAAGCTTATAGGAAGGAAAACTCTTGGTTATGCCTTTAGCGTGGGAATAGCTGCTTCGTAGAATGAGGATGGGCGTGCATGAGTAGGACCAAGGTTTGGTCCCAGCTCCAGTGGTGAGCCAGTTAGTGGAAGGATTGCCAAGATTTCGATTTGCCTTGGATCTCTTGTATCAGGCAGCAAGGCTTGATTGTGCGATCTATTTCACATTAGGGTTTAGAGACCAAGTCTCAGGGATAGTTTGTAGCCCGCTTTAGAGCAGAGATTGCTCTATCTATTGTAGTATAGTCGTGACGATTAAGCTTGTAAGTGGATCAGGGTGCGAGAACCTAAATGATATGGATCTCAGAGTCGAGGATGGAAGATTGATTAGGAGTACCTCATGAGAGAGGTTCAGGTTAGGAGAATTTATTGGAGGATCTCGAGCGGAAACCCAAGAATTTGGATCAGCTTTTGAGAGGCCAACATGGTTGGATCCAGTGCAACGCTTGCAGAACTGCGCGATGAAGTTTCATTCCAAGGGTTTGGACTGTCATTGGGATCGAAATGAGGTACTACATCATGTTCTCAGGGTGGTCGATGTATCTCAAGAGGAGGTGGTCAAAAAAAATTCGGATGTTTGCGGATATACTACCTTCGGCCATTTTTGGTAGATGTCGGGTATTTCTATCGCTTAGGGAAATTGTGATAGTTTGGATCTCAGGTCGGTTTTTTGCTATTTTCTGTGTTAGCTAGGGTTGTCAGATGCCATCCAACATGTCAAGGAATCTTTTAGAGATCTTTGGACATATGTATCTCGCGGAGAGGATTCCGCATGCACCATGATTACTCCGAGTTAATTTCGGAATATGCTCAGTGATCTGGGTTGCCACGGGTGTAGCAGGTTTAGCCACGTCTTCAGGGATTACCATAGGGAGCAAGCCTGTTATATTTCGTTGTGTTCAGATGGACGACAAGGAGGTCGACTTTCGGACGATCAGGGAGGAGCGGTGAGTGTACCTGCTCCAACCATTCTTGGGGTTGGTTCAAGGGCTTGAACGAGGGAGTATGGCTAGTTTTCAGTAGACTTAGTATTTATGTTTTGGAGAGGCCATCAGGATTGTTGGGGGAAGAGAGAGTTTTCGGGGAGGTTTTGGTTAGACTATCCATTTGTTGGACTCTGAGATCTGAGCGTGATGTCTCTTTTAAGCGTTTGAAGTTATTGATGTAGTTGGGATACAAGAAGTGTTAGCAGGATTTCAGGTAGTGTGCTGTGTGGGCAGGGTTATTCACGGTGTTCTAGCTTTGATAAGCACCGGTAGTCAGCCAGGTAAACATTGGAACGTAATGAGGATTTGTAATCCTTCAATTCTCGTGTGACGAGCGTACTTAGTTGAATCCAAGTGGGGGAGAACCATCCAGGTATCCAGGGTAGAAGCTAGGGTGAAAGTGATGTAAGACTATTGTTGGGTCTATAAATTTGGTTTATACTTTACTTTTCTAGAAAATGTATTTTTCGGTAATTTTATAGGTGTGTACGGCCGTACACAGGGTGTGCGGCTGGTGGCCCTTGTCTCATATATATATAGGGTGAGGAGTGCATATGAGTGTATGGCTAAAAGGAGTTTAAGTGTGTGAAAATCAAGGTGTTTTAGGAGAGAGAAACTAGAGAGAAGAAGAGTGTGTGAGAGAGAATCTATCGTAAGGAACTTCATTCATATCATCAATGCAATCAAGAATCTTATTATTCTTCTTCTCTTTCTCTTCTATATTGATCTGGCATCATCCGATTGATTGGGATTCCGCACCATCAATTGGATCTGATTGATACACAAGCAATTTTGAGGACTTACATTGTTTTGTTGCTGGCCACAGTATGATCTTCATTGGCTCACCAGATTCAGGATCAATAACATCCTTATCTTTTCTATACAGGGCTTTTGCAGTTTTCATCTTTGAGAAGTTTTCCCTGACCTGCTTGTCTAGAAATAATTTGAAGTTAGACGCACTGGGATCCTGTGAAGGATTGTGAAATGGGGCCCTTGAGAGTTCGATAATATCAACTTTCGTCCATGAGTTGAAATCATGGATGCTCTGGTAGTATTCAAGAATTCCAGAATTTCTCTTTACGAACCACATGTTTACCTCGTGATCAAAGGCCCACATTTTGATCCCTGAGCGATCACCATACTCATCACCAAATCATTTGCACAAAAGAGGTCATGGAGGCTTCCACCAAGGAATTCACAGGAATGGTCGCCACAATCATTAATGGAAAGCTATGGATGGGATCCATGGGAAAATCCGACCTGAAGCTGTTCGAGAATCCTGGAGAATGACAACCAAGTCTATGCTAGCCTCAAACCACGGGGGAGATTGATGGGCTATGATTTTGTGGTTTGGGCTAGGCATTGTGATGTATAGATCTTGGTAGGGCTTTAGAGGATTTTGGTGGTTGTATGTTGACTGTGGATGTGTACGCCCGCACACGTATGTACGGCCGTACACGTATGTGTGCAGCTATACATTTGTGTACTGCTGTGTGTTGGTATAAATAGTAAGTGTCTGTGTCTGTGTAAGGGTGACGTAACTGTGTGTTTCCCAAGGTGTACTTGACATTTATGTGTTATAGATGGGTGCATGCTTGAATTAACTCTTATTCTACTCATTCTATACTCTATTTGAACTTGCATTTAAATTGATCACTGATTTGGATCTATAAGATTGGGACTTACAATTGGTATCTGAATTATGACTGTCCAACAACCTTGATCCCTGTTTTACAAATTTTTATTTTAATTTAGTTTACTTTATTTTTCTAGCTTTAGGAATTAGTTTTATTTTATTTTGTTTTATTTTCTAGAGTTTAATTTTTTTAGTCCTTAAAATATATTTTTTTTTAAATAAAGGAAGATTGTATTGGAGTGTTGGGTTAAATGGCAGCCCGTTACTGGGTTTTAGAAGAGAAGTATAAAAGGTGGATGCGGTCAAACCCATTTTCTATTCACTTCCTGAAATCGACCGAACACCCAAAATCTTTTCTCCCTCTCTCTGAAAAACCTCAAAACCTCAATTTTTATGGAAATTAACCATTCATTCATGCATGTATCATCTAATTAACTCTCTAAACGATGACTAACGGAGTGCTTAGTTTTGATAATGTCAATTATGCTCCCGAGTTAAAGCACAGCCTGTTAAGTGTATCCCAGATTTGCAACAAGGGTTATTCGACACACTTCACCGATAAGGAATGTTTAATCTTAAAGCCTGGCATTGTCATCCCAGAAGAGTGGATTCTTGTCAAATCAAAGTGGGATGGGAATGCCTACATCATTGACATGAACAACAACATACCCGATGAAGTCACTTGTCTCTTTTCAGAAGTCTCATAACAAAACACTATGTTGTGGCATCGTCGACTTGGCCATGAAAATGTAAAGAATCTGAACCGTCTTTCCAAAAACGAAATGGTTCGTGGTCTACCCGTCGGAGACTTCATCACTTTTGAAAAATGTGTGTCATGTGATCAAGCAAAAAAATCATCGAAAGCCACATCTGGCAAAGCAGGTCAACTCCATCAGTGAGGTGCTCCAATTGTTGCATATGGACTTGTTTGGTCCGGTTAATGTTCTCAGCATCAACCGAAATTCGTATGGTGAAAGCACTACGCACAGATAATGGAACAGAATTCAAGAATGCTTTTCTTGATCATTTTTGCGCTGAGAAGGGTATTGTGCGTCAGTTTAGTTCTGTTCGAACACCATAACAAAATGGGGTTGCTGAGCGGAGGAATCGAACGTTACAAGATGCAGCAAGGACGATGCTATGTGATTCTAAACTTCCAGTTTTATTTTAGGCAGAGGCGATCAACACTACTTGCTATGTTCAAAATCGTATCCTTATCAACAAAGCCCAGATGAAAACTCTATATGATATTCTATATGGATACAAGCCATCTATCAACTATTTCAGAGTATTTGGTTTCCCTTGCACCCTCCTTAATTTGGAGTCCAACCCAAAGTTCAATGCAAAAGCTGATGACTGCTATTTTGTCGGATACACTGCTCGTACTGCTTATAGGGTATACAATAAGAAAACAAAGAAAATCGTGGAATCTTCTGATGTACATTGGCTGGAAGAGAATGAAACGGGTGCTAGGGTGGGTCCTGATTGGTTGTTTGACTACACATCTCTATTCAAATCTTTTAGTGTGTTGTCTGATAACCAAGCTGGGTCTTGTTGGGTTTTGAGCAATCTAACATTTCCTAAGTGTGCATGCAATCCTAATAAACCTTGGATCTATGTTTGTCTAAATACATGCAAAATAATAATTTTTCCAAGGTTCATAACCTATCTAACATGGCATGGGGTACTTTTAAACATAAAAGAATTAGATAAGATTACATACCTTTTGATGATGAGTTTGATTCGTTGGAGTTTGAGGGCCAAGCACCAATAGTGTGAATGCCTCAAATGGAATCACAAATCACCACAAACTCTTGGAAAACTTTGAGAGAGTGTATACACACTTATAAAATCGGTCACACACAAACACACATACTAGTTACACTAGTGGCTATTTCATGCAACATAAGCATGTTTATATAGTGTACATGATTAGGGTGAAACCCTAATAACCCATGACCTTTCCTTTTCCAAGGATCCATGGGTTAAAAGCTCCATGGATCATCCATGGACTTCCATATAAGCCTAGCCCATTAACTAATGAGTATTAGCCCACACCATATAAAACAATAGCCCACAATTTAATTAGTCTTCCTTTTAATCTCTAAATTAATTCATAATTAATTTAAGACTAAGACTAATTAAATAACATGACTTCATATTAATATATTATAACTTATAATATATTAATAATCATATGTGTATAACTCTCATAAAATTATCCATAAATAGTTTGGATGAAATGCAACCCAAATGGACCATGCCGGGTCGGGTCAAGTATATACCAAATAAGTTATGGACTTAGACACCTTATCCAATAGACTCCCACCTAGATAAGTCTAATAACTATATTTGCGTATGTTACTTCAGGAACCAACCAGCAATCGTAGCTCTCGAAAACTCTGTTGAACTATGACGCGCCATTTTAGATAAGTGATCATATAATCCTCTGTTCTCATGATATCAGCCGGACAAATACATGGAACTATGTCTTGCTTATTTTCTAGCAGTTGTTTCTCGATTTCCGATTTGTTTAACAAAGAACTTAATCGAACACATCAATTTAGTTCTGACCGGCCGGTACATAGGTCACAACAAAATCATCGAGGGGCCCAGATATCGCTTCTATTTCTAGAAGGAACAGATAAACTTCGACTCATATACTTGTTCTACTACTTGTTGAATTGTACACAAAGGCACGTTTTATAACATCAAGTTACTGATGCGTTTACGTGCAATCAATGCACAACCAATTCATAGGTAACAACTCATATCTCTATGTTTAAAGATTTATATGATATTACCGTCTCACGATCACTCGAGATAAATTCCATGAAGTGATACAAGTGAGCGTGGGTTTATTCCAATACTCATAACTTATGAGCACTCATGAATGTTGTAGCAACCATTGCTATGACTAAACCCATTTAGCCATCTACAAACTCGATTCATGACAATCTTGATTCATACCTACTTCCAACATATGAACGACTGTGGAGTGTTTAAATAACTTAGTCATTCGGAAAGAATAACCTAGCTATTTTGGAAGTCAAAACATGCAAAATAAAAAACAATAACAATCGAATCCAATATGGTCTCAGAACCCTTTTGAATATAAATAGAACCATCTTTTATTTCTCACCATATTGATTACACATTATTCATTGTATAATGTTTCAAACAATCAACTTAAGACTTGAATAAAAAACAATAGTCGTCTCATGCTCCTAGCATGTACACTTTGTTTTTCTAAACAACAGTTATGCCATACTCCAAGTATGCACACTATGTTTGTCTATGATCCTTACATTGTGATGTAGATCAATTGAACATGATTCCAATGATACTCATTTCACAATCCCAAATCCTTATTGTAAATGTGAGAATCCCCGATTCCTATCATTTACCAAAAAATCTGTTAGATTTTAAACTTTTATGCAATGTTTCTCTTGTAATTATTATTCACAAAGTCACCAAAACCTTGTCACCAGTCATTACAGAGTATTCCAAAGAAGGTCAACTTCTATGAAACGAAAGTCTCATATTCAAAGTACATTGCTTTGAACATCCTTCTTGCATTAAGGTTTTCTAATCTTACATAGATTGAATAACTTCCACCTATGGAGACATTTCCATAGTCCCATTTTGACTATCGCTTCTGAACAAGAGTTACCTCTTTTCAGAAAATGTCAATATGGTCCTGCCAAAATTAACACTATACTTCTAAATGTCCCTGAGCAACCAATCTTTGGCAAACCTCAGATTGTCCTCGACAATTGCTTAATCACTTTAGTCATATCCAGTTCTAGACTTTTCCCTTCTAAATGCCTGAGCATTTGGAAAATTTAGAAAGGATGAATATTATAGCACATGAAATCGATCCTATATCCGAAGCATATGGGACACGATTCATGATGTCTCACATAATGACATGATACTAGACCAGTCTTTTGCTACAATATTTTTTATTTGCCATGTTCTCAAAATTTAACTATGAAGAGGGATGCCGTAGTCATAATTGAATTTTGAGAACGCAATATATATAGAATTTCCTTAAGTCGAACCATTCAGACATAAAATTCTTATATATGTCCTTGACTAAAGATGATTAAAATCTCAATCTAAGCTTCTAGAATTGAAATGAAGTATAATTTCATCTCCCTTAATTATAGCAAAACAATTTTTCAACCCCTGCAACTTCACAAATTGAAACTTTTGTTTTTCTATAATTAACATTGCTGACTTGCAACACTAAACGTAATAATCATGCTCCCACTAACATGATGATTATCAGCATAACATTTATGCTCCCACTAGCTTTGACATGTATTCAGAAATCGGTTGGACTTCTAAAATTTAGATTCATACACCTTTCCGTAGATAGCTCACCTGTGTGTCTAAGCAATTTCAAGAACTATGAAAAGGGATGCCGTAATCATAGTCTCAATTGCTTAGGCATTTGCCATTTCTCACAAGTCCATGTTAGTGTGCCGGTTAACCACACACGCTCCACTAACGACTTTTGAAAATGCAAATAACACAATTGCTATCTACTTAAAATCTACTTAGTGAAAGCGTTTCCTCACCATCATTTTCATGAATCGGAGAGAAACCTTATGACACTTAGATTTTATAGTGTATGAGCTCCTATCCATGTGAATTTGTCAAAACCATAATCACAAGATAAGGTTAGTGACAAATTCAGCCTTACATGGATTAAACTTGTTCAATCTTAGTTTCTTGTCACCTTGGTAGCACAAGGCCCACCAATGCTTCCAAGTTGAACTCTGATAACTTACATGCAAATTCAACTTATTTGAAGTAGGTACAGAAATAAGAATTATGTCAACACGATAGGTTGCAAACCTTAAGTCGTGTGCTAGTGATAAATTACAGGTTTTACTCTTGATTAAATCTTGAAACTCTTTCAGGATCTTTAAGGCTCCCACTGTCCCTTTGACATATAAGTTTCCCCAGTCAAGAACCATTCCTTGACAAAACAAATATTCAAGGGATAGTGCGGATTCTTATCAAGACTAATACTTCACACAATTGGTCTTAGTTGGTCTTCGTCTCATCCAAGACATCACAACTTACCAATCTCAAATGTACAAGAGTAGAAAACATTTTACTCTTACATTTGACTAGTGTTAATAAATCTTCCTTTATGTCACTCAAGGTTACAATCTTGGAGTATGACTCTAAGAATTGTTTTGGAACGAAGTATGACTCATCTTCTCGATGTTAACCAATCCAACAATTCATGACCTCTCTTCTTAGCCATAACAATGCACTAAGACGTCCTTAGAGTATGAATTTGTGATATGGTTTCATAATCATTAAGATGATCATGAAATATGATACTAAAGTACTCTCCCATCCTTTCAGATTTGAGAAACTTTTATCTTTCTGCCTAATTTGATTCTTCTCATTTGTTTTGTCATACATTGCAACCTTTCCAATGTTACAAAATTATACTTAACCTTATAAGTATAATCATATTTACTAATCTTTAGTAAATCATGATAAATCAATCTTTGTGGTAGACCTTGACCAGCGCACACCCAGTGTACCTAATTCCTTAGTCCTTCAATTGACTCACATATACATGTGATCAAAGAATTAGTCTTAATTTTCAAAGATGGAAATTCTCATTCATCATACAATACAACTTGTATGATTCCAAGTTTCTGTCCAATTGAAACTTGGGTGATGAAAAACTTTCTTCATTTGGTAAATTAGACACTACCACAAATGAAAGAATCAAATCCACTTTCCAATATTGTTATTACTGGAAACATATAAACAACAATTTTCCACAGATGCCATTGTAAGGATATTTTTTAAAATAAATAAAATTAAAACCCTTTTTTCTCTTTTATTTTAAAACTTTGCGGAAAAACTTATCCTTACAATCCACATGAAAACCTTGTTGTTATCTATTCATAAGCAATATATTATAACTCTTAAGCAACGGCTCAAAATTCTGATTACCGAACCATGCGATCGAAACCCACCTTCGCAATCAGAATCAACATATACTTACTTTAAGCATCCTATCTTTTATTTGATTCTTAAAAACATCAACATGTGACCCATTCACATTATGTGATAAGAATCTCCAAATAGAAACTTAATAGAGTTAGTTAGTGGACTTTAACTGAAGTAGAGTTAAACTTTTTGACTTGATCAATCTTATGATCTTTCAGGTAAATATGACAGCTTCGCAATCAGTGTCCCTCCCTTTGGAAACAAAACATATGGACCCTTTGGTAATGGCACATGAGACTATCTTAGACTTAGCCTTTCTCTTTACCATTTGGTCAACCGAGTTGACTATGGCCGATCCCTTTCCGTTGGGAAGAGAAATGCTTTTCTAGATATCCAATGCTACCATTGTCAATATCCATTTAAGACTTGGGAAGTTGTTCTTTTAATCAAATTTTCTTTACTGGTGTTCCAAATCGTTGTTGATTCCACAACACCAAGCAAATAGATAACATCATTAAGGTTCATGTCATAGTCTGTCTCATAGTAGTCCCAAAGAGACTCACTATGTTATTAAGAAAGTGATTGAACATCCAACTTTCACGAGACTTTGACACCCAACTCTCCCGGCTTGTCAATATGTGACTTTATCTCCAAGATGTGAGCACACATAGACTATGCTTGCCAATAGGGATTGAGTGACTTTCAACTTTTCAAGAACTTGTGGGCGAGGGAGAATAATTGGAGGAGGTGGAGGAAGTGAAGCATGATGTTGAGGGACACCATCTTCAAGAGATTTGGGAAGATCATAGTTGTCTGAACCAGACATCTATAATGGGAGAAAATCAAGTTAGTTGATTCAAAGTCCTTAATATAACACCCAATATGAAATATTAAGGCTAGGACCTAACACAATATTTTATAATTTGGAAGAGGGATGTCGTAATCCAAGCTATAAAATATTTGAAGGTAGGCGAATGACGATTCACCAATTTCCACCATGAAAAACGAAATAATTTATTAGGTTTTAATTGGATTTGAAATTCCTAGGTCTTTTGAGATTCATTGAATTTTTCAATGGCGTGTTTCAATCTCGAGTGTGCCCTCTGAAATTTTGTGACTGGGATGCCGAGGATCACGAAACAAGGTGTGAATAACCATACCAATTCACTTGGTACCCTTAATATTATCACCTAATCAATGTGCCGGTTAACCACACACGCTCCATTGATCTATGACAAACATTAAGTCACCCTTCGTGATCCTTACTAGTCCAAGTTAGTGTGTTGGTTAACCACACACGCTCCACCAACGACTTGGTAAGGTACAAAGTATGAATTCCATGGGCTAGCACCAAATTCACATTTTTCCTAAAGTAACTAAGATTGGGAATTAAATAAAAAAATATTTAGTTACTTTATTATAATCATTATACTTTTAATGAGAATTTAAAGTCATTGTCCTACCCGTTCGGCTAACGACCCTCCACCGATCAAGCAAGCGGTGGGTGAGAGTGGACACCCATTAAGTTGCCATTTTATAGGCAACAACCTTATACCCACCTTATAGACCGACTTCGTGAATGAGGCCTACTAACGGTAAAACGACTTGTTCTTATATATATATATATATATATATATATATATATATATATATATATATATATATATATATATATATATATATATATAATTAACCATTAATGTTATAAATAGTATAAGTGTTGAATTTTAACTTTTAAAATTCTAAGTGATGGAATTAAAGTTTATTAAAGTGTGTGAAACTTTTCCAGATTCCAAAACTCGAGGGCAAGTTTTTTAACTCTTCAAAACTTTTCATTTCATAACTTATTAATTAAAGGTTCATAAAATGAAGACTCTTCATTTTATGTAACATATGTGTTTTTATTGTGTGTTAAAGAAAAGTGACCTTTGGATATCCATAACTTGAGGACAAATTATGGACTCCATTAAAACACATACATGATCAAGAATTAATCCTAAACAATTCAGCAAATAATTCCTATCATCTTCTAAATTCATAAGAACATGAATATGATTATCAAATTTTCAAGAATTATATGAACACATACAAAGCATGAAATTTTGATATATGCTATTGTAAATGGATTAGAACAACCATTACACCCACTAAAATAAGTTTTAAAACATTAAAACAGTTCAGGGTAAAGTTTCTAGTCCATTTCCAGCAGCAAAAGTCGAAAATCTGCATTATGAACCTTCTACTCGCCGAGTGCACGAACCTACTCGGCGAGTAGGATGAATTTTGCCTTGGACTCGGCGAGTCCCCCCATGGACTCGGCGAGTCCATCATGCAGACAGCAAAAATTTCGATTTTTTTCACTATTTTGCATCACGTATCAAAACAAGCAAGCCTAGGCTCTGATACCACTGTTGGGTTTTGAGCAATCTAACACTTCCTAAGTATGCATGCAACCCTAAGAAACCTTGGATCTATGTTTGTCTAAATACATGAAAAATAATAATTTTTCCAAGGTTCATAACCTATCTAACATGGCATGGGGTACTTTTAAACATAAAAGAATTAGATAAGATTACATACCTTTTGATGATGAGTTTGATTCGTTGGAGTTTGAGGGCCAAGCACCAATAGTGTGAATGCCTCAAATGGAATCACAAATCACCAAAAACTCTTGGAAAACTTTGAGAGAGTGTATACACACTTATAAAATCGATCACACACAAACACACATACTAGTTACACTAGTGGCTATTTCATGCAACATAAGCATGCTTATATAGTGTACATGATTAGGGTGAAACCCTAATAACCCATGACCTTTCCTTTTCCAAGGATCCATGGGTTAAAAGCTCCATGGATCATCCATGGACTTCCATATAAGCCTAGCCCATTAACTAATGAGTATTAGCCCACACCATATAAAACAATAGCCCACAATTTAATTAGTCTTCCTTTTAATCTCTAAATTAATTCATAATTAATTTAAGACTAAGACTAATTAAATAACATGACTTCATATTAATATATTATAACTTATAATATATTAATAATCATATGTGTATAACTCTCATAAAATTATCCATAAATAGTTTGAATGAAATGCAACCCAAATGGACCATACCGGGTCGGGTCAAGTATATACCAAATAAGTTATGGACTTAGACACCTTATCCAATAGGTCTAACTCTGGCTCGAAGAATATCATTGAAGACGATGATGAAAAGGTTGTTTACAGACCGCCATTGGTGTCTGCTACAAATCCCCCGGTGGAGTCATCTGTTCCAATCGCTTCTCCAGAGCCCTCAACACAACAATCTGCTCCAGATGCTGATGCTACTCCTGTAACTCTAGTTGAAAGAGAGTTCATGAACCAAGATGCTTCTGTTGTCAGTCAAAATCAGATGGAACTTCTCTTTCCTGAACAAATCGCTGATGAGTTTGTAGCAAATCCGCCAAACGAACTTGTTTCATCTTCCGTGGATTCTTCAGAAAATGAAGGAGCTATTAATATTCGTAATCTTCCTGTTTCACTCAATGGCATCAGTCAAGAAATACCCTCTCGTATACAATGCGATCATCCGATCAAGAATGTCATTGGCCAGCTGGGCGACGGTGTTAAAACAAGAAGCCAGAGTGGAGACGTCAACACATGTGTCTATTCTTGTTTTATCTCTCAAATAGAGCCCAAGAACATAGAAATGGATTTGAATGAGCCCAACTGGGTGGATACAATGCATGACGAGCTGCATCAGTTTGAAAAACTTGGGGTTTAGACGTTAGTGGAATTGCCTAAAGGCAAGAAGTCACTCGACACAAGATGGGTATTTCGGAATAAGCAAGATGATTCGGGTGTAATTGTCCGAAATAAGGCGAGCTTGGTTGTCCATGGGTTCAGACAAATAGAGGGTCTTGATTATACAGAAGTATATGCTCTGGTGGCACGGTTAGAGGCTATTCGTATTTTCCTAGATTATGCCTCTTACATGAACTTCACTATCTATCAGATCGACGTCAAGACAACTTTCTTGTATGGCAAGGTGAAGGAATAGATCTATGTTGATCAACCTCCGGGGTTTGTCAACTCGAAATATCCCAACCATGTATACAAGTTAGACAAGGCTCTGTATGGGTTGCATCAAGCTCCTAGAGCATGTTATGCTACTCTCACACAACACTTGCTCAATCATGGCTACTCAACGGTACTATCGATCAGACCCTATTCATAAAGTATGTCGGTATGGATCAGATTCTTGTACAAATCCATGTAGAGAACATCATTTTCGGGTCAACGAGTCCACAACTATGCAAGGAGTTCAAGGACATTATGAAAAAGAGGTTTGAGATGAGTTCGTTGGGAGAAATGACCATGTTTTTGGGGCTTCAGGTCCAACAAAGTTTAGCCGGAATCCTGCTCCATTAAGCCAAATATGTGGAGGATATGCTTGAGAAGTTTGGGTTCAGAGACGCCAAACCTACCTTGACACCCATAGTGGAGAGACCCATGCTGACTCCTAATATTGAAGGTGAATCTGTATATCAAACATACTACAGATCGATGATTGGTTCGCTGATGTATCTAATTGGCAAGTCGCCAAGAAATTATGTTTGTGGTTTGTCAATGTGCGCGTTATCATGCTAATCCTAAACTCTCTCATCTTTTTGTTGTCAAAATAATTTTTCGGTACCTCAAAGGCAGCCCAAATGTGGGTCTTTGGTATCCGAAAATTTATGAATTTGATCTGTATGCTTTTGCTGACAACAATTATGGAGGCTGCGAGCTTGACAAGAAATCGACTTCAGGCGGATGTCAATTTATAGGTGATTGGTTGGTGTCCTGGCAGTACGAGAAACATAACACTGTTTCAACCTCAACAGCAGAAACATAATACGTGGTTGCATCTTCTTGTTTCTCTCAAGTCTTATGGATCCAACATCAACTGTTTGATTACAGTTTGAATTTTCAAGAAACCCCTATCTTCTGTGATAATGAGGATGCGATCCAAATTGCAAAAAATCCGGTCCAGCACTCAAAAACCAAGCACATCGACATCAAAGTTCATTTTATCAGAGATTTTTATGAGCGCTCGCTCATTCGTCTAGAATAGGGTCCCACTGAAAATAATGTGGCAGATTTGTTCACAAATCCGTTTAACAAGGCTCGATTCGATGTGCTTGTGACCTTTTTGGAAATGATACGTTTTGAGGACTAATTTTTGTTTTAGGTTAGTTTAAATTTGTGCATTATTTTTTTCATTCTCACCCATGCACAAATTTAGGGGGAGAAATAAACAAAAACCAAAAAAAAAAATTGAAGATTTCAAAAAATCCAAAAACATCAAAAAAAAAAATTCAGAAAAATCAAAAATATTTGTTGCTTATAGTTTTTGCTTGTAGGTGATGTGTTGGGAAGTGAAATAATCATGTGATAACAGACAATCTGAATCTATGTTTTTGATCTGTGTTCGATGTGCTGGTAGACATGAAAGTTTTTCTAAATGGACTTGAGTATGATTAGATGAACGTAAGAAGTTTTGGGACTTGAAAAGTTTTGACCTAGATAGCTCTATTCAGTCTGACAACACGACGCTCGGGTAGATTGAGCTGAGAGATATACATGGGAATCGGAGGATACACTAAATGATTTGTATTTAGAACTATGGATTGACTTTTCCTCGATGTGCGGACTTTGTCCTTAATTCCGGTATTAACGGGATGTCTGGGGAATTCCGATAAATTAGGTCTGTAGAAAGTTATTTTCTTTCTTTCTTACTTTCAGTCATATGTTATCTCGTCTGTGTGATTGAAACATCCGACCTGGACTGTAACATATGCAACTCTGTCTCTCTGCATCTTCTTCTATGCTAGTCTTCCTATCTGTTAGTCATATGTTGTCTCCTTTGTGTGATTAACAATCCGACTTGGTACACAGCATATGCAATCTTTTACCTCTCAATCCCTCTAATCTCTGGTTAGTCATATGTTTCATTCCCTCTGTGAATGGAAGATATCCGACCTGAGTGTACAACACATGCATTCTAAATCTAACTTATTTCTCAATAACCGTCTGCTCATCCGATGTAAGAAGTATTCTGGAAATCCTTGATTATTGGGATATATCAGGAAGCGTAAAACACATTCTAATATAATTAAAATTCAACACTTATAGGTTGTCTGTAGATCTCGCTACTTAATTTAAGTGGACAACAATACCCGTGGTCATCGTCAACTAAATGGTTTATTTAGAAAAGTTTGTCAATATTATTCGTGTTTAAGTGGACCAAAATACCAGCAATTGACCAGATCTATTCATACAGGTGAAGGTACTTATAAACAAGTTATGGATGTCTCACAACTTTGATCCCACATATTTTTGTTTTTGTTAAATTTGTTCATAGTTTTCCTCTATGCACAAATTTAGGGGGAGAATTAAAAAAAATTCAAAAATCAAACAAAAATCAGAGAAAATTCAAAAATCAAACAAAAATCAGAAAATTAAAAAAAATCCAAAAGATAGTGTTATTTCTATTTTATTTATTGTTCAGAAAAATCAGAAAATCCAAAAATATTTTTGTTTCTGTTTTATTTTTTAATTTTTCCAGAAAATATGAAAAATCAATATTGTGTGTTAAGTTTTCTTTTAGTTTTGTTTTATCTTGAAAAGTGAATTTAGGTGTAGATGAGACTCATGGAGTCTGTATCGAGATTTCTGAGTCGAAGCTTCATCTGTGAGCATCGAAGAATTCTCATTCGAAGAAGCAAGAAATGAAGATTATTCTTTAAACATTCAATCCTTCAGCCCCATAAGCAAGGTGAAGCTGCAATTGAAGATTATGTGACGGACTGTATTGAAGCCTCCTCAATCAGTCTATTGCTATCTATGAACCTGCTGAAGTGATCCAGAAGGTTTGTTCTCTCTGAAGATTCTCAAGTTGAAAGCGCTATCTTTCAAGCATCTTATCAAGAAGCCTCCTCATCCAATGTGCGTTCAGAGTCAAATTTTGAAGGAAAGCCCAACTGCTCAAGATGAAGTCATTCATTGAAGATTTATCAAGTTCATCTTGAAGTTGTGAAGAATTTGAAGATTAAAGATGAAGTCAAGCTCCCAATGAAGATTAACAAGAAAATGTTAGGTCAAAATATGGTTTATACTTTGCTTTTCTGGGTAATTATATTTTTGTGTAATAATTGTAGAGTTTTCGGCCTAGTTTACGGCTGAGTTTACGGCCGTAAACACCTTACGACCGTAAACTCATCTACGGCCCATGTTCCCTAGTATAAATAGAGGTGTTAGGGTGAGGAGTATAGATTGATGATTGATGAACACGAAGTAGTTTACGGCCAGAGAGAGAAATCGTGTGTGAATCTTTTGTATTCGGGTTATAATTCATATCAATACATACAAGATTCATATCAATTCTTCTTCTCCTTCTCTTCTATTTTTTATCTTACATCATCCGTTAGATTGGGATTCCGCACCATCAAACGGATCTGACTGATACACAGGCAAATTAAGGACTTACAATTGGTATCAGAGCTTGGTTGTATCAGTCAATTTTGTCAGATTTGGAGCATTATTTGATCTTATTTTCGAAATATTTTTGCGTTTTTGGATAGATCTTGTGAAAATAAGGGGGGTTTGTTCTTCGTGTTTTTCATAAAAAAGGGTTTTTGATAGAGTTTTGGAGCTTCAAAGTCGAAAAATCGGTGTTTTTGGTCAGAGTTTGCAGCCGGCGGCTAGGGTTTCGGAGTTCACGGTTGCCGGAGGATTGCGGTCAGTGTTTGCGGTCGCGGAGTTCACGGCCTCGGAGTTTACGGCCTCGCAAGAAGCAGCCTCGCTCAGCAGTCTCGGTCCTCGCCTCGCACGTCGGTCGATCGCCTTGCCTTGCAGCTGACTGCAGCGCCTCGCTTCGCATATATAAAAGAATAGGACCCGAGTTTGTTGGCCGCCGAGAATCGAACTCAAGACCTCCCACTCATCATCCAGCGCCTTAACCAACTCCTATAGCATCATCTTTGTTGCTTTCATCCGCATTCATTACTCAAAAACACTCCTTTACGGTTCCAACTTTCGCAAAATTGTCATTTTTAGCCCAAAAATTAAATTTCTTTTATTTTTAAATTCCTTTTCATCAAAAAAATAATAATAAAATAATAAAAAAAATTATTTATATTTGACTTTTATTTTTTAACTTTTGACCTTAAATTTTGACTTTGACTTTCAAGTTTGACCTTTGATTTTAAACTTTGACTTTTTCGTTTAACTTTTAAATTTTCAAATTTAGCTTTTCGGTTTGACTTTTAAGTTTGACTTTTCAAGTTTGACTTTTGAGTTTAACTTTTTAAATTTGACTTTTAAGGTTGACTTTTATAATCAAAGGGTTTTGCTTTTAAGTTTGATTTTAGCTTCTAGTTGTGCTTTTAAAATTGAATTTAAGGTCTACGAGGGAGTTGAAACATGAAAGAGAGTCGTTAGGATATGTTAAGACAAAATTTCAACATTTTCGATTATATCCCTGGAGAAACCCTCGAAACTCATTTGCAGCGATTTACTACACTTATTACCGAGATGAATATAATTGGGATCTTCTTGTCTAAATATGAGATAAACAAAAGGCTACTGAATTCACTTCCGAAATCGTGGGATATGAACGTGGCTATCATCAAGAAGACAAAAGATCTCAATCATCTTAGTCTTGCTGATGTAATTCAAGAACTTGATGCTTTGAAGTGTAGAGAAACAATAAGTTCTGAAAACATTCCGGTCACTGAAGTTACATGTACTCCAGCTTGTGAAGCTACGATTAAATTTCTTCGGGAACAAACTGATTTATTAAAAAGAGAAGTTCAGGACCTGAGATATGAAGGATATCAACTCAGTAAAGGACAGAAACCCCTGAAGGCTGAATTAGAAGCAAAAACCAAGGACTTTAGGAAACTTCAGGAAGAGTATAGCAACAAGTGTGAAAATTATGATTATGCTAAGAGACAACTTGTTGCTGTAACTGAAGAACTTGATGCTTTAAAAATTAAGTGTGGAAAAACTGATGTCAGTTTCAAAAATTATACTGCGTCAAGTCAGACAATCGAGTCCTTATATGAAACCCAATTAAAATTCAAAGAAAATCAAAACAAGGGTCTAGGGTATGATAGTGTACCTCCTCCTTATAATCATAACTACACACCCATCCCTATGACACATGACGAAACTGACAGGGAGCCACATCTTCGATATGGCAAACGAGTTGGATTTGTGTTAGGAGGAGTTATTAATGTTGAAAATATTAATGTTTCTACTTCATGTGCAGATAAAGTAACAAAAGATGAGAAAAAGGAGAGCACTACTGAACAAACCAATGACACCGTGAACTCAGAATTTGTTGCTTCGAATTCTGTTACTCCTACCAAACCTGCCGTTGAGAAATATAGGCCTCCAATTCCAGCGCAACAAAGTGCCTATTGCAAGTGTGCATGTGGGATCGATAAGAGACAAGGTAAGGATACGCCACCAGGGGCAGGAAGAAAAAACTTCACAGTGAAGAAAAAGACTTGTTTTCACTGTGGAACACCTGGACGCATTGCCAGAAATTGTCCTAATCGTGCATACGTTCCCTACTATGCACAAGGATGGAAAAACGCGCTAAGTGGGATATACTTCAAAAGAAACCCTTCCAGGTCACGTTCAGATAATGGTGACTGGAACACGCACAAGGCCAACAATCAAACCCACAAGGCAATGAATATGAATCGTAAGGGAAAGAAGGAAATGTCGGCCAAGAAGCCCAATCCAAGAGATGCTCCAGTGAAGCCAAGACTAGTTAGGTCAAAGTCATCTCAAAGATCGGCTTCAAGTTCCAAAGCAAGTGCCGAGGCACCCATTGGATCGAACAAGAAATGGGTTAAACCCGAATATAGATGGGTACCAAAGGTGAAAACTCCCAAATCTATTAATGACTCTAATATTTCATTGTCTTCTGTTTGTGATAAGCAAGATATGTCATGGGAGAGAGTAACCTACATTGATGACAAAGGTCGACCCAATTTCAAAATGGAATGGGTTCCAAAGACCAGCTGATCCCGCTCTGTGTCGGAGCAGCTATGAAGGCATATCATCAGACTTCGGTTTGTTGGTAATGGCTGCTCCTGGCATATGATTGGGGACATCTCTTAACTATAGAACACTCAGAACATTATTTGAGAGTATGTGTCCTTTGCGGGAAGGGAAGAAAGGAAGGGATCACTCATGGGGTTACTTCTTAATGACGTAAAGAATTTTCGAATCTGTTATGAGATTACGCATGCTGTTCTCAGACCTTCTGAATGCAGATTCAATCGGTGACTTGCGGTTTGAGTTTTCTTCTCTATACTCCTAAGTTTTTCTTAACCTGATTCGTTTTAAAGACTAATTTTTGTTTTATGATAGTTTAAATTTGCGCATTTACTTTCGTTTCTCTCCTATGCACAAATTTATGGGGAGAAATAAAAAAAATAAAAATTAGAAAATTAAAAAAAATCCAAAAACATTAGAAAATCAGAAAATAAAAAAAAATAATGTTGGTTATGAAATGTGCTTGAGGGTGATGTTTTGGGAAGTGATATTATCAAGTGATAACAGGCAACCTGAGTCTGCGTAATCTACCTAAAGTTGAAGGGTCTATGCTCTGACTTGATGCGTCGGTAGGCACGAAAATTTTTAAAATGGACATGACTAGGCAGAGTTGAACATAGGAAATTTATAGACTTGAAAAATCTTGACCTAGTTAGATCCATTCAGCCTAACAATACGACGCTCGGATAGGTTGAGCAGGGAGATATATATGGGAATCTACTCGTCACATTAATTGAACCCGTACTTGGAACCGTGGTTTAACTTTTCCTCGATGTGCGGATTCTCTCCTTAATTCCGGTTGGATGGGGCGACTGGTAAATTCCGATAAATTAGGTTTGTAGAATATCATTTTGTTTCTTTCTGTCTATTAGTCATATGTTGTCTCCTTTGCGTGACTTCCAATCCGACCTGGTACACAACATATGCAACTCTATTTCTCTGTAAGCTATATATAAATGTGTGAAATACTTCTTATCTGTTAGCCATATGCTGTCTCCTTTACGCGACTTCTAATCCGACCTGGTACACAGCATATGCAACCTTCTTCTTCTCAACCCTTCTGAAGTAGTTAGCAATAGAATTCTGAATCTATTCTCTCTCTGAATGGTTGTCTACTCACCCGGTGTAAGGAGTACTCTGGAAGTTCTTGATGGCTGGGGCATATCAGGAAGTGGGAAACACGTTCCAGTACACTTAAAATTGAACACGTACAGATTGTCTATAGATCTCGCTGCTCAATTTAGGTGGACAACAATATCCCTGGTCGTCGTCAGATGAATGGACCTTAAGATATAGTATCTAAGAAATTAGGATCAGATATAAATTTTAGGTTTTTAAGTTCATCATGTCTTGTAACAAATAGTATGTCCTAAATCTGTCACAAATTTTTTGTGTTTAAGTGGACAACAATACCGACGATCGACCAGACAAAGATGTGAATATGAAAGGTACTGACAAGTGGATAAAGGTTGTCTAAAAAACTTTGATCCCAAATCTCTCTTAAAGTTAGATATCATTTTATTTTTGTTAAATTTATTATAGTTTCTTCTAATTTAAATATTAGGGGAGAATTAAAAATTAAAAAAAAAAACAGAAAAGTTAAAAAATCCAAAAATAGTGTTATTTCTGTTTTATTTCTTGTTCAGAAAAATCAAAAAAATCCAAAAAATATTTTTGTGTCTAATTTAATTTGTGTGCTAAGTTTTCTTTTAGTTTTGTTTTGTCTTGAAAAGTGATTTCAGGTATAGATAAGACTCATGGAGTTTGTGTTGAAGATTTCTGAGCCAAAGCTTTATCCGTGAGCATCGAAGAATTCACATTTGAAGTAGCAAGAAATGAAGATTATTCTTTCAACATTCAATCCTTCAACCCCAGAAGCAAGGTGAAGCTGCAATTGAAGATTATGTGATGGATTGCATTGAAGCCTCCTCAATCAGTCTGCTGCTATCTTTGTACCAGCTGAAGTGATCCAGAAGATTTGTTCTCTCTGATGTTCTCTCTGAAGATTCTCAAGCTGAAAGCACTATCTTTCAAGAATCAGTACGTAAAACCTCCTCACCCAACGTGTGTTCAATGCTAAATTCTGAAGAAAACCTCAAGTGCTCAAGATCAAGTCATTCATTGAAGATTCATATGTTCATCCTGATGCTGTGAAGAAATTGAAGATAAATGTTGAAGCCAAGCTCTCATTGAAGATTGACAAGAAGAGCCAACTACTTTTTAGGGGGAGCTTGTTGGGTCAATTAAGAAAAGAAAGCTATAAACCAAGGGGGAGCTTGTTGGGTCATTAAGAAAAGAAAGCTATAAACCAAGGGGGAGATTGTTAGGTCAAAATATGGTTTATACTTTGCTTTTCTGGGCAATTATATTTTTGTGTAATAATTGTAGAGTTTTCGGCCTAGTTTACGGCTGGGTTTACGGCCGTAAACACCTTACGACCGTAAACTGATTTACGGCCCATTTGTTTCCGGCCCATGTTCCCTAGTATAAATAGAGGTGTTAGGGTGAGGAGTATAGATTAATGATTGATGAACACGAAGTAGTTTACGACCAGAGAGAGAAATCGTGTGTGAATCTTTTGTATCCGGATTATAATTCATATCAATACATACAAGATTCATATCAATTCTTCTTCTCCTTCTCTTCTATTTTTTATCTTACATCATCCGTTTGATTGGGATTCCGCACCATCAAACGGATCTGACTGATACACAGGCAAATTAAGGACTTACAGAAAAGGCAGCTAACTTTTTTAGGGGGAGTTTGTTGGGTCAGTTAGAAAAAGAAAGCTATAAACCAAGGGGGAGATTGTTGGGTCTAAAATTATGGTTTATACTTTGCTTTTCTAGACAACTATATTTTTCTTTAGTGTAATAGTTTTTGTAGCTTGTTGTGTAGCTGTGTACGGCCAGACACGTGTGTATGGCCGTACACCCTGTGTACGGCCGTACACGGGTGTGCGGTTGTACACTCGTGTACTGCTGGGAGTGCTATAAATTGAGGAGTGTACGACTAGAGAAGGAGATCATCTGGTAGAGAGAAAAACTAGAGAGAGGAACTAGTGTGTGTGAATCTCATGTAAGGAGCATAACTCATATCAACAATACATTAGATTCATCTTATTCTTCTTTTCCTTCTCTTCTATTTTGATTTGGCATCATTCGTTTGATTGGGATTCCGCACCATCAAACGGATCTGATTGATACTCAAGCATTTTGGGGACTTACAGTTCCTTCTATAGCTGATGGTGGGGAGTAGTGTGATGGTTTCCCTAGAAAGACCTAGGAAGAGATGTAGTGTTGCGAGCCTTGCCTTGGAGGATTATTGTGTGGGTAAGCGTGACTTGGAGGAATCAAAGCGATCATTAAGGAAAGTACGGATAGATGTTGAAGGTAGTATGGGCCCGTACTAATGGGAGTAGAGGATCTGTACTCAAGTCAAGGAAAGTTGTGATGAACCAAGAAGCTTGTGATTATGAGGTCACATTTTGGTCTTGATGTACAGGATGTAGATGCCTGGAAGAGAATTGAAGTCCTCTGAGATGGGTGCAGACGATACAGGACTTCATGACTGGATTGCGATTGAGGTTTCGCAAATCTTACTGGAGGAGTTTCCCGGTATCATTGGTCAGATCACTAATAGATTGATTGTCAAATTCGAGGAGAGGGCTGCAATCTCATGTGTGCAAGAGAAGCTGATGAGGCTGCTAGCGAAGGAAATGTGGGTGTGGAAGCACGGTTAGGAAAAAGAAGGCAGACACATAACCCAGGGAGATTGGGAGGAGGTGGAGAGTCCGATGTAGCTTAACTGGGTACTGTAAGTCAAGATAACCATGAGGTGTGTGGCAAGTGTGGGGGAACTCACGGGTATGCTTATCACAAGTTTAGGTGCTTCAAGTGTGGGGAAAGAGGGCATGTGCATCGGGATTATAAGAAAGATCATATATGCTTTCATTGTCATCATCCAAGTCATTTCAGGTCCAGCTATCCTGCTTGGGTGGCGAAGGGAGTTCAGGTTCTAACCCTCATCGTTCCTCAAGAGGTCAAGATCGAGCCACAAGAAATATATGGTATGTATTTTTGAGCTCTAGTTCTGTAATATTATTGATATAAATATGTTCTTGGTCAGTGTGGTATTGTCAGATCAGAAATCTTTTGAATGGTAGGTCTGTTAGTGTGACATCCTCATTTTCACGGTCAGAAAAGATCTATTTTGTTTATGATTTATAAAAATCAGAGTACATCTTTTAATAAAAATATTGCGGAATTTGTTCCCAATAAAACATGACAAATAAGTTATCAAAGCATTTCCGAAGAAAAATATTTTTACTCATTTTAAAACATTTGGGATGTCATCGTCAATACTGAAACATAAGCATAAACAGAACTTACATTCGTTATCACTAGTGATTTATATCTCCTTAATCTCTCAATGTAATGTGACTTCATATAATCACCTGTAATATAAATAAACTAACTGGGTCAGGTTGGGAAACATGGTGAGTACATAGGGTTTTCAACCCACAATAAATATGTTTATTAACTTTGTCAAACCAATCAAACGCGATTACCCGTTCCCGTTATCCTCACTTTACGTCCCTAAAACATCTAATACAAGGGACCTAGTATACGGACTTCCATCGGGGTGACAACACATGCTTCAGGGGTTCCTAAACAATTCATAGCAAATAAGGCAACCATGTGAGGGATGTAGTACTGCTGGTGAGCACACAGTTCAAATAAACACCTACAGGTTGCAAGTCTACTAGCGTTCCACTAAACTGTCTAGAATAATTTGTGGTCCACATCTATACTCCGCTAGATGACTGGATCATAAATAACATCTATATCAAGGCCTCTCATTATTTTATTTGGTCACACAACAACTATTACATCTACCCGTGTTTTACCCAACACATTTTGTAGATACAAAATAGATATATAGTCTAAATCATTTAAAATGTGTATAAAAATATTTCGCCCAACATAGACAACAAGTATTCAGAAAATATGCACACATAGCATGTAATTTATAATAAAACTTCATATCTACGTATAAGATGAAAGGGATCATTCACTCACTTGAAAAGGTGGTGATTCCGAACTTACACAGCGCTGCGCTTCTTAAAAATAATTTCCTTCGACGAAATCTAGTATTATTACCACTAGAGTTTAGTCTATTATTCGCCGAGACTAATTAATAGTCTAGCTATTATTACTAATATATAAGCGTTAAACAATAATTATATAACTCATAATAAGAGCCCAACTACTTATTATAATTTCCTAATAACGTTATTATAACTAAATAAAAGCTATATTAAAAATAGCGTAGGCGTAGCTCACTTACAGGGGGTTTTATAGAAAATCGGGTTTTGCTTGGAGCAACTTTCTGGAGCCAAAAAGCTCTTCTTCTCAGAGTCGTCGAGCACTCCAAGGCTTCCGCCTCATGCAAGCGAAGTTCCCTAGGTTTTTCGGTGCTAGAGAAAGGTTTTAGAGAGAGAGAGAGAGTAAAAAGAAGAAAGAATGGGAAATGTGTCAAGAAAATGAGGGTGGGAGAGGTTCTATTTATAGGGTGAAATATGACTGAACTTGGTGCCACATGTCACCATCTGGTGGTAAGACTTGGGGAGAAAGCAATGACCAAGATTGTGTCACGTCACCCATTTTCGCACATCACACTTCCGACTTCTAAAATCCATAACTTTCACATAAAAGCTTCGTTTTTGACGTTCTTTATATCCATGCGTAGGTAAAAATAAGATCTACAACTTGGCTAATTCTCGACCAGTCTTAAATTTAACAGTACGCGGAGATTATATCGTTAAATGTCCGCGTAAAATTCATAACTTCTACATACAAACTCTATTTTCATCTGTATTTTTACCGTTGAGTTAATATTAATGAGATCTTCAATTCTCATTTAGGTCGCGTAGGCCAAAATCTGCTCGATCTAAAATTCGAGTTTCGGGTTGTGCACTGTTGTCACACCCCAAAACCTTGAACGGCGGAAACGTTCAGGGGTGGAGGACGTCATGTACAGTATCACAACAGTGTGATATAATAAACAAGCAACAACATCATCCATTTCATTATAAGTAAAGTTTTAATACATGTGTGTTTCTTTCATTGTAGTAAGATACCAAAAATATACAATCAAAATAAAAGACGAGACTTGTCTGCTCCGTCTTCTTAAAACCTGGCCTCCGTACCTGTCTACTGATGACCTGAGAATACAAGTTATTTTGAAAATGAGTATCAGCTTTAAAGCTGGTGAATTCATAAGTATATAAGTGTCATTGCCTTGTTTGTGAAAATCTGTTATAAAGGACATGTAAATAGTTAAATGAAAATGTTGATGTACGTATGAAAAACCCTAGAAAATCCCTTATTTCCTATCAGTTTGAGATGTAGTCTTCTACCAAGACCCGAATGTTTTGTAAGTAAAATGATAGTTTTCCTTTAATTGTTTAGTACTAAAGTACTTAGTCTAACTCATCGTTTATGTGAAAGTATCACAAAATAAAGTAAACAGGAAAATGTACTACTGTAAGTGTTGTCACTGGGTACTAGGACTAACACATCATATGTAACTGTTATCCCAAGGTACTAGGGTTAACACGACCTATATAACCTAATGAACATCCGAAGATTGTCCAATTGTCCTCTGTAGCAGCAGCAGGGGGCAGGAAGGGTTAGTCCCTGTAAAGGTACTCCTAGTATAAGTAATAACCGTAGGCATCCGTAGATGTTCATCACCCACTGTTGCTAACAGATGGGTTCCGGAATGGTTAGTCCCGTCCGTATATCCCAAGGTACTATGGATAGGGGCCCATCTAGGTATCCTGAGGTACTAGGGATAGGGTCCTGTCTAGATATCCCGAGGTACTAGGGATATGCAGGAAGATTTACACAGAAGGTACTAATAAATCATCCTCGCAATTCGAGATACAAGTATTCATGTTAATGTACAAAATTAAGTGTATCTACGTAGAGGTACTCATGTAATGCGTTCATATAAGCGTGTTCGTGTATCATGCAAGTATATGTAAACTTACTCATGTATCATGTAATCAAATGTAAAGGTACTCATGTATCAGGTAATGTACTGGTATAGACTCATGAATGAACCGACTCTTGTGTGATTCCTTGTAATAGGAATTATGTTTGATATCTCCAAATTATCCCTATGATAATTTACTGGAAGGTAATTGGTTGTTCAAGTAGGTTTATACACTCTTACTACACAAGGGTGTGAGAAACTAAATGAAAACTGTAAACTATAACATCAATACATATATAAGAATATAAGTGTATATGCATAGTTTAGTTCAATAATGTAAAATGGTTTTATAAGACATCTTATGGGTTTTGAACAATAATTAACAATGACTTGATATAATTTTTAATATACATTTCAAAGGTAAAACAATTGATAACAATGCGTTTTTAAGATTTAAAACCATTTCATGCATCACATTTTGTAGTATGTGAAATCTGTTAAATGACAAACACAGTTATAAAATACATAACAATGACTTAATAACATGTTTGTTTCTACTTGTATTCCCCCCCCCCCCCTTTAAAGCATTTAAAATCATTTAAAACATTGATTAGGGGTATGAATTCACCTGTAGTTGGTGATTGGGATGAACTGAACGGTATAGGATTGCTAGGTGTCAAGCGAGGACTTGTACACACACTACGATCCTAATGAATATATAAGCACACATATATGTACTCAACTAGTCTCAAATCACTAATTGATAATGTTAAGACATCCTAGACATAATAAACACTTTATAAAAGTGTTTTAAGCCCTAAGGATTTCATCTAAGCTATTGTGGGACAAGGCACTTGTGTTTAGGGTTCCAAAGGACCCTATATGTGAGTTTACTCCCCATATACCATCACACATGGATTTTACGGTTGTAAACTCTTGATTTTACGGCCGTAAACTCCCAACCATAGGTGTTTTGAAGTCCCAAATGATTCCTAGAATTATTCCAACTTGGTTGTTAAGTCCTTGGAAGGGTTTAAGGTCTAGAAATACTCCAATTAAGAGTTTACGGACCTGAGGCCAATCCCCTTAGAGTTTACGGCCGTAAACTCTAAGTATGGTGTGTTTTTTATGCTTTCAAGTCCTTTGCACTTGCGGTATGGGTTCTAGACTTTTATTCCAAGCATATGAAGGCATTAGGCACAACTTGGTGCCCTTTTTAGGAGTTTACGGCCCAAGAACCATGTCTTGGCCGTAAAATCACTTTGTTAAGTGATTTTGATGTGGTTTGGTCCCTCAATTACGTGGGTAACAATTTCTTGTAAAAGTCTAGGGCCTTAGGTGTCATAAAAACATCCTTTTGTCCATTTCAATGGAGTTTACGTCCTAAGATACACTTGGGCTGTAAACTCTCCTTTGTTTGTGTTCTTTGATGTGTTTAATGCCCTAGATTTAATGGGAACAAGTCTAGGTAATTTTCTAAGGCTTTAGGAGCCTTAAAAGTACCATTTAGTGTTTGAATTTGGAGTTTACGGCCTATGATAATCTAGGGTCGTAAACTCCCAAACTTGGGTGGATTTTGGTTGTTTTCTTGTCCCTAACATGCATACATATGAGTCTAAGGCTTTAGCATAACACAAGGGTCGGTTTTGGCTTCATTTCGGGAGTTTACCGCCCAAGAACACCTTGGGGAGTAAACTCCTAAATCTAGTGATTTAGCCTTCTAAATCATGTTATGTACACATATAAAGCTTTCTAACATTACTATAAAGAGTTACTCACGTTTTGGTATAAAAACCCGAAGATCTGTGAGAGAGAAAATGGCTTTTCTCTAGTTGGAATTGTGAATAATGAATGAATTTGTTTCAGAAATCTATTTATAGTCCTGAGATATTTTGGCAGAAAATATTTTTATTCCTGAAATGATTTCTAATATAATAGAGTGTTGGAATAACAGGGTTGCACAAAACCCTAGTGCACCCATTCTCCTGATATTTCCTGAAGTGTAAACCATGAATTACTCAAACTTACGCGAAGAGTCTGAAAATTAACTGTGACTGCTACAACTTCTATTGAAGTGATATAGTTTGTACATAATGGAAATTTCGGGTTGTCACATCATCCCCCCGTTAGAAGGAATTTCATCCCGAAATTAAAATTTAAGCAAATAAGAAATTACAAATAACTAAGCGAAAAGGTGAGGGTATTTCAGTTTCATCTGATCCTCACGTTCCCAAGTGAATTCCGGTCCACGCTTTGCATTCCAGCGCACCTTCACTATCGGGATACGGCTCTGCTTTGTTTGTTTGACCTCTTGGTCCATGATCTCTACTGGTTCCTCCACAAAGTTGAGGCTCTCGTTGATCTCGATCTCGTCGAGTGGAATAACAAGAGTCTCGTCGGATAGACACTTTTTCAAGTTCGAGACGTGGAAGGTAGGATGTACGTTACTGAGTTCTTGCGGTAGATTGAGTTTGTAAGCTACAGGGCTGATTCTCGCGAGAATCTCGAAAGGCCCTATGTATCTTGGATTGAGCTTCCCATGCTTTCCAAAGCGTATCAAGCCCTTCCAGGGTGAGACCTTCAGTAGGACTCGGTCGCCCACCTGGAACTCCAAAGGTTTCCTACGCTTGTCAGCGTAACTTTTCTGTCGGTCTCTAGAGGCTTTCAATCGTTCACGAATTTGAACGATATTCTCTGTCGTTTCCCGAATGATCTCCAGACCCGTGAGAGTGCTTTCGGGAACTCGTCCCTTAGCTAACTGGGTATCACCCACTTCAGCCCAGCACAGAGGGGATCTGCACTTTTGGCCATAGAGGGCCTCGAATGGAGTTGCCTTTATGATCGTGTGATAACTGTTGTTGTAGGAAAATTCGACAAGGGGTAAATGAGTATCCCAAGCTTTTCCAAAGTCAATCACACAGACACGCAACATATCTTCTAAGGTTTGCATTGTTCTCTCACTTTGCCCGTTGGTCTGTGGATGGTAGGCTGTACTCATGTCCAACCTAGTTCCTAGGGAATTTTGTAATGACTGCCAGAACCTCGAAGTGAATCTACTATCTCGGTCTGAGATGATAGATAAAGGAACACCGTGTAGCCTTACAATCTCCCTAATGTATGTTCGGGTAAGTTTCTCCATCTTGTCTGTTTCTTTGATCGGTAGGAAGTGTGCAGATTTGGTCATTCTATCGATGATGACCCATATGGAATCAAGTCCACCCGTCGTCTTGGGCAACTTGGTTATGAAATCCATAGTGATCCGCTCCCACTTCCATTCTGGTATCTCCGGTTGTTGTAGAAGACCGGAGGGTTTCTGGTATTCGACCTTGACCTTTGCGCAAGTAAGGCATTTACTCACGAAGGTAGCAATATCTGCTTTCATGTTAGGCCACCAGTATAGCTTTTTAAGATCCAGATACATCTTATCTGAACCCGGGTGGACGGAATAACGAGTGTTGTGAGCTTCGGTCATGACCAAGTCTCTGAAGCCACCGTGTTTCAGTGTCCAGATCCGATCCATGAGGTATAAGGCTCTGCCACCATTGACTTCCAAGTTCTTATCCATCCCTCTAAGGGATTCACCAGTCATGTTTTCAGGTTTCAAAGCGTCGAGCTGAGCCTCCTTAATTTGCGTGGACAAGTGTGAATGGATAGTTAGAGTCAAGTATTTGACTCTACGACCAGTATATTCTTTCCAACTCAGGGCGTCGGCTACTACATTGGCTTTACCCGGATGATAACTAATTTCACATTCGTAATCGCTGAGTAGCTCGACCCACCGTCGTTGTCTCATGTTGAGCTCTTTCTGGTCGAAAATGTGTTGTAGACTCTTATGGTCCGTAAAGATCGTGCTTTTTGTACCATATATGTAATGTCGCCAGATCTTCAAAGCAAACACAACTGCTCCTAGTTCAAGATCGTGGATTGTGTAGTTGACCTCATGTGTCTTCAGCTGTCTCGAGGCATAGGCGATGACTTTACCTCGCTGCATCAAAACACATCCGAGCCCTTGATTGGATGCATCGCAATAGACAATGAAGTCTTCTATCCCTTCGGGGAGGGATAGTATCGGGGCGGTGCACAAGGCTCGTTTGAGCGTTTAGAATGCTCTTTCCTGTTTCTCTTCCTAGTCAAAGGCCACGCCTTTCTGGGTCAGGGTTGTAAGAGGTTTCGCTATGCTGGAGAAGTTCTGAATGAACCTGCGATAGTAGCCAGCCAGACCTAGAAATTGATGAATTTTTGTAGGTGTCTTCGGTGCTGACCAGTTCTCGATGGCCTTAATTTTGGAAGGGTCCACGTGTATTCCCTCTTCGCTAACAACATGGCCCAAAAATTTGACTCGTCGAATCCAAAATTCGCACTTGGAGAACTTCGCATAGAGCTTCTCCGCTCGCAATGTTTCTAAGATTTTACGGAGATGTTGACCATGCTCCTCCTTACTTCGAGAGTATATGAGTATGTCATCAATGAAGACGATGACGAACTGATCCAAGTAAGGACGACACACTCTATCCATCAGATCCATGAATAATGCGGGCGCGTTAGTTAATCCGAATGGCATCACTACAAACTCGTAGTGCCCATAACGAGTTCGGAAGGCTGTCTTGGGAACATCCTCCTCTAACACTCGTAGTTGGTGATATCCGGATCGCAGATCTATCTTCGAGAAGTAGTTGGATCCTTGAAGTTGATCAAATAAATCGTCAATGTGGGGCAAGGGATAACGATTTTTAATGGTAAGTTTGTTGAGTTCTCTATAGTCGATGCACATGTGAAACGATCCATCTTTCTTCTTGACGAACAAGACCGGTGCTCCCCATGGTGAAAAGCTTGGTCGAATGAATCCCTTCTTGAGAAGTTCGTTAAGTTGACTGGAAAGTTCCTGCATCTCGGCCGGTGCTAAACGATAAGGAGATTTGGCTACTGGGGTAGCTCCTGGCACTAAGTCGATTCTGAACTCGACTTGGCGTTGCGGTGGTAAACCGGGAAGTTCTTCTGGGAATATGTCAAGAAAGTCGCGTACTTTTGGGATTTTTTGGATGTCCTTCAGTTCTTGACTGGTATCGACGACGTGTGCTAGGAATGCATGATATTCCTTTCGCAAGCACTTATGGGCTTGAATGCACGAAATGATACGAAGGCTCGTACTAGGTTTGTCGCCGTAGATAATTAAGGTTTCTTTCTTAGGAAGGTTAAGACGAACTGATTTTTCAAAGCACAAGATGTCGGCGTGAAGAAGACTCAACCAATCCATAGCGATGATAACGTCGAAACATTTAATTGTGACTGGCATGAGATCTATCTTGAAAGTATGGCCATCTAAAGCTAAGGTACAACCTACCTATATGTAGTTTGTACTATCCGTTTTCCCGTTAGCCATTTCTACCGTGAATGAGTTATCTAATGCACATGGTTTTTGTTTAAGCAGGTGTGCAAATTTGTGACTTACGAAACTTTTCTCGGCTCCACTATCGAAAAGTATGCAAGCATATGAGTTATCGAGGAGGAACGTACTGGTAACTATCGTAGGATCAGCTATTGCTTCCTCGTGGCCTAGAGCCATACTTCTTCCTACTCCGCCAGCCATCCCCGCTTTAGGGCAGTTCCTCTTGTAATGGCCCACTTCGCCACAACCGTAGCAGGCTTGGCTCATACCGGCATTAGGGACCTGGGCGGCTTGAGCTATTGGAGCCTTGCAGTAACGGGCGGTGTGCCCCTTCCTGTTGCAGTTAGAGCAGAACATCTCCTTGCAAGGTCCGTGGTGGTGGAAGTTGCACTTGGTGCACTTCGGAAGGGTTCCAGCATAAGTTTTTGCTGGTAAGGGGTTCGTAGGGACAACCGGAGTCACTGTGGCAGCATTGATCGCCACAAGTTGTTGTTTATTGGAGGATCCTTGCGAAGCCCCTCTTTTCCTCTTATTCCACCCTTCTTGTTGTAGTCGGGGTTGGACTTTTGTGGTATAGGTGTACGGTTTGTTGGGTTCTGAGGTTTCCGGTGATCTGTGAGAGATTGTGCTAGTTCCTTGGCACTATCAAAAGTAATAGGCCTGGAAGCTATAACACTTGACTGGATCTAGGGCGATAGCCCCCATATATATCTTTCTATCTTTTTGCTCTGGGGAGAAACCATGTCAGGGCATAAGTTTGCCAGATCACAGAACCTATTCGTGTAGGTTCCTATGTCAGATCCAACCATTTGCAGGCTCCAGAGTTCCTGCTCGAGTTTTTGTATTTCTCCCCAAGGATAGTACTCTCTCATCAGCATGTCCTTCAAGTGTTCCCAGTTGATGGAATACGCTACCACCAGAGTCAGGTACTTAACATGGCCGTTCCACCATGTTAGTGCCCTATCAGAGAAGGTACAAGCTGCGAACTTGACCTTGTTGCTTTCTTGGCAAGCGCAGATTTCAAAGACAGATTCCATCTTTTCAATCCACTGCCTTAACACCATAACCCCACCAGTACCATTGAAGTTGCGGGGTTTGGCGTTTGTGAAGTCCTTGTAGGTGCATTCCCGAGGGTGTCCATGGCTTTCACCGTGGTTCGAGGGAGATGCACCTGTTCCCGATCCACTAGGGACAGGAGTGCTGATTGCTGACACAGCAGCTGCAACTGCTGCTGTGAAAGCTGTCTGGAACATGTTGGCATCAAAGGGGTTAGGTGGTAGAGGAGGTTGAGGTCGTGGTGGTGGAGGAGGCGGTGGTATCGGTGTTTCGTTGTTTGGGTTACGCCCTGTACTTCTGCGTGGCGCCATCTTTAACTATACGTTTAAAAGATGACGACATGAATAAGAATAAATGATTTATGAATGTGTCCCATGGACTAACTCCCCATAGTCCAACAACATAATGAATAGAATGACTAATTGAAATTGACAGTAATTGGATAATAATTTCCATAAGATTAGATATTTGTCAATAATACTGGAATTACAGATGTATCAAGTTTGGGAAAAATGTCCTAGAAGTAGGCTCTACATCAACCAAGATGGAAAATTTTGACAGAATCAAGACTAGATCAAGAACTAACATGTCTAAGATTTATACAGATAGGAAATTAGACCCAAGTTTTACATAAACTAGGTTATATCCAAAAGATGAGTCAACGAGCTTCTATCGGCGACGAGAGCTGCTTGCATGAGTCCTCGATCCCGACAGTAGACGTTCAATGTCCCTTATACGCCTGTCCGACCTTGCTTGCTGAGCTTGAAGTTCTCTAACTTCAGCTCGGGTTTCAGCAAGTTCCCTCTGCAGATTTGCATTGCAGACTAGAGCCCTTTCATGAGCAGACTCTAGTTGGCGAATGTGGACAGTGTTAACACCAGAGTTGGCGTCAACTTCCAAAACTTGATTGATAGTCGCTTGAGCCATTATCGTGTTCCGAGAAATCCTACGTACCATGATTGGTAGGACTCTATTAGTAGAACCTCCTTCAGTGAGGTTGTAGAAACTTCGGTCTCCATTGTAGGGAATGGGCTGACTTGTTCCTGACTCCATTCAGTCAAGCAAATGGCCCACAAGGGTGTGGGTCCTTGAAACACGAGGCGGGGGTTCGAGTTTGGGTTTTGAGCATTTGGGGGTAGGTTGTTGACTTCTGGCTCCGAGTCAGAACTATCAGAAAAACCCTCAGCATGGTGATCATCCAAAGGGATTGGGTGATCATCTTCTAGTTCTGCCTCTAGCCAACCAGCATTGCCTTGGTTTGGGAGTACGAATCACCATGGTGAAATCCAGCCATTTTAATCTATGCGAGAAAAGGGAGATAAGAAATAGTTAAAATAGACGAACTAACTAAGATAATTTCAGTAAGATCAAATACCCATATGGTATTTCTTTATGGTTGTGTGGGTAAGTTTTTAGACTTGTTGCCACATCACAACCATTCTTGGGCATATGCTAATCACTCCTCGGACCAGCATAGTTGATCAAGCTATGACATTCCCAATAATGATCATATATCCCGAGGCTTACTTGTGATATTCAACAATCGTAATACTTTTGTTCTAGTCATTGTGACACTGATTTTAGTATGAATGCAGGCACGTATACTTACTCAATTATTTTATTATTTATAAGTATAACTCTTAGACAGAGTGTTTTAATCCCATGTATTTATAATTAGTATATATTTTATGGGTTGATATACTTAATTCACTATAAACAATGCTCTGATACCAATCTGTCACACCCCAAAACCTTGAACGGCGGAAACGTTCAGGGGTGGAGGACGTCATGTACAGTATCACAACAGTGTAATATAATAAACAAGCAACAACATCATCCATTGCATTATAAGTAAAGTTTTAATACATGTGTGTTTCTTTCATTATAGTAAGACACCAAAAATATACAATCAAAATAAAAGACAAGACTTGCCTGCTCCGTCTTCTTAAAACCTGGCCTCCGTACCTGTCTACTGATGACCTGAGAATACAAGTTATTTTGAAAATGAGTATCAGCTTTAAAGCTGGTGAATTCATAAGTATATAAGTGTCATTGCCTTGTTTGTGAAAATCTGTTATAAAGGACATGTAAATCGTTAAATGAAAATGTTGATGTACGTATGAAAAACCCTAGAAAATCCCTTATTTCCTATCAGTTTGAGATGTAGTCTTCTACCAAGACTCGAATGTTTTGTAAGTAAAATGATAGTTTTCCTTTAATTGTTTAGTACTAAAGTACTTAGTCTAACTCATCGTTTATGTGAAAGTATCACAAAATAAAGTAAACAGGAAAATGTACTACTGTAAGTGTTGTCACTGGGTACTAGGACTAACACATCATATGTAACTGTTATCCCAAGGTACTAGGGTTAACACGACCTATATAACCTAATGAACATCCGAAGATTGTCCAATTGTCCTCTGTAGCAGCAGCAGGGGGCAGGAAGGGTTAGTCCCTGTAAAGGTACTCCTAGTATAAGTAATAACCGTAGGCATCCGTAGATGTTCATCACCCACTGTTGCTAACAGATGGGTTCCGGAATGGTTAGTCCCGTCCGTATATCCCAAGGTACTATGGATAGGGGCCCATCTAGGTATCCTGAGGTACTAGGGATAGGGTCCTGTCTAGATATCCCGAGGTACTAGGGATATGCAGGAAGATTTACACAGAAGGTACTAATAAATCATCCTCGCAATTCGAGATACAAGTATTCATGTTAATGTACAAAATTAAGTGTATCTACGTAGAGGTACTCATGTAATGCGTTCATATAAGCGTGTTCGTGTATCATGCAAGTATATGTAAACTTACTCATGTATCATGTAATCAAATGTAAAGGTACTCATGTATCAGGTAATGTACTGGTATAGACTCATGAATGAACCGACTCTTGTGTGATTCCTTGTAATAGGAATTATGTTTGATATCTCCAAATTATCCCTATGATAATTTACTGGAAGGTAATTGGTTGTTCAAGTAGGTTTATACACTCTTACTACACAAGGGTGTGAGAAACTAAATGAAAACTGTAAACTATAACATCAATACATATATAAGAATATAAGTGTATATGCATAGTTTAGTTCAATAATGTAAAATGGTTTTATAAGACATCTTATGGGTTTTGAACAATAATTAACAATGACTTGATATAATTTTTAATATACATTTCAAAGGTAAAACAATTGATAACAATGCGTTTTTAAGATTTAAAACCATTTCATGCATCACATTTTGTAGTATGTGTAATCTGTTAAATGACAAACACAGTTATAAAATACATAACAATGACTTAATAACATGTTTGTTTCTACTTGTATTCCCCCCCCCCCCTTTAAAACATTTAAAATCATTTAAAACATTGATTAGGGGTATGAACTCACCTGTAGTTGGTGATTGGGATGAACTGAACGGTATAGGATTGTTAGGTGTCAAGCGAGGACTTGTACACACACTACGATCCTAATGAATATATAAGCACACACCCCAAATGATTCCTAGAATTATTCCAACTTGGTGGTTAAGTCCTTGGAAGGGTTTAAGGTCTAGAAATACTCCAATTAAGAGTTTACATCCCTGAGGCCAATCCCCTTATAGTTTACGGCCGTGAACTCTAAGTATGGTGTGTTTTTGATGCTTTCAAGTCCTTTGCACTTGTGGTATGGGTTCTAGACTTTTATTCCAAGCATATGAAGGCATTAGGCACACCTTGGTGCCTTTTTAGGAGTTTACGGCCCAAGAACCATGTCTTGGCCGTAAACTCACTTTGTTAAGTGATTTTGATGTGGTTTGGTCCCTCAATTAAGTGGGTAACAATTTCTTGTAAAAGTCTAGGGCCTTAGGTGTCATAAAAACATCCTTTTGTCCATTTCAATGGAGTTTACGGCCTAAGATACACTTGGGCCATAAACTCTCCTTTGTTTATGTTCTTTGATGTGTTTAATGCCCTAGATTTAATGGGAACAAGTCTAGGTAATTGTCTAAGGCTTTAGGAGCCTTAAAAGTACCATTTAGTGTTTGAATTTGGAGTTTACGGCCTATGACAATCTAGGGCCATAAACTCCCAAACTTGGGTGGATTTTGGTTGTTTTCTTGTCCCTAACATGCATACATATGAGTCTAAGGCTTTAGCATAACACAAGGGTCGGTTTTGGCTTCGTTTCGGGAGTTTACCGCCCAAGAACACCTTGGGGAGTAAACTCCTAAATCTAGTGATTTAGCCTTCTAAATCATGTTATGTACACATATAAAGCTTTCTAACATTACTATAAAGAGTTACTCACGTTTTGGTATAAAAACCCGAAGATCCGTGAGAGAGAAAATGGCTTTTCTCTAGTTGGAATTGTGAATAATGAATGAATTTGTTTCAGAAATCTATTTATGGTCCTGAGATATTTTGGCAGAAAATATTTTTATTCCTGAAATGATTTCTAATATAATAGAGTGTTGGAATAACAGGGTTGCACAAAACCCTAGTGCACCCATTCTCCTGATATTTCCTGAAGTTTAAACCCTGAATTACTCAAACTTACGCGAAGAGTCTGAAAATTAACTGTGACTGCTACAACTTCTATTGAAGTGATATAGTTTGTACAGAATGGAAATTTCGGGTTGTCACAACTGTTAAGCCAAATCTTAGAAAATTCATAACTTCCTCATACGAAATCAGATTCGGGCGTTCTTTTTTTGTATGTTCTCGGTTTAACGTATACTACAATTTTTGTTTACATTTCTAAGGATAAAAGTCCTCCATCGTATTTCACTCTTTACATCTCCCGGTGTCGTGTCGGTTTTGCCGTAAAACTTCGACGGACCATAACTTCTTCATTATAACTCGGATTTTGGCGTTCTTTATATGTACGAAACCATTGAGACGTATTCTACAACTTGGTTAAGATTATTTATTATAAATAATATTTTGTCGAAAAGTCATTTTCGACCCCTATTATCTCTAAATTGACTATACCAGATATACGGGCGTTACGGTTAGCATCATATCATAATTTTTTATTCTAAAATTAGAGTTCAGTCTAAGGTACGTTTCACATTTTAGAGGGTCTAGATCGCTTTTTCTATTTTGGAGTTGTGGCATCGGAAAGTTTCCAATAACCCCATCTAAGGTTCAAATTTCCTCTATTATTGGCTGATTAATCGTTCAAAGATTTGTCATGTGCCATTTCACATACTGTGGACCGCGTTTAGAAGAGGATGAGTATTCCACTTAAAAGCCCCATCAACAAAGAGCCGAGTAATACAATGTCAGTCAGTGGATGCCAGGGTTTCATCAGATGTTGTTGTGGATATGTTATCTTGTGCTTTTTGCATGCTCATTATCAGTATTTATTTTCTCATCTTGGAAGCTTGTATGGGTAAGGGTAAGCATTGTCCTTGGTTCAATTGCGTGTTATCGCCTGAGTTATGTCCTCAAGTATTGGCATATGTGATTCTTGCATGCCAAGAATCGTTAGAGGGTAGTATCTTGTTAAGTAGGTTTCAACTGTCAATTGTTGTTCTGGTTATTTGATGGGGTCAGTTCAGAGGTATTGTTTGGAAGATCTATAGTCGAATCAGCAGGAGTAGTTCATCAGCAGAGTTAGAATTCAGAAGTGTTAACATTCATTTCGGTAAGATCGACCTCTGTCTATGGAGGGACTTTTGGGCCCAAATCAATACCATTGCTAGAGAAGGAGGGGTAATGCAAAGATAAAGGTGGCAGTCACATGGGTTGTTTGATAGGCCAAGAGAATTTCATAATTGCAAGGGTTGAGGATGGTTTAAATGCACAGATCCGTCTGGGAGTGGGAATTTCATGTAAAGATTCACAAGTTCTGGTAAAGGGTTATAGTCTTTGTCATAGGCATAAAGGACTTAAGGTTTTGGTGTGATATCATGGGAAGTGATCGAGATTATTGGGCTTGTTGATATTTCTGTTAGGTTTTGAGCACTATAACACTTCCTAAGTGCACATGCAACCATAAATGCTTTGGATCTATGTTTTCTCTAATTATACCTTGAACCATTAGAGGCATCACACTGGAGGTACTCAAGTTTCCAAAGGTCAAGAACTATACCCAACTCAGGAGGTAAGCATCCTAATTATGTTTTGATTATATAGAGCTTCAATTGTATGCTAGCTAGGGTGAATATTTTGGAAAAAGAAAATGCATGTATAATTAGAGAAAACGTAGATCCAAAGCATTTATTGTTGCATGTGCACTTACGAAGTGTTGTAGTGCTCAAAACCTAACAGATATATCAACAAGCCCAATAATCTCTATCACTTCCCATGATACTACACTAAAACCTTAAGTCCTTTATGCCTATGACAAAGACTATAACCCTTTACCAGAACTTGTGAATCTTTACATGAAATTCCCACTCCCAGACGGATCTGTACATTTAAACCATCCTCAACCCTTGCGATTATGAAATTCTCTTGGCCTATCAAACAACCCATTTGACTGCCACCTTTATCTTTGCATTACCGCTCCATCTCTAGCAATGGTATTGATTTGGGCCCAAAGGTCCTTCCATAGACAGCGGTCGATCTTACCGAAATAAATGTTTACACTTCTGAATTCTGACTCTGCTGATGAACTACTCCTGCTGATTCGACTATATATCTTCCAAACAATACCTCTAAACTGACCCCATCAAATAACCAGAACAACAACTAATAGTTGAAACCTGCTTAACAAGATACTACCCTCTAACGATTCTTGGCATGCAAGGGGACACCTTCAGGAGGACCATATCTCCTACCTAAAACTCTAGGTCTGATCAACGTCTGTCGGCATAGATCTTCTACCGAATATGGGTCGTCTGGAGTCTACTCCGGACCTGTTGGATCTTCTCTGTCATCTTGACTACCACTTCGGTACTCCCTATAACCCTCTGCCCCACCTCACACTAGCATATCGAGGTTCTGAACTTCCTCCCATAAAGCATCTCGAAGGGAAGATGATCAATGTTGTTGTGGTAGATATTATTGTAGGAAAACTCTACCAAGGGAAGATAGGTATCCTAGCTACCAACAAAATTTAAATGCACGCCTACAGTATATCCTCCAAGTTCTGGATGGTCTGCTCGCTCTGACCATCCGTCTGCGGGTAAAAAGTCATGCTAAAGTGCGACGAGTACCCAACTCCTCATGAAATTTCTTCCGGAATCAGGAAGTGAACCGTACATCTCGGTCAAAAATCACGGAAATTGGCACCCCATGCCGAGCGACTAGCTCCTTGATGTAGATGTCGACTAGCTTCTCGGATGAAATGCTCTCCTAGATCAGAATGAAAAAACACTCTTGGTCAACCGATCCACAATTACCCAAATCGAATCCACTCTTCATGCGGTCATGATAAGCTTTGTGATGAAATTCATAGTAATATTCTCCTATTTCCACATAGGGATGTCCAACGGCTGCATCTTTTCGTGGGGTCTCTGGTGCTCGGCCTTAACCTTCATGCAGGTCAAGCACCGCTCCACATACCAAGCTATGTCTTGATTCATGCAGGACCACCAATAATCAATGTGAAGATCTCGATCCATCTTCCTCACCCCTGGATGGATGGAGAACCTTGACTTGTGGGCCTTATCCATCAGAACCTGGAATACCCCACCCTAATAAGGAAACTAGACCCTCTGATGCAGGGTCAGCAACCCACGGCTGTCATAATCAAATGAGGCCACCTAGCTTATGATCCACTTACACTTTCGATGCTCATGCTTCATACCCTCGACCTGTGCATCTCAGATCCATTCCAAAAGCGGAGTCACTATTGTCATCCTCAGGCAGAAGTCTCTGATTGGGGCTGTAAATGCCTTGCGGCTAAGTGCATCGGCCACAACGTTGGCCTTCCCCGGGTTTTTGAGGATCTCACAGTCATAATCCTTCACCACGTCCAAATATTGAAGGTAGTGTTGCCAAATCTTGAAGGCGAAAACAACCGCCCATAACTCCAGGGCGTGTGTCTGGTAATTCGCATCGTGAAGCTTCAACTGCCTCGAGGCGTAATCAATGACATGCCCACTATGCATCAACACTACGCCCAAACCCAAAATAGATGCATCACAGTATACTATAACATCCTCAACGCCGTCTGGCAGGACTAAGATCGGTGCCTCGCACAATCTCTACCTCAAAGTCTCAAACGTTGACTCCTGCTCAGGCCCCCAGCAAAAGGCAACAACCTTGTTCATCATTCGGATTAGGGTACCACTATCTTGGAGAAATCCTGAATGAATCTTCGATAATGTCCTGCTAAACCGAGGAAACCATGAATCACGGATGGAGACTTAAGAACCTCCCATCTCATCACGGCCTCCACCTTGGCCGGGTCCACCATAATACCGTTCTAGTTGACAAGGTGCCCCAAGAACTGCACCTCACGTAACCAGAACTCTCACTTGGAGATCTTGGCATACAAGCTCTCCCTCCTCATGGTATCCAACACCTCTCTCAAGTGCTCCTTGTGTTGCTCCTGCATCTTGGAATAAACCAAGATATCATTAATAAAAACTATCACAGACTAATCCAACATTGGTTTGTATACGCGATTCATGAGATCCATGAACGCGGCAAGAGCATTGGTGAGCCCGAATGGCATCACCGCAAACTTATAGTGGCCATATGGAGTCTAAAATGTTGTCTTCTGTACATCCTCGCCTCTGACCCTCATCTGATGGTAGCCTGAATGCAAATCGATCTTGGAAAACCAAGTTGCTCCCTAAATCTGGTCAAAGAGATCGTTAATCCTCGGGAGTGGGTAATAGTTCTTCATCGTTACCTTATTCAACATTCGGTAATCTATGTACATTTGATGTGACCTGTCCTTCTATCTCACAGATGGGATCGGGGATCCCAAAGGAGAATGGCTCGGCCTGAAAAATCCCTTGTCTAATAGCTCCTGCAGTTGTGTAGACAACTCCTGCATCTTGAGAGGAACCAAACGATATGGTGCCTTCGCTATCGGAGCTGCACCCAGAAATAGGTCAATCCTAAACTCCACATGTCTCTCCGAATGTATCCCAGCCAGATCCTTCGGGAAAACATATGGATACTTCTGCACCACTTGCACATTATCCATGGCCGCCTTACCCTTCTCTCGGGTATCCATTGATGGGGTTTGAGCGTTCTAACACTCCTATAGTGTACATGCAACCTTAGAAACCTTGATCTACGTTTTCTTTAAGATACATGCAAATAATAATTTTTCAAGGTTTACATCCTAACTAGCATGTTATGGGGTACTTGAATCATACAACACTAGTAGAATTACATACCTTTTAGTAGTGGTTGATTGCTTGGAGTTTGAGAGCCTAGCACCAATAATGTGGATGCCTCAAATGGAAGTCACAAATCACCACAACCTTTGGAAACTTGAGAGAATAGTAGCACACTTCTAGAAATCGGTCACCCTTTGGTTCTCACACAAACTAGTGTCATTTCAAGTGCCAAGGACCCCTTTATATAGTGTGGTGGATTAGGGTTACATTCATCAAAACCCTAATACCCATGACCTTTCATTTCCATGAGATCCATGGGTTAAAGCTCCATGGACTATCCATGGACTTTCCATGCAAGCCTAGCGTATTCTAAATAAGCAATAGCCCACACTATATCAATACAAGAGCCCATATTTAATTAGTCACCTTTTTATCACCAAATTAATTCTAAATTATTTCTATATCAATATTAATTAAATAATATGATTTTATATTAATATATTAGAACTTATAATATAGTAATAAATCATAAACATACTATTCTCAAAAGATTATCCATAAATTGTTCGGGTGAAGTGCAACCCAAATAGACCATGTCGGGTTGGGTCAAATACATCTCAAATATAGTTATGGACGTAGACACCTTATCCAACATCCATAACATAGGCGACATAAACAGCGCATCCCTACTGAAGGTAGCCTCTAGCCCTCACTGCTGACTCACACTCACGTTGCGGCCTCTCACCCTAAATCACCAACTCTCTCCCACTTGCGATGTTGACACGAACCAACTACCGCTCACAGTCGATCACTGCCCCTTAGGGCATAACCAATCCATGCCTATGATGAACTTGTTCCCACGCAAAGGAATGTGAACCAAATCCTTGAGGTAACAATCATCATACATCTTCAAGACACAATCTCTGTAAACCTTTGATGCTCGGACAGACCGGTCGTTAACAATCTCGACCTCTAAAGAACAATCCAACATGCCCAAAGACTCAGCAAACCTCTTGTTGAGTGCAAGAGATACGAATGATTGGGTAGCCCCCGAAACAAACAACACCTGTACTGGGATACCGTTCATATGGAACGATATAAACAAACACACATAAAACATAAATATCATAGCTGACATGTAATAAGAGTTAGGGAGAAGAAAACATACCCGTCACCGCATCCGGTGTGGCACGTGCCTCCTCGACCGTCAACTGGAAGGCTCGGCTCCTCACCACTGGAGCATCTGTCTTACCCTATCGGCCATCCATGATTTGCATGGTCGTTGGAGCTGGCGCCGCCACTGGCTCTGTTGATACCAATCTCGGGTAGTTGCCCTTTTATGGACCTTCTGATTGAAATAAAAGCAAATCAAGTATGATGTCTGAAGGTTGGGGGTAGGAGCAGTACAATCCCTGCCATAATGCCCAAGCTTGCTGCACTTATAGTAGCCCGATCCCCCCAATCTGCTAGCTCCATTATGCGTCTTGCCACATTTCCCACAGCATCTCCATCCCTGCTGCCCCTTTGACCTATAGTCGAATCCAATAGGTTTCTTCCAAGAAACCCTAGTCGTCTGCCCAGTCTCTGCCTTCCTCTTCCTGATGTGCACTATATCAATCTCTCTTTCCCTTGACCTCGCTATCATGTCATCCAGGGTCGAGCATGCCAAGTAGCTGACATATTTCTGAATGTCAACTCTCAACATATCATGGTATCGGGTTTTCTCATCCTCTCATCGCTCGCATACTAAGGCACCAGCATGGACCTCTACCTGAACTTGGCGGTAATCTCCGCCACCGACTCAGTAGTATGTCTCATATCCCAGAACTCCCTAGCTAGCTGTTGGATCTCTATAGCCGGCACAAACTCGACTCGAAATCTGGTCACAAAATCCGACCAGGTCATAGCCTCAATGGTTGGAGCTCCTAAGGAATCACTAACTGCCTCCCACTGGTCTCTAGTCCTCTCACTCAAACAACCAGCAGCAAACCTGACCTTTGACCCCTTCGAGCAGAAGCTCGTCACCTGCATAGACTCAATGTCTTTGATCCATCATCTCACTACAATGGGGTACTTCACCTAGTTGAAGTCTGGCACTCCGCATCCCCTAAAATCCTTGAAGGAGAGCGTGCGAGTCCCTAGATGGTCAGATGCCATATCACTCCTGAATGACCTATGGAGATCCTCCATCAACTTGATGATCCCTTCCTTGATCGACCCGAAAATCATCGGGGCCGCCTCAAGTATGCCTCTCGTAATCTCAGATGCGATGAACTCGTGCAATCTGTTATCAACCGGCTCGAAACCTATACTGGAACTTAAACCAGACCCTAAACCTCCTGCTCCGTGACGTGTCACCACCATTCTGAAACAAACCACACAATCATTAGAGCCATACATAATATTAAGAGACTTCATACTCACACAAGTTCCCTAGTTTAATCCCATCTTTCCTTGATTCCGGTATGGATCCTCCGCTTTCAGTAGTACGTACCTATACTACCTTCCACATCTATCTATACTTTCCTTAATAATTGTCTTGACTCTACCAAGTCCATCTCACTACTACTAGTCTTCATGCTAATCTCATCATAGGCTTACCCTAGGGTAATCTCCAACCCACTCTCCGCCATCAACTGCATAAGAAGTCCCTGCTACCTTTCCCTAACTAGCTCGAGAATACTATTACATATTACTAAGACTAGATAATTCTTTGAATGAGAGGTCTCTCCCTACAACAGTTAGACTTAGACGAGAGCAGCAAAATAGGGCTAAACCTAACCTTCTGAAATTATTTAGTCCTTATGTAACTTAACATATTCATTTACTAGTCAGTTAAAGATAACTAGGACTCCTAAAAGCATAAAGCAATCATCATTCGGGCATTAAGTAACCAAAACCATGCATATCCTAATATGGTTATCACATCACTGACTGGTCAGTACTATCTTACAGTTCTATAAGCAAATATAGCAGGCACACAGATCCTTAGCCCTAATCTAGCATGTAGTTATCATACACTCACAGTAGGAATATAAGGCATCCTTCCTAGAACCTTAGCCCTAATCTAGCATGCAGTTCTTATAATCATATCATATATCCTAACAAACATGTATGGGTATCTTGGGGATAACTTACTTGAGCTCGGTCGATTGCACGTATCACACGACTTTTTCTTTCTCTTTTCAAAATCTTTTTGTAAAAATGGTTTTTATTTTAAAAATTTTATACCAAGTCCTCCGTTTGAGTTCAGACACACTGGAAAGCGTACCCAAATCCCTCAAACCAAGGCTCTGATACCAGCTTGTAACGTCCCAAGATTTACGGCCAAAAATTTCATTTTTAATATAACAAATATAAAACCATTTGTCTGAAAACAACCATAGTATCAACTCATATCATATCCAAAGTATCAATAGTCTAAACATGTCATGATAAAACAACATCACAGTAACAATCCCAAAGATCTCCAGTGCGGAAAATGTAGTGTGATGTGTTGTCACACCCCCAAGCCGAAACGGCGGAAACGTTCGGGGGTGGATGACATCATGTAATGTATCCCAACAATTGCATCATAGTAATCAAAGTAAACACAACCATTACATTGAATTAGAACAATATTTACATTAGTTTGATACATAATTTGCGTACATCAAAATATAGCAAAATAAAGACGAGACTTTATACGCTCCCTCTTCTCAAAAGCTGCGGAAATACCTGTCTACTAATTTCCTGATAATACAAGCGGTTTTGAAAAGAGTATCAGCATAAAGCTGGTGAGTTCATAAGCATGTTTTTGTAATGAAAACCTGACATTGAATCTATATAAAAATGTTTGTATACTTTCCAAGAAAATCCAATATTTTCTAACATATGTGTTTATTACTATCTTATGTATTTGTGAGTGAAAAATATTAGTATATATTTTGGATTACCACTAGCTATATCCTATATTGTTATTTTGTATGAAAACTCTTGTATGGAATCCTTGGCTATCACCAGTAATGTAAGTAATGTATTGTATAAAAAACCATGGCTAAAACCAGTATGTATAGAATATTCTGTTCCTGGTAACCACCAGTAATGTATAGAATGATAATCTGATTGTTTGTAAAGTACTGATGTTTGTCCGGTAAAATTCCTATATTTTCCCTTGAGTGTGTGTTGTTGCTTTAATTGTTCCAAGACTGAAAAATACAAGTATTTTCCATACTTATGTTATTAAATCAATTGTTCATGAAAAGTATATTATTACGTAAATATATCGTTACCGTCTACTGACGAGTTTTATGACCATACTAAACTGATACGACGTGAATTGGACTCCAATATGCTTTATGACTTTGTCACTCGTAGACCTGTCGGTCCTACTATAGCTAACAACAAGGTGCGGGGTTGTGAGTCCCGTATAGATCTATACATAAAATCACGCTCTCCCTCAAGAAGACTATGGTTCATAAGGGTAGTCCTCCACTTAGTATGTATGTAAGCGCCCAAGGACGTGTCTCCCAACTAGATTAACGACTTTACAAGTAATAATACGAAAAACATAATGTTCTTTTGTACTTGAATCCATTGTATGCCTTGTAGAGTAGAAATAATTATACTTAAATAATTATTTAATATGATATTCTTGTATCCAGTAAGTATTTATGTATGCCATAAACTATATTTGTCATAGTTTAAATGATTGTTAATGTAAACTCTTGATATAGTAAAACCATGTGTTGAAAACCCAAACTATACCTATTATAATTTGTATATATGTTATGTACTTGATTCAGGTATTGATCTGAAAACTATGCAATTATGCTTGTAAGTTGAAAAACGTCCCTTATGCTCAGCATATTACAAAAGGGATTAAGTATTTAAATATTTTATATAAGTTTGAAAACCATATGGATATACCGATTGCATCACTTTTAAATGTATTGAAATCCTTTTGTATAATTTCATAAAATCATTTGAACTTGGCTTGTATTCCCCCTGAAAACGTTAAAAATAGTAAAAGCGTAGGGGTATGAACTCACTGTTAGTTGTGTGCAAGCGTCGAATCAACGAACTGGAATCGAAGACCCTCAAGTTGTTGTATGTGGCACTTACAGAATCCTAATAACAATTAAATACATATATGTATCTAAATTAGCGACTTCGTTAGATAAAGTGTTAGAAAAACACTTTCTTTTGGTTAAGGAATGATACCGGGACTTGATTGAATCGAGGAAAGCGTGTTTTCATCCTAATGCGCCACTTAGGAAGGGTTTACGGTCGTGAAGGGGGTTTATGGTCATGAACTGCCCTTTTAAAGGGTTTATGGCCTTTAAAGGTTTGAAGTGTTTCTGACCGTAAACTCAATAGCAAGGATGATGGGTTCGATGAAAAAAAAAACGTGTTCTAGATGTTCCAAATCAACTCCCAATGACGATTCTCGATAATTTTTGAATGAATAAGGGTGTTCTTGGGAGTTTACAGTCAAGAGGTAGAGAGAGAATGAGAGAGTTTTCGGCCAATATAGTTCAAATGAAGGCGGGGGTCCCATATATATAGGTTGGGGGTATGGTCGGTGGTGGGGTCCACCTGGCATCAACCGCAAACAGGTTTACGGCCATACACGGGTTTACGGCCGTAAACTCGCTCTGGCCGCAAACGTGTTGTTTATTGAGAAAATTCGGATTTTTCGCATGATTTTTGTTTCCGAATCATATAAAATTTTAATTATATAAAACATAATAATTTTCCAGACGAAGGAATTTTGACGGAAATCCAATAAAATTCAAATTTTTGTTAACGGAAATTGGTTAAAGGTAATGGAAAACTTTCGGGTTGTCACATGTGCTACGATCATGTCGGCTCCTTTCCCTTCAAAGAGGAAGCACTTGAAACCAAAAATGAAAATCTTAACCACAAAGCTTAGTGCATTCCCCCAACATACCACATACCATACAATAACATACTGCCTAGTATATCTGGGTGCTGGCCTACCCCTTCGGTCTCTTTCAACCGGTAACGGCCTAACATATCTGGGTGCCAGACTATCCCTTCTTTCTCTTTCCACCAGTAACTGCCTAGCATATCTCAGTGCTGGCCTACCCCTTCGGTCTCTTTCAACTGGTATATGGGGATTATTTCACCCCTACCACTACCACATAATATCCTAGCACATCTGGGTGTTGGCCTACCCCTTCGGTCTCTTTTAGTTGGTAACGGCCTAGCATATTTAGCTGTTGGCCTACCTCTTCGGTCTCTTTCAATCGGTATCTGGGGACTATCCAACCCCTCCTACCATTATCACATAATATCATAGCATAGTAGCACATAAAGCATAACAGATAGTGGCATACCAAACAATTATCACAAAGACAACCATCTCAACTATAATCAGCTACTAGTGGGCCGACATTGTTGTCTTCGACCCACTTCTACTGGAAGGTAACTCACCTCAAATGATGTGAAGTAGCTGAACTGTCCTCAACTCTGAAATCCTCCCCACTCAAATTCCTACACATAAATATTTCCTTTAGTTATCCTTTCATGCTCATAACCCCCTTAAAGGTCAATTTTGGTCAAAGTCAAAGTCAAGGTCAACACCTGGGTTAAAGTCGACCTATTGGTCAATGTCAACGTTCTGAGTTGACCCATCAACTCGTTGAGTTCCATATCATAAAACTATGAAACCATGATTTCTTTCACAACTCGTCGAGTTCCTCTTATCCACAGAAACGGGACTTTCCCATTCTACTCGTTGAGTCATCCTTGAACTCGTCGAGTTTTTACCTTTCTAGAATCGGTAAGTTTCAACCCAACTCATCGAGTTCCTCTATGGACTTGATGGGTTCTTCACTTTATTAAGCCATCTTAATAGATTAAGCTCCTATCCTTTAGATCTAGGCTCCATACTTCACCTACATACTGAAAATGTCCTTTCAAGTGTAAAGTTTCCAACTTTACCCGTTAATAACCTCCCTTAATGGGTTTAGCTCAAACCTTAATTCTTTAAGATCTAGATCTTGATCCAAAATCCATATATACTTCAAACTAGGGCATACAAACTGAGATATGGACCCTAGACATCACTTGAACACGTAAAGCTGCCTTTATCTCCATGCCTGGCCTTTTGGGGCTTAAAAGGCCAAAATGTCATCCTAAAGCTTGCATGGGGCTTCAATGGCCATAAAGTTTGTACCTTTATGTCATAAAAGCCCTTCATGGTCCTAGATCTGGTAATATACACACTTGGGACATCCATTTACCAAAAGCTAACATTCTTGTACCAAAAACCCCATAAAAGTTAATGAAGAGATCTAATAAATCATTAAGCAAGTTTGGGACTTGGTTACCAGAAAAAGCTGCAATTGGAGTGAAGTTTCTGGATCTGCTCTCTTCTTCTTGAGCCCTTAAGCTTCTTCTTTTTCCACAAGCTTCTAATACACAAGTTTTCTCTAAAAAATGACTCACATTCTCACATAAGGAACTAGGGTTTCGTGGCTAGGGTTTTGGGACTTGGAGGCTGTAAATGAGGCCAGTCTTTCGAGGTTAAGGTGTTTAAATAGGGTGCAAAACCCTGAAAATTAGGGTTCTCTCTGCTAGTCCTACTCATCGAGTTAAGGCTCTCAACTCTTCGAGTAGACTTTACATTCCGCGTCAAATTCCATTCCTACTCGACGAGTTTGGGGCCTCCAACTCGTCGAGTTTCCATACAAAAGTGAATAAATTTTGATTTAAAATACATACCATGAGCCAAGCGTTACATGTTTACGGGAGACTTGAGCTCGATTCTTGTAACGTTCCTATACATGCAAATTTTTATCCAAGGGCTCCAAGGGCAAGGGTACTATTGGAAAGCCTTGCTTCGTTTCTCTGTCAGTTATGTTCCAACTTCTTTCTCAGCCAGACGATACTTTCTAAGTCAGACGCCTAAATTTTACACATCAAACTCTTTCAGCTGACCTAGTCAGCCAAAAATGTCGGACCTAACCCGGTCAAATGCATATCAAACATGGCCTTAGGTGCTGTTTGTTTTTCTAAAAAAACCTCTTCAAACCACTTATTGCTGCGCGGCGCAGCACACGCACAACACTTTCCCTCTCGCAGTAGTTTGTTTTTTGGAAGACTTCAGACTACAAAACCTCTGCGCGTGTGCTGCGTGGCGCAGCACTTGACTTGCCTCTTCTAACCTCTTCAGCTTTCATTTTTTCTAATTCTTTTTTTAAGAATTTTTGTATAACTTTTTTTTTAATTTATTTTTTTTTTTAAACTTTGATTTTCTTAAATTTTTATTTACGGATGTGATACAATTTATTTTTATAATTTCCACGATTTTTTTAATTTGTTTTTTTTTTACCGTTTTATTAATAATATTTTCAATTTCAGTTATATTTTTTTTAATGTGTGTAATTTTTTACGAACTTTGTAGACAACGTTTGCAATACTTTCTTAAATTTTTTATTATTTTCTTTTTTAATGCTTTTTTTTAAATTAGTTTTTTTTTCTAGAATAAAACTATTAGCTTCTTTTACATTTTTTAATGTTTTTTTAAAAAAAAAAAGTTTTATATTTTTGTTTTTTACATGTTATTGTTATTATTATTTCAATGTTTTAAGACTAGAATTATTAAATTTCAATGTTGAGAATTATTTCAGTTTATAAAATTAGTTTATTTAAATTTTAGTTTACCGCAGCAGTCTGCAGATGTTAAAAAACAAACATGCTTCTTATTATAGGCTGCAGCCGTTTGTTCCACCTCTTCTGCTACAGAGGATTGCAGAGATGGTCTGCAGACTTCATGAATTTTCGCTTCGAAAAAACAAACAGCACCTTAGTTTTCAAAATGGACAAAAAAATCAAATCAAGGAAACCAAAGAACTAATAAATCAAATCGATTCTCTATCTCTCTCTCTCTCTCTGTATATATATATATATATATATATATATATATATATATATATATATATATATACTAGATGATTTCCTGAGTTGCGCCGCTTAGGTTAAAAATATAGTGTTAAAATATTGAAAAATATATGTTTAAAATGTTTATGCTATTGACATTAACTTTGATATAATATTTTGAGCAATATTATTCATTAATATCAATCCACCTTCTGTATTAATAGAATTAAATATAATTCTCTATTTAATATTATTTTTTAACTATTTTTATGATTGATTAATTTAAATTTTTACTTATGAAATATTTTCTAATTTCAATAATGATGTTTATTTAAAATAAAATTTCTTTGTGCTAACGTTATGTAATTTATAAAAATGATGTTATTATCATTTAAAATTAATTTTCATTAGTTTTAAACCACTTATTATTATTAGTAAGATATAGAATATTATTAGTAAGATATAGAAGACTTTTAAGAAACACTTATTATTATTATTATAATAATATAAAATATACACTAAATAATAAACTGATAAGATTGACAATTTGCACTTCAAAAGAAACTTATATGGATAATATGACATATCAATGATTGTTATAATTTGATCTTATTATTTATAATTATTGTTCATTGATTTTAAAACAACTTATTATTATTAATAAATGAAAGAAAACTTTTAAAAGACACTTGTTATTATAATTAAAATGTTAAACATATACTAAAATATAAAATGATAAGATAAACAATTTGCATTTTAAAATGGACTTACATGGATACTATAGATAATTTGACATATCTAGGATTTTTAATTAATTATTGTTTTAAAACAGCACAAACATACAAACATATATACAATATTTAATTAAATATTATCTATATCACTTTCCATAACATATGATCGATAACATGAATCTAATCTAATTTACATTAAAGTTTCAACCACATCATACAATGATTGTCTCAAAAGAATACTTAAACCAAGAAAAAAAGGAATTAGTATCTAATAAACCAACAAATTTAAACTTTAAGATAATAACATGGCTCGAAAAATAATCAAAATCCCTCAAACCAACACAAAACCTTTAAATTTGTTTTCTTTGTGAATTTTGGATATGATTTGTATTTGTGTGTCTACTCAAAGAGGTTGATCTTTTATAGTAGACTATCCATTAACTGCTTATTAAATACATTATACAAGTTATAAAACCTTTGAATGGTTAATCATTATTAAGCGACTTTTAGGTGGTATTCATTCAAATAGGATGTTGCAAATGAATATGATCTGACTAAAAATGTCTCTTTTATAAGTATATTAGGCGAATGCCCATGTATTGCGCAGAAACATCTATACAGTTGGAATCTTTACAAATATGTTTTCTTAGATATAACAATAATGTTGTTAAATTTGATATAATAATCTTTATAGTAAGTTGATATAATATATTGATTATTTTGAATTATATGATAATATATACATATATTAAAACCACATAATCTCAATTGTTTGAATTACCTCTACCCGCAGATTACTCATAAATAAAAATGAACAATAATATATTGTTTAATGTTATTTATAATTATTGTTATTGTTAATTAATTTTTTTAAAATTTATTTGTTTAATGTTTTAATTTTTATCATTTAATTATTTAAAACATCAAACATTGTTTTTAGTTTTTTACACGTGACAATATATTCGTTTATATAGAGTTAGTTTTAATTATTGTTATTGTAAGTTATTTTATGCTATTTATTTGATAACTTTTAATGATTATTAAAATATCTTTTGGAAATATTTTAGTTAAATTGAGATTACAATTTAGTTTTTGCATTTATCACTAAATTTATCACTTTTAACTATTTACAAAATATTATTTGTGTCATTTTAGTAGAGCTAAAATTTATATTTAAGTTGACACTATAATTTTTGTATTGAAATTAACAATTCATGTATTTTATCCAAACTATTCAAAAGTTGTAGTTCTACGATGATAATGGCTTACATATAACAACATTATAAATTAATAAAGTAAGTATAATATGTTAAAAGTGAAAGCCATAACTTTATAAATAAAAGTAAATATATTATTTTAATTTTGAAATTTAGTTTATATATGATTATACTTGAGATTTGATATATATATATATATATATATATATATATATATATATATATATATATTTAACCTTATTGACCAACTTATAATCATTATTAGAAACAAATTGAAAAGTCAATGCAATTTCAAATGAATAGGGTGAAAGAAAAAATGTTTTCCTTTATAAATATACTAAACGAGTCCCTACGCGTTGCGCAAAAATATGTTTATATAGTTTTTTTAACGACAAACACACACATTTACACAATTATTTAATCATTCTCTTAATTCTATAAATTGTGATTTAATATTTATAAATGAAAAAACAATATTAATAAATGTATATAAAACATATATTGATTTCTATATATAACGAATAATAAATATTATATAAAATAAATATCTGATTATTTTATTGATCATTTTAAGGTTTGTAAATTGTATATAAGTTGTATGTTAATTTATGTATTTAATGAATAACAAATATATGAAAAACATAAATACTATAATTTTTAATAACATAAAAACACTACAATATCTACTATAACATTTGTAACAAAAAAACCTTATTAAACACTGATAAATCATACAAAAAATATATAGAAGACACATATTATATATATATATATATATATATATATATATATATATATATATATATATATATATATATATATATAATCATATCGTTATTATTAACTTTGAGATAATTATATTTATACGAAGTTGATATAACAACTTATTATAATATGTTTGACGCCTTTAAGGCATCACCATGATGCGACAAAACACTCTTTTTTCAACTCTTCATATTATAATAAAAAATATTTTAAAACACATTATTGTGAAAAAACTTATTTATATATTACTAATACGGTTACAATGTATATAAATGAGTGAAAAATAAAAAGTCACTACCAATTACTAATCATAAATTACAAAAACTTTTGAGTTGTAGTGATTAATAACTTTATATATGAAATCATAAGTATACACAAATTAGAAAACTCTTTTGCTGTTGTGAAGACTTTAAATGAGTTTGCTTTAAGTCAATTTCTCGCGGTGCGCATTATACAATTATATATATATATATATATATATATATATATATATATATATATATATATATATATATATATATATATATATATATATATATATAGAGAGAGAGAGAGAGAGAGAGACACGCTATTAAAATAGTCATATCGCTATTATTAATTTTGAAATAATTATATTTATACGAAGTTAATATAAAAACTCATTATGGCATGTTTGCTGCCTTTTAAGGCATACAATTAAAAATTAGTAATAATATTAAACTTAATATAAAATGAACTATGTTAAGCTTGTAATAACATATAAGATTTGTACAACTTACTTGAAATTACGTTTTTACGATACAAATTATGGAGCATATCAATCTACTTAACATGTATTGTTTTAATCAATTACAATATGTGGTTCAAAAATCCTTTTATACATGAATAAATGTACATATAAAAGGAAACAAAAATCTAATAAAAAACAAAGCATATTGAAATATTCATAACAAAAATGAAGAGATAAAAACAAATAGGCGAATGATGATGTTCTCACATTTAACTTCGAAAATTGCAAACCACAACTCGAATTGCACATCACTACTGGAAACAAAATATAACACGATCAAACTATGAGTAAAAGTTTGATATATTCATCCACAACCTTGACTTGTAGAGCTCTTTTAGGGACTCCATCACTGCTAATACGTTCTAAAAGAATTGTGTCTATTGAAATTTTTTTCTTTTCATTTTCTTATGACATCCTTCTTACATGTAAGAGTTTATATAACATGTTTAGTGTTTAATGCTAAATCAATTACTAAGACATTTGAGAATATTAAAACATAAAGGAGTTTCAAATCAATGTGGTGCTTAGAAATATAGTCTGTTTGAGAATATGAAAAGACAAAGGAGTTTCAAATCAATGTGGTCTTTAGAAAAATGATTCTATTATATATATATATATATATATATATATATATATATATATATATATATATATATATATATATATATTTGGTCAAAATATGTTGAAATTTATAATTTTATCTATGGTTTTTGGTCATTTTTTTATATATAGTCCTATTAAAATTGGAACCTACGACCCTAGAATATTGGAACCGATCCCGGAACATGTTATACCGGTTTTTAATATTCCAAAATTGCTCCTAAAGTTGTCGATTATTGGGTTCTAATTTTTTCTTACGGAATAAATTGAGTAACTACTACAAAATATGAAAAAATCATTAACCATATAAATTATTGGTAACGTTTACAACGAATTAAAAGAAAAGTTAAAATTATAAATAAAAGATGTTTAATTTGATGTCAACATATTCTGTAATAGATTCTAACCAAACTAATCATCATCATATCATATCGTATAATATTATAAAGGAAACATTTTTCCTTTCACCAGATTCATTTGAAACTTTTATGTATTTTTCCTTTCACCACATTCATTTGAAACACCCACGAATTTTCAATTTCTTTCAAATAATAATTATAAGTTGGTTAATAAGATTATATAAATATCAAACCTAAAGTTTAGTCATATATAACTTAAATTTTTATATTAAAATAATATATTTACTTCTACTTATATAGTTATGTTTTTTAACTTTTAACATATTATAATTGATTTATTAGTATTAGTATATTGTTGGATCTAAATCATTATCATTTTAAAGAAATAATTTTAGACAATTTGTATAAAATACTTAAATTATTAATTTAAGTATAACGTTACAGGGTTAAGTTAAATATAAATTTTAGTTTAACTTAAAACAATCCGGAAGTATTTTGTAAATAGTTAAAAGTAATAAATTGTAGTGTCTTTCTAATAATGATTATAAGTTAGTTAATAAGGTTAAATAAATATCAAACCTAAAGTTCAATTTTAAAATTATATCCTTACTTCTACTTATAAAGTTATGTCTTTAACTTTTAACATATTATACTTAATTTATCAGATTTAAAATGTTGTTGTATGTAAACCGTTATCAGTGTAAAGCTACAATTTTTGAACAGTTTGGACAAAAGACTTAAATTGTTAATTTAAATATAACATTACAGTGTCAACTTAAATATAAATTTCAGTTCCGCTTAAAAAACCAAAGAATATTTTGTAAATAGTTAAAAGTGATAAAGTGTAATAATACATACAAAAACTAAATTTAAGTACAATATTTCCTAAATATATTTTTATAATCGTTAAAGGTTTTCAAATAAGTAGCTCAAAATAACTTACAATAACAATAGTTAAAAATAACTCTATATAAACGATTATATTGTTACCTTTAAAATAAAATAAAAAAACAATGTTTGGTGTTTTAAATTATTATAATGATAGAAATTAAAACCTTAAGCGAATAAATTTTAAAAAATTAATTAATAATAACAACATTTATAAATAACTAAACCATATATTATATTTAATTTTATTCATGTGTAACTCGCGGGTAGAAGTAATTCAAACGATTGAGATTATGCAGTTATAGATGTATATATATTATCATATAAGTCAAAATAATCAATATATTATATCAATTTAGTATCGAATCATTATATCAAATTTAACAACAACGTTATTGTTATATTTAAAAAAAAACTTATATTTGTGAAGACTTCAGCTATATAAGTGTTTATGCGCAGTGCATGGTCATTCGCCTAACATTATATTATAAAGGAAGCATTTTTTTTCTTTCACCACATTCATTTGAAACTCCCAACTCTACATATTTCAATATAATATACTTAATTTATTAACTCAATATATGCTTTTATTTGTAAACATTATCATAAATTGAAGACTTTTTGACTTATCAGTATGATATATTAAATTTGTTAACTTCAGTATATTGTTAAATAAATAATCTACATTAATATATTAAATTAGATTAAATTTTTAGTTTAAAATTAAAAACCTAAAGTAAAAATATCAAATAATGTTTTAAAAAAATTAGATACATATTTTTTTTAACATAGTTAAAAGGAAAACATTAAATATAATAAATATAAAACAACCTAAATCTATGAATCGAATTAACTAAAAGGTGTCTGAAAACTATATTTTATAATAACTAAAATTCAATTCAGTTGTTTTTAAATTAATTTATAATAATACTAGTTAAAAATAATAGAAACATAGAAATTAAATTATGTTAGATTACAAACAGTCGTAAATGATTTAAATGATCATCATGATGAAATTAAAACACCATCAAATTTTTTAAAATTAATAAATCATAACAGTAGTAAATTAAAATAATTGACAAATTAATTATAATTTTATCTATTGTTCAAATTAATTATAATTTTATATAAACTAAATGTAATAGTTATTATTTTATAGTTAATATAAATAACATAAATATTTTCAATAACATAAGATTACCAAAAGTTTTAATTTTATTCTGCGCAACGTGTGAATATTCGCCTAGTAATAATTATAAAACCCAAAATGAGTTTTAGCCCTCATATGTTATTAGAAAACATAAGTAATAAAACAATTAAACGATTTGTAATTTATGATAATCTCATGTCATTGTGCTTTTCATTAGCATAATATAAAATTAGAGGTGCAAATTGCAATGACTAAATCTTATCTCATTTTTAATTACCTTACAATAAAATTATAAACGTCTTGTTTAAAAAGATCATGAATGATTAAATGATTTAAAATCAAATAATAACTTGTAATGATATATCAACAACTCAAATTTACCATTTTATGGAATATAACAAAATCAATTTTAATAAGCTTTATAAACTACATAATTGTCATCTATAGGATCATTTCCATGTAAGTGATCGTGAACATCCAACATGCATGAAGTCCTATAAAATTAAACGCCGATTTAAAATAAAGAAGCATGAACTATGCTAGTTATATACATTCTTGTTTTGTATTGTTGTGATGTAGCCTTGTTGCTCATATGAATCTGCAGGCAATGATTAGAGCATCTTCATATATAATATTTTTCATTCCAAACAAAATCATAATTATAAAATATAAATTTGGATAATAAGAAAGAAGAATATTAAGTAATATTTCTTACCATAAACGTTCGTATTTCCTTCTCATTGTCATCGTCCTCTTTATTATTAATTATGGTCTCCATTGAGAATCTTTTTGTATGGAGTTTCTAATCTACGTCTCAACCACTCGCACAACTCTTTAAATAATTCTAATAAAAATCTACCAAGGTGAACTATATATATATATATATATATATAAAATTCAATGTTAATCAATTGGTGTCATAAGAACAATTAACTATCATAAGTTAAAAAACTATTGAGTGATAGTTGTTTATTAGATGTTAGTGAAAAGTTATCTGGGTTTAAATAGATATTATAGAATCATTATTATAAAGAAATATGTAAAGACATGGAAGTTTCAAATGATTGTGGTGATAGAAAAAATGTCTCATTATATATATATATATATATATATATATATATATATATATATATATATATATATATATATATATATATATATATATATATATATATATATATATATATATACTAGGCGACTCCCCGCGCGTTACGCGAGAATACAATTATATAGATAAAATAATAATTTTTACCAAATTATTATATAATATTTCTTCTTTAAAACAAAATGTTAATAGAAAAGCAAGCATATAGTTAACATATTAGTTTCATTTAACATTATAGTTTTAATTATTTTAGGTCATTGTGATATATACAATTATTTGATAATTTTATAAACCGTTTAAAATTATGTAAATTATATATCAAACGCGTGAGAATTTATATATAACGGGTAACAAAATCTATGAACAAAAAATATGAACTACAACTTTTAGTAACATAAAAATAAAAAACATCTATTATAGCATTTGTATTAAGACACACACACACACACACACACACACACACATATATATATATATATATATATATATATATATATATATATATATATATATATATATATATATATATATATATATACAACGGATTATAAAAAAATACGAAAAATAAACATTACAACTTTTAATAATACAAAAACACTAAAACATCCATTATAACATTTATATTAACTCTTCATATTTAAATCACAAATCTCTTCAAATAAATTAATTTTTTTAATGAGCAAAAATTTATAACCTTATATAAGAAAGAAAGAAAAATAAAAAATTATTAGTGATTACTAATTAATAATCATAAGTTAAAAACTCTTCAGTTGTAACTAATAAATATACTTAAATTAGAAAACTCTTGAGTTGTAGTGTAAGTTTCAAATGAATGTGGTATTTGGAAATGTGTATTTATTATTATTATTATTATTATTATTATTATTATTATTATTATTATTATATTCTTCTAAATAATTGGTTTTGATGCATCTTTTTAATCCTTTCAATTATTAAACATAAAGATATTTAATTATAAATCTACAACATATATATATATATATATATATATATATATATATATATATATATATATATATGTATGTTAAACAAATCACATATAATATATATTTTCGTAAATGTCATATGTAATTGTTGTCGTAGTATTATGGATAAATTACTTTCATATGAAGAACATGTAAGGATAATTCGTGATAATTACATATCAAAGTTCAAAAATTATGCTATCTTTTAAATATTGTCATGTAAATATGTTGTGTAGAATAATCCAACAAAAAAATAATAGAAAATAAACATAATCAAAATAGAAAAACTACAATCAAATAAATAAGAACGTTGGGTTGTTGAATATATAAATAAAAATGTTACATAAATATACATTTAAATTAAAAGAAAAAACTAAAATTCGTCTACTTTGCTCAAACAAAAAACCTTTATCCATTTTTTGAATATTATTTCTTCATTTAACATCATTCAACCATAGAAACTTGATAAGAATTCTTCATTAACCTGCAATCAAAATGTTTTTCTTAAAAAAGAAGAGTCAAAAAGATATTTCAAGCAAAACATTGATGTTTGGAGAGTCACATTCAAGATTGAGTAATACACACAAATTACATATAAATATCAAATGAGAAACTGAATAGAAAGAAAGAATAGAAAAGCCTCATTTGTGTTGTTTCAAAGAAAAAAAATCATATTACAATTACCATCGATGCGACATAACCCATTTTTTCAAATCATCATATTTGGATCATGAATGCTTCAACTATATGAAAACTTTTGAATCACAATATCTTCAACCAGATGACACTTTTTGTAAGAAAAATATACTAATATAACTACATATAATAAGAGAATGCAAAAAGTTATTGGAAATTTATAAATAGTATAAATGCTATTAATTAAGGAATATAAAAGTATTAATATTTTCTTATAAAAGTATTAATATTTTATTTAGTTTTACTTTAAATTTAAGGTGAAGAATGAATAGGGAAAAAAATTGACTAATGTAATAAGATATAATAGAGTACTTATTTTTATTACTATAAAAAACATTTAAAAAATGGATACATACATATAAATTTTTTGAGAACATAATGAAAGTATTTTTATAACACATAAATAATCCTTGGTTTTCAACAATAAATCCATATCATATTTAAAATCATTCGTTATAATTTATCACTATCACCAACATTTTGGAATAATAAGTGTAAACTCCTTTTTATCAAAAGTTCCATCGATGTTATTTACACCAAAATAAACGATAGAAACTAACATAGTACATAACTAATAATATAAAATACATGTTGAAAATGTTCTCTTGGACAGAAAAAAAATTGTCTTAACATAAAAGAGAAAGACGATGTAAAGATACATACATGGTAACAAACTTAATTGCTCTAACTGATAAATAGTTTAAAGATTAATTTACCAAAAGCTCATGAGAAGTAATTATTGGTCTCACTTCATCATCTTATGATTATAAAAAGATTCATGACACATAAAATTAAAAAAAATTAAAAAAAAAAAAAAATCCCAGTATACCTTTATACACAAACCCAAATTTGAAGCTTGGTTAATATATAAAACTTTACATGCACCAAATTTACATTTACATTTAGAAAAGTTGCAATTGTTCTCTTACATCCATAGAACCAATCGTATAACTCTTCAAACTCTACCAATATAATCTATCATTTTGTGTTGACATACATGCAATATGCAAGCTACAATGTTCTTATATAATCTAAATATTTCATTGAGTAAATTACATGAATGGTCCCTATGGTTTAGGGTAATTTACACGTTTGGTCCCTAACTTATTTTTTTAACTCCCAAAGTACCTATTGTTTGTTTTTGTTACGCGTTTGGTTCCTACTGTTTGTTTTTGTTACACGATTGGTCCCTATCTTACCTAAAAATACTATTATTTAAATAGAAAAAAAAAATTATGGGATAGATAAGGTAAGGTGGAGGGGTTGAGGCTGGGGTGTGTTTATTTAAATATTTTAAAAAATCAAGTGAAAAATAGTTTTTTTAGATAAGACAGGGATCAAACGTGTAACAAAAACAAACAGTAGGGACCTTCCAAGTTAAAAAAATAAGTTATGGACCAAACACGCAAATTACCGTAAACCATATGGACCATTCCTGTAAATTACTCTATTTCATTTAACCTATCAATTAAATAGTATGATTTGAAGAGTTTTGGAAGTTACAAATCATACCATTTCAATTAATCATAAATTAAATTATATAAGTTGAATAGTCTTTGGAGTTTCAAATGCATAAGGTTCAAGAAAAAATGTTTTGGAGGTTTCAAATTAATATGGTGCAAGAGAAAATGCATCATTTATAAGTATGTAATATATATATATATATATATATATATATATATATATATATATATATATATATATATATATATATATATATCAAGTAGCGTTATTAAAATTTGAAAGACTAAACAATATAAGGGTGTGTTTTGTAACTTGCATCTAAGTCTAAGAGAATAAAATGAAAAAGATATTAAAACAATTAAAATCATAGAATCGACATATATGATGCGATGCGATTGATTATACAATTTTTTTTAGTAGTCAAATAAATGTTATCAATGTTTATACACGAATTTATTCGTGCCTATAGGAATACCCACTTTATAAACAAAAGATTGAGTTGACTGAAATATATATAAGAAAAACTGACATTGCAATTGAAAATATGTATTCATGTGTTTGTAAGACAAGATGTAACCTTTCACGTGCAATGTTGAATCAATGGGTGACAAGTTGGTCTCACTCTCCCTTTTGGATTACAAGTGTAGTCTTAATCTGAGTGAGACTTGGTTTATTGCATTCTTGTAATAAAGTTTATGTTATTATATTTTATGAGAGAAAATATAAACAACCACTTGAAATAATCATAAAATTCAAAACAGTGAAAGAAAAATTGTGCAATCAACGTATCATATTTGTTCAATTGGTATTTTTGTTTTTAAATAAAAAATATCAATTTGTACTTAATAATTTTTTTTATACATAATAATTTGTACTTTAAAATGTTGTATTGTATAACTCTATAATACATAAATTATTTTGTATGGAGAAAAATTATCGTAGAAATAATCAAAAGTTGTTTTAGTTAGAAATCGTTTTAAATAAATCTCGTCTTTGCCTTTTTTTTCATTTGAATGGTCTTTAGCAGTTTATTTTGTTTAATGTTTGCTTTAAGGGGGTGTTTCGCTAAGCTTAATTAAGTTTCTTTTTAGCTTATTATTGGTTCTACACTGGTATAAGTGAAAAAAAGTGTTTGGATAAAATAAATTATATCCGTTTCATAAGAGTAATAAGTCAAAATCCATACGTTAGACACCCTTTGTAACGTACACAAACTCATAACCAAAAGTTTTCGTTTCTATATTAATTAAACCAACAACTAAACTTATTTGTTAAAAACCATAAAGTAATTATAGTGTATCCAAAAACATCCTAAAGTACATCAGAGTCAAATAAGCAGAAAATTCTGGTATGTGCAATGCGATCATCTCAAGCTCTTCCTTTTCGAACTGGAAGTACTTGAAATATAAACTGAAACCGTAAACACAAAGTTTAGTGAGTTCCTCAAAATACCGCATATCATACATATACGTCAGCTCAAGGTTGTACATGATCGATTTCACCACCATCTATTTCGACTTATATGTCAGCACAAGGCTGTACAGGGTCTATTTCACATCCGAATCTATTTCAACTCATATGTCAGCATAAGGCCGTACTGGGTCTATTTCATCCTCTATATATATATATATATATATATATATATATATATATATATATATATATATATATATATATATATATATATATATATATATATATATATATATATATAATGTTACATAAGAGTGTATTTTAAACTCTAAAAATAATAGGGATTTAATCTTTTAATAAATTAAACTTTTAATTTGATTAAATTCAAACCCTTTATGGATTTATTAGTTATCTTTTAATAAAACACTTAAGTAAATTATTAATAACATCCATAAAACACTTAAGTAAATTATTAATTTGATTAAATTCAAACCTTTTATGGATTTATTAGTTATCTTTTAATATATATATATATATATATATATATATATATATATATATATATATATATATATATATATTAGTCTTACTGTTAGTAGGCTTCATTCACGCAGTTTTTCTATAAAGGAGTTTAAGGAAGCGGCCTATAAAATGACCATCATTAGGTATCCACTCTTACCCACCGCTCTCTTGACTCATGGAGGGTCGTTAGTCGAACGGGTTTGATAAGACTTTAAACTCTCATTAAAAGTATAATGAATTATAAAGTAACTAAGCCATTTTCTAAAAATCTCACTCTTAGTTACTTCAGGAAAAATGTGAATTTGATGCTAACCCATGAAATTGCACATTGCACCTTATTGGTCACTAGTGGAGCATGTGTGGTTAACTTGCACACTAATATTGACTAATATTGTTGGCAATGGGTGTCTCGTAAGTTATCATTGATCAATGGAGCGTGTGTGGTTAACCAACACATTGATTGGGTGATAAATGACATTGAGAGTACCAAGCATGGTTATTCACATCTTGTTTGTGATCCTCGGCATCCCAGTCGCAAAGTGAGAGTATAATCGAGATTAAACATGTCATTGAATAGTTCAATGAGTCTCAAAAGAACTAGGAGTTTTATTAGATTGAAACTGGTAAACGTTTACCTACCTAAAATAGGTTCGAATTGGATTACGACATCCCTCTTCAAAATTCGAATAAAAAATAAGGATCTTAACCTTAATTTAATTTTTTGGGTTAATAATTAGGGAATAAAATCAACTAACTTGAATTCTCTATTCCCCATATTATAGATGTCGAGTTCAAACAACAATGGTCTTCCTCATCCTTTTGGAAATGGTTTTCCTTCTCAATCTGATGATGAAATTCCACAAGTTGATCAAGGTGAAAGAATGTTCCCTTTTTGAAATGGTGGAACTGGAAATCATGCTTCTCCAACTCTTCCTCTACCTCCTCCAGTGATTCTCCTCGACCCACGTTTTCTTAAATTTGAAAAGTTCAAGGTTACTCAAGCCCTGTTGGCATGCAAACACCTAGATGGAAATTATGTGTGTTCACATGTTCTAAACATGAAGCCATACATTAACAGATTGGTAATGTTGGGTGTTGTTTTCCCAAAGGAACTAGTTGTTGACTTGGTTTTTCACTCGCTTCCAGAGTCATATAGTCAGTTCGTTAAGAACTGCTATATGACTAACAATGACATAACCCTAATTGATCTGATATATTTGCTAATTGCTGCTGAAGCATAAATGCTCAAGTACACTGGTCACGCAAATATGTTTGAAGGATTTGTCTCCCAAAACTCCATGGACAATGGCAATATTGATAGTCCATAAAAGGTTTCTCTTCCTAATGAAAAGGATCAGCCAAGTTCAAACCGTTTGACCATATGGTAAAGAGAAAGGCCATCTCTGAGATAGTCCCATGTGCTATTCCTGAAAAGTCTATTTGTTTCTATTTCCAATTGAAGGGACAGTAGATGCGAAGCTGCCCAGACTACCTGAAAGATCTTAGAGATAGTAAAGTCAAGTTGTGTGACTCTACTTCAGGTATATTTTTTTTTCTAACTCTATTAAGTTCCTATTCATTGATTCTTATTACATGATGTGATAGTTACATTTCGATGTTTTGTAGGATCTAAGAGAAAGAAGGAAGCTTAAGAAGAGCTAGCTGAATCTGATTGTCAGAGATGATTTTTGATTGCATGGTTCGAGGATCAGATTTTTAAGTTGCTGCTTAGGAGTTATGATAGATTAATAGATTGCTTAGGAAATATCTAGAAACATAGTTTTTATATTTGTATTGTAAGGACAAAATTTCCACATTTTATCAATTAAGTGATTTTTTGTTACTCTATATTTCCTTGCAATGGCATTTATGAAAATTGGTGATGATATTTCTATTATTAGCAATGTTAAATATGCATTTGATTCTTAGTTATGTCGTTTGTGGAAATAATCAATCGAGTGAAAAGGAATTCTCATCACCCACGTTTTAGTTGGATAGAAACTTGGAGTCATACAATTTGAATTGTGTTGTAACATCCAAAAATCCAACCCAATTTAAACTTTTTAAAACATGTCAAGTACATCAAAACATTTCAACTTTGTTTTCAAAATATTGATTATCATAGTTTTTTCCAGAAACATAAACACAATAAAAGGAGCTGTACGATCACGCCTTGGCCTTGCCTCGTTCCCCTGATGTACCTGAAACAATAAACTGAAACTGTAATCCCGAAATCTTAGTAAGTTACCCCCAAAACACAGATACATATACAGTCCACATAGCAATATCAACATTACATATCATATCATTCAAAACAAAACAACATGCACTGGGTCCACAACTTTACAAGCTGGACTACCCCCCTGGGCCCTCATTACAAGTCTGGAATGCCTACCGGGCCCTCAGCTCGTATCTGGAATGCCATTGAGCCCTCAGTACGAGTCTGGAATGCCTACCGGGCCCTCAGCTCATATCTGGAATGCTCCCGAGTCCTCAGTATGAGTCTGGAATACCTAGCGGACTCTCAACTCATATCTGGAATACTCTAGGGTTTGTTGGCTACCGCTCGGAGCAGTACAACCTCAACCAATCCCACATAACATGTCGACATGTAATAGATAAATACACATACGGGAAATCAGACAATATCACAGGTAGTCCTACAGACCTACCAAACTAGCATATCGACTGGCATACATCACTAGCATGCAATACTAACTCATGATCAACATCTAACACTGTTAGGATAATACATCCAATGGGCCGGCCTTGGTGCCTTAGACCCCTTAGTATAGTGAGGATAACTCACCTCGTAGATGTCAGCTCGGTAAATAAATAACAGCTCTCCGATCACTCGTCAAAGACTCCACCACCTATTATCACATTACAAACATGCTCATAAGTCTTCATCCTCACAGAGTACTTCATAACCCAACTGGATAACCCTGGTCAAAGTCAAAGTCCTTAGTCAAGATCAACAGTCCATGTTAACCTTAACTCGTCGAGTACCCTCGGCTACACGCCGAGTTCGTTGAAATCCTTACCCATTTGCCGAGTCACCAGGGTGACTCGTCGAATTCCCACGATTCTCGATTGAGGCCTTATGGCCACCCATCAAGTTTCCTTCTAGTAACACGTCGATACACACGCATTCCTAACTTGAGGAAAACTCATCCGACTCGCCGAGTTGTTCATGCAACTCGTCGATTCTATGGCAATCTTCATCGGACTCGCCGATTTGTTCATCCAACTCGTCGAGCCCATGGCTATCTTTATCTGACTCGCCGAGTCGCCCTTGCGATTCACCGAGTTCCTTCAGTTCTTAAGCCATACAGACCCATTTTAAGCCATGCAAAGGTTACAAATTACAGATCCAAGCTCCCAGGGCATGCCTTTCACGTAAAGTTGCAAACTTTACGTGCATAGATGGAAAAAAAAGGTTCTTAATGCCAAAACTAAGCTCTTAATGGGTTTCATGCACAAGGGGGGCCTCATTCACAACCAAGACAGGAACTTTATGAATCTAGAACTCGGGAAAGGTCCAGATCTGAAGTTACAACTTCAGATCTAGCTCATGTCTTGCAATATCACCTTACTCAAACCATAAAACCCTATATTTCCACCATATGAGATCTAGAAGGGAAAAGAGATAAAGATGTCGACTTTATACCTTTAATGGGTGCTAACTAAGGCAGATTTTGGATTTCCCACTCCTCCTTGCTCCTATCCCCTTGTTCTCCAAGTTCTTCCTCCCACAAGCCCTCCTTCCAAGCTTACAAAGCACAAGAAAGACACAATACACGGTTAGGGTTTCTATGAACTCTTACTGACTGCAAGGAGGCCAAATGAGGCTTATGCCACCTTAAATAGAAGGCAGAACCCGGGACATTTCTTTTGCCATCTCCTACTCGTCGAGTCCCTTTATGGACTCGGCGAGTAGGTCACTAAATATGCGACACCCCCTCGTTGCTACTCGACGAGTAGCGCACTCTTAACTCGTCAAGTAAGACTTAAACCAAAGAGATTCTTACTTAAATCCATACCTAAGAATCGGGGCGTTACATGTGTGATGTATGAGAATCTTGATCTTTATAAGATTAAGACTAATTCGTTGATCACATGTTTATGTGTGTCAAAGTGAAGGACTAATGGATCTAGTACACATTGATGTAGACTATTTAGATCCACCACAGAGGACATAAGTCTATTCATCGTGATTTACTAATGGTTCAGTAAATATGGTTATACTTATAAGATTAAGTGTAATTCTGATTCTTTGGAAAGTTTCAAGAATGGAAAAACGAATATGAAGAATCTATTAGGCAGAAAGATAAAGGTTTCTCCAATTTGAAAGGAAAGGAGAGTACTTTATTATCATGTTTTATGATCATCTTAATGATTATGAAACCATATCACAAAAGGATCCTCAAAGAACATCTTAGTACAATTGTTTGACTAAGAATAGGAATCATATATTGATGAAGTGATTTAATCGGGATATGAGTCATACTTCGTATTAAATCAAGTTTTAAAGTCACACTCTATTAACTTCGAATCGTATCTCGAAGCTTATTTCCAACTAAGTAGGGTTATAACACCTATTGATATGTGGAGTAGAAAAGTTTTCTTACTCTACACATTTGAAATTGGTAGTTGTGATGTTCTGGTTAAAACAAAGATAAACCAAGTTCAATTAAATGAAGTGTTATCTTGACAAGAACCACACTAACTGTTTGAATTTTTGTTTTGGTTCGTCAATGAATGTTCCTTGAAGAAAGAAACTTATATGTCAAAAAGACAGCGGGAGTCTTATTGATCTTGAATAGTTTCAAGAGTCAATTAACAATAAACCTTTTAGTAATCACTAGCACACGACTGAAGGTTTATAACATGTCGTGTTGACACATTCTTGTTTCTGTGCACCTTCCAGTTGAGTTGGAAATTCGTATGAGTTCTATGGTTCTCATTTGACAGGAAAAGGCAGAGAACTTTGATCAATGATAGTGCATTGGTCAAAGTGCTACCAGAAGGCGAGAAACTAAGAATAAGTGAAGTTCAGTCCTTGAAAGGAAAACTAAATTTGATTTTGGTTTGTCCTCAACCTTATCTTATGATTTTAGGTTGGAATTGATAAATTCACATGGATAGAAACACTAGTACACCATAAAATCTAAGTTGCAAAAGTTTTCGCTCTAATTCATGAAAATGATTATGAGTAAACACTTTCGCTAGTAGATTTTAAATCTCAATTGATATCATTATGGTTAGCAGTTGTGATAATTGCGTTCTCAAATTCATATATGATTACGACATCCATTTTCATAGTTCGAATTATGAGAAATGGCAAAGGACTATTTAAACATTCAAGACTTATTATTGTAAGTTTTGAAAGGGTTTAAACACACATCCATGCTGTCTAATGAAGGTGTATGAGCTTGAGAATTCTAGATGAAGACTTATCAAAGCATCACGTATCAGGAATCTGAACTTTAGTGAGAAGTCAAGAGCATTAATTTCTAGAAGTCTAGTTGATTTCTAGGTTCATGTCAAAGCTAGTGGGAGCATAATCATTATGCAGGAGTGAGCATAGTTGTTGTGCTGGTGGGAGCATAATATTTATGCTTAGTGTTTCAAGTTGGAAATACTAATTGTAGGAAACAAAGATTTCATATTTGGAAGTTACAAAGTTTGGAATTATTTCACTATGATAAGCATAGGGGAGAAGGAACTCATACTTCATTCCAAATCTAAAAGTTTAGATTGAAATTTTAATGGAATTTAGTCTTGGACATATACGAATATCGTGTTGAAATGCGTCAGCATAGGAAATTCGATATATGAAAATATTATAGCAAGAGATTGATCAAATATCATGTCTTTATGTAAGACATTATGTATCAAATCTCATATGCTTCACATATAGGATTGAATACATGTGCTATAATATTTACTTGTTCTGGTTTTCCAAATGCCTAGGGCATTTAGACGGAAAAGGACCAGAACTGGATATGACTAAAGCTATTAAACAATCAACAAGAACAATATGAGGTTTGCTAAAGATTGGTTGCTGGTGGACAATTGGAAGTATAGTAATATTTAGACTGGTCATATTGACATATTTCCAATCGGGATACTTCTTGTTCAAAATTGATAGTCATATGGGAATATGGAAATATTTCCATAATGGGAGTTGGTCGTTAAAATCTACATGTGAGTAAGAAACATTAATGCAAGGTGTTCAAGGAGTTACCTTGAATTTGATACTTCATTAGCATGAAAATTTTTTAAGTAACAAAGTTTTAATGGAGTATTTTTGTGACATCATCAGCAAAGTCTTTGTGACTTTCAGGCCATGTCATCACATAAATATATTGCATGTAAGGTTAGACTCTAACACATTTAGTGATGAAAATAATTTGGAATTCTTACTTGTTCTAATAAGAATTTGGAATTGTGAAATGAGCATCATTGGAAATATGTCCAATCGGTCTGTTCACAAAAGAAGGACCATAAAGAGACATAGTATGCATGTTTGGAACATGGCATGACTGATGTTTATTTCAAGTATTTAGTTTTTTAGTCGAAGTATATTATACAATTAATAAAGTCTAATTAATATGGTGATTAAATAAAGGAGTTTAATTTATATTCAATAGTTTTGAGACCATAGTTAATTAAGTTATTATTGTGTTTCAGTTCACATGTTTTACTTCCCGAATAATTGGATTATTCAAAGTATCCACAGTCGATCATATTTTTGGATGTAAGTAGTGAATTAAGACTATCATAAATCGGACTGTAGATTGTCTAAGGGGTTAGACATAGCAATGGTGCTGTAGTATTCATGAGTACTTTTAAAACGGGGATTTAAGTATTGGATTAACCACACTCAGAAAATTACTTCATGGATTTTATCACGGGTAATTTTGAGATGATAATATCTTATATTCTTGAAACAGAGAAATAAGAGTTGTTGTTTACGAGTCAGTTGTGCCTTGATAATACTTAAACGCATCAGTAACTTGATGTTTTAAAACATATTGTTGTGCGTGATTTGATGAATGAATAGTGCAAGCATATGAGTCGAAGTTTATCCGTTCCTTTTTCCCTAAATAGGAAAAAGCTATATATATATATATATATATATATATATATATATATATATATATATATATATATATATATATATATAGGCCCCTCGATGATTTCATGACGACATCTAAAGTGCTTAGCCAAACCTGGACTGACTTGATGTGTTCAATTAGTAGTCTGTTATCAGTCGTCATAAATCAAAAATTAGGAAACAAATCTTAGATGGAGAGAATGATTATAATCCATGTCTTATGTCCATATGATATCTTGTTGTGACAACTGGCAAACTTGGAGGCACGCCAAGTCAAAAGATGTATTGTGTATAAGTGAAAACCACAATGTAACCTTGATACATTAAAACACCTTTAACCATGAGGGCTTGTTTGTATATATGTTACCGTGTGTATAAAAAGTGAAAACCATACTTATATAAGTTTTATATAGATATATATTGAAAACCATGTTGAAATAAAGTAATACAAGTCAACACAAGTCAATAAAGTAAATTAAAAAGCATGATTTGCACCTCATCATGGTGATTTCGGTTCTTGGAATCTTGGAACACCTTAAGGACCAAAATCAATTAGTTTTAGGATGGTTAGGTCCAAAATCAAGTGCTTTAAGGAATGCTAGGTCCGAAAACCCTTTCTAGGACCACGATGGCCGAACACTCACACCTAGGGACCACACCTAAAACTGAAATCATCACTTTGTGCATGAGTTAAAGGGATTTCGGTCATACTTGGCCGAAACCACCATCTTTTTGGCCGCAATCCCCCTCAAATCTTAGATATTTATGCCACTTGATTGGCTGATTTAATTTCCCAAAGTGATAATTACACAAACCAAGGCAAACATCACCTCAAATTCTTATCCTTACCTTCCTATTTAAGATACGAAGATCTTTCAACACTTTCCGGTTAAGAAATTTAACTCCTTTTTCTCTCAAATATCAAACCACTTCCTCTTCCAAATTCAAAGATTAAACATCTCCTGGAGCTTATTCTTCAAGCTGTTTCCCTTAGGAAATCATAGTAAGTTCTTATATTATCTAGTGTTCTTCTAATACATTTCAATTCTAGTTTCATATATTCACACATTAAAATGTGTTTAATCAATTAGGATATGATTAGCTTCCCATGTTATAACTCGAGGTTATAGTGTTTATCTCGTTGTTTAACTATCACTACACATAAGATGAGTTCATACCCCTACATTTTCTAGACATTTTTTATGTTTTTAGGGGAGGGGGGGGGGGGGGAATACAAGCAACACAAAATAATATTTTCTTTATAACGCAAACATTTTAAATACGTGACTATGCTATTTTTTGAAATGGGCTAAATACACGAAATGGTTTAACTATCAATCGCGTATGATTTCACAAACAACATTTTGGTAATTATTACATTATTACTACAAATATATATATATATATATATATATATATATATATATATATATATATATATATATATATATATATATATATATTAAGTTCAAAACATTTATTTCGTTGTTTATAAATATAGTTTACAAAACTTTACCCCTTTGTAACCTGTTGATCAAAGGGTAGAAAATTTATAAAGTACATATATCATTGTTTTATGACATTTCAATATTATCCCGAAAAGAGGGGATAATTTCATATACAAAATTTTTCATTTCAAAAAGTCGTACACTCGTTGAATAAATTTGTGAGACATTGTCTTCATCGTACCTAACAGAGGTATACACGAAAGTCCTGTATTTATAACCAGAATCTCCAATACGAGAGCGTGATACTTGTGTATAGATCTGTACGCGACTGATGATCCCACACCCTGACTACTAGCTACAGTCAAACCGGCAAGTTATGGGTGACAAATGTGATAAATAATTTGGCATGAAGAACGACGTGGCAAGCACTGCATCTTAAAAGCACAGTTATGAAAACTCACATGGGGAAACGACTATACGTATATTTTACATGAAAACAGTTTTCTTCAAATGGTTTTATACATGAATAAAACTACATATTATTACCTTAATTATGGAAAACACTGGTACATTTCGATCTTGTAACATTTAAGACTGCAACTCATTTCTACGGAAAATATTGGATTTTCTGGAATAAACACTATCATTTTACATGTGAACGGCTTACATCTCATTTATTAGAAAATATCGAATTTTTTGGAAACAACACGGTATCTTTTCAAGGGAAGGCTTAATATTGTTTATAACAAACTCTTATGAATTCACCAACTTAAATGTTGACACTTTTTCAAAAAACTTGTATTCTCAGGGAATCAGTAAAACAGGTAACGAACAGCTTTTGAGGATGGGACGCTAAGGCATCCAACAAATCATTTTGACATCATGTTGTAATTGACTTTTGAAACAATAATACTTACAATGATGTAACTTTTTCAATTATATATATATATATATATATATATATATATATATATATATATATATATGTTGCTTACTTTACTATTATTCAATTGTTATGATACAATACATGAAAGTCATCCACCTCCGGACGTTTCCGTCATCCTGGTTTGGGGGTGTGACACTTGTAGAACGGAGGAATATTTGATCACTTATCTAAGGACATGTCACTGACTAGGTCAGATTTCGACAACCGCTTTTGGTAGCTACAATTTTATAGTAAATTTTGAAGTTATACTTGCAACTATAGTTATTAGACTTATACAAATGGGAGACTGTTAAATTAGGTGTCTAAGCTCATAACTATAACTGGTATGTATTTGAATTGATAGTAGCAATATCCTTTTGGGTTGCCTTCAAGCCTGACAATTGAATAAGATTACTGTTAAAGAAAGAAGAATGATTTATTAATTTATTACTTGGTTAATAAATTAATTATAAATTAAAATGGATGATTTATTAATGTATTGCAGGAATAATATATTAATAATAAATCATAATGTTTAATTAATATTTAATTTGAAATTAATTTTTGGATTAAATGAATTAATTGAAACTGAAGGGACTAAAGGTGACAATGTTCAATAGTTGAGAAATGACCATTCTAGAATCACCCTATGGTAAGGGGAACAGATTCTAGGGTGTTCATAGGGTTTCCTTGGTTCTAAGGGTGCCTTGGATGCCTTAGGGGGGAAGTAAATGGATTAGGGTTATTTTGGATACACCTGCGTTATCCAATACATTCCTTATCACCTATATAAACCCCTATAGGGTTTAATTTCGTCGACCAATTGATTCTTTAGATGAATTCCAAAAAAATTCACCCTTCTCTCTCTCAAAAGTGATCCTTGGTTGCTAGGTTTTTTTGTGAACCATTAAAGACGCAACACTTGTGGCACTTACTACCAAAGGTATTTCAAGCAAGGTTTTTCTATTGTTATTACAATATAACAATTGAGGTATGTATTTTAATCTTTATTAGGTGAATTTTGATTATAATACATGGAACCTAGGGTTTCTCCTTTTGTATTCAAGCTTGTATGTTCAACAAGTGAAAACCTAGATCCTTAATTTAGGGTTACATGAACACATAGGATTTTTAGTTATGCTCAAAACCCATTACAATTCTCCTCCAATTGAATTAGAGTTTGTCCTCGAAGTCCGTTGCCTCAAATAACTCTAGGTAAACCTCCCGCCTCTCATCCTTACGCTCCCACGTCCATTCAGAACCCTCTTGGTGCTGCCACTACACCTTCTCGAGATCCATAACCTTGTTTTGTAGGGTCTTCATTCTCCTGTCAAAGATTGCCACTGGCCTCTTTATAGAATTCCGGCAGCCATCCACCTGAATGCCCTCCAATGGAACCACTGCGGAATCATCAACCAAACATTTTCGCAGTTGAGAGACATAAAAAGTGTTATGGATCTGGCTGAGCTCCTCTGGCATATCTAAATGATACGCAACCCTGCCCACCTGGGCTATCACCCTGAAAGGACTAATATATCTAGGGCCTAGCTTACCCCGCTTCATGAATCGAATGACACCTTTTCCAAGGTGACATCTTCAAGAGTACCATATCCCTAACCTGAAACTCCAAGTATGACTGGTGTCTATCTGTGTAGCTCTTCAATTGGCTCTATGATGTCTGAAGTCTACCACGAACCTACTAGATTAATTTCGTCGTTCTAAGCCCCACCTCCATACTCCCTATGACCCGCTGACCAACCTCACCCTAACATATCGGGGTCCTACATTTCTGTCCATAGGAGCATCTAAAAAGGAGGTCGAATAATGTTGGTGTGATAACTGTTGTTATACGAAAATTCCGCCAAAGGAAGATATGTATCCCTACTACCGCCAAAATCCAGTACACATACCCGCAGCATGTACTCCAATGTCTGGATTTTTCACTCTCTTTGTCTATCTTTTTGTGGGTGAAAAGCCATGCTGAAGTGCAGATGAGTACCCAAATCCTCGTGAAATCTCTTCTTGAACCTAGAAGTAAATTGAACATCCCTATCAAAGACCATAGAAACTTGCACCCCATGTCGTGCCACCACATATCGAATGTAGATATCGGTTAGCTTCTCCCTGAAATACTCTCCTGGAATGGAATAAAATGCGTTTTCTTGGTCAATCGATCCACAATAACCCATATTGAATCCACTCTGCACGTCATCCGAGGAAATTTTGTGATAAAATCCATCGTAATCTCTTCCCATTTCCATACGGGAACACCCAACAACTCCATTTTTTCGTGAGGTCGCTGATGCTTGGCCTTGACTTTCCTGCAAGTTAAACACCTTTCCATATACCAGGCTATGTCCCGCTTCATACATGGCTACCAATAGTAAATCTGAAGATCTCTATACATCTTTGTCGCTTTGGGATGGATAGAGAATCTTGACTTATGCACCTCCTCCATCAAATCCTAACGTGCACCACCACAGTAAGGAACCCACACCCTCCGATGAAGGTTCAATAGTCCTCGACTATCATAATCAAAGGAAGCCACCTGACCCACTATGTGCTCACTCTTCCGATGCTCTTCCTTTATAGCTTCAACATGAGCCTGTCAAATCTGCTCTAAGAGTGGGTTAAACACAGTCATCCTCAAACACACATCTCTGATCGAGCAGCAACCACCTTGCGGCTAAGAGCATCAGTCACCACATTGTCCTTCCCTGAATGATAAAGGATGTCACAATCATAATCCTTCACCACATCCAACCATCTATGATGCCTCATATTCAGATTCGACTGGTTCATCAGATATCCCAGACTCTTATGATCCGTGTAAACAGTACAACGGACCTCATAAAAGTAATGTCGCCAAATCATGAGGACGACACCACAACCCCCAACTTTAAATCATGCGTAGGATAATTCGCCTCATGAGGCTTCAGCTGTCTCAAAGCGTAAGCGATCACATGACCCCGCTACGTCAGCACTGTACACAAACCTGTGATTGGTGTGTCACAATACACCACGAAATCGTTTACTGTCTTGAAAACTAACAAATTGTAATCATTATCTATAATACATCTTATCCGTTATGTCCTTACACTGTGTTGAAGTGATATTAATATGTTTCTAACGTCATCTCCAATCCCGTTTAGTTTACACTAAAATGCTCAAACCTCACACTAAATCTAACATGATATATAATGTCGGTAAATAGTATAACTGTAAATACAATGTTATACTATTCATCAACGCTATCTTTTACACTATAAAAATTAAATAAAATATAATATACCTAATATATTTTTTTAGTATCAATTATAAAATAATAGGTTGAAGAGAATTTAGTAGTTGTATTATCTTTTACACTAAATTATAAATTTAATGTACAATATAGTGTTATGGGTTAGGCCAACTTCAACCGTCGACCATATTATACTATTTTTGTGTTTTAGAGGCCAAATTTCTCCAACCAACCTTCAAACGTAACATCATTTTTATTTTGGCTTGCTTTTAACACTAAACTAGTATTATGTCTTCGTACGCGTTGCAGCGGAGAACACCTTTACAAAGTGAACCACAAAAATATAAAATAAAATTTTCGACCGAAACAATTATATATGGAGGATGCGTGTAAAATTAAATTTTGACATTGTATCTTGATTAGTACACTACATAAATGAAAATTATTTAAGAAATTATACTGATAAAAAATAATATTTAAATAAATGAAAACTATAAAAATAAATTATGTAAGAGATCAAAAGCATAACTTAAAAATATAGCAAGAGAAAATATAGTAAGGGGTCAAATTTATAACTTACAAAATACCAACAATTTAATTTTAAAAATATAAAGATAAGAAGTGTTAGATCAAAATTAGTTTAAGGTAAAGAATGTAAAAGCAAATGAAAAAACAAATGAAAAGGAAAATAGAAAAAATGAAGCAAAAGAAAGGGATACACTCTCTCATATGGGACAAAACCAAATGAAGCTTATGGGTAAAAAATGAAAAACACAAATAAAAAGAAAAGTCAAAAGAAATGACTGATTTGCTTATACGTATCATTGTCTCAAATCTCTGAATTTCAATTAAAATGAATAGTAAATCAGGATTATGCCACTAATAGTTATTTTTTGAGGGAGAATTTTAAATTTTAGTAAAAAAAAACGGATTTCCACATATAAACATGCTTTCCGCGGAGGTGAACTCCGAGGAGCTCCGCAGAATTCACTGTAGCTCCGCAGAGTGGCAAGATCGTAATTAAATCAAAGGTGTTTATGAAAAAAAATAGATGAACAGTTCCGCTCCGCAAAGTGGCAAAATCGTAATTAAATCAAGGGTGTTTATGAAAATAAAAATCGATGAACAGCTCCGCGGAGCTACAGGTGTTTTTTTTTTTTTCAGAAACACCCTTGATTTATTTACGATTTTACCACTCTGCGGAGCTATAGTGAATTCCGCGGAACCCTTGGAGCTTACCTCCTCCAAAAGCATGTCTATATATGGAAATCCGATTTTTTTTGACTAAAATTTGAAATTCCCCTCCAAAAAATGTCCATTAGTGGCATAATTTCCTTAGGAAATTGCCCTCACAAACCTGTTTTGGGAATATATATATATATATATATATATATATATATATATATATATATATATATATATATAATGGTGAAATATGAAGACCTCTTACAAAAACTAAAATTGATTGTAGTTGAACCACTATTTTTGTCATAATTTTAGTATGAGATTTTCTAACATGTACCCTTAGGGCATATATAAGAAATATTAATTAATCATAATTATTATAATAATTAAATATTAAACACATTAATTATAAGAAATATTATCATAATTAAACACATTAATTATAAAAAATATTATCATAATTAAATATAACATCCAACCATGGAAGGTTTGAAGATTTAAAATGTTAATCTTTGCGTTGCATCTAGATCTTGTTTCTTTAATTAGGATGCTCCTTAGCGCATAATTATTCATGACCCAAATAAAATCGAAACACGATTTTACAGTGTAGGTCCGTACGGTTCTTATTAAATTATATTATTTAAACAGCATAAACTAAATATTAAAATTACATAAAAAATGTATATAATAAGAAAATAATAAAAACATACGAAATAGGTGATTGCAAAATCATGAAATAATTTTCTACCACACTTGACTTCCTAAAACGAAAGGCTACAAATCGATAGCAGCTAAAAGTGAGCTGGTGAGTTACAGTGAAAGCCTCTCAACTATCTTTTCATTTCCAACTCATCATTCATTTTTAAAGTACGAGAGTTTTAGATTATGTTCAATCATCCAATTCCAACTCTCAAGAACTCAAAACAATAATACCAAAGAAATTATATATATTCAAAAATTGAAAACTTAAAAGAGAAAAAAAAAAAATTAAAAATTGAACAAAAAGGTGAGAATTTTTACCCACAAAGCCAAAACAAAGTTTGGAGACTCCTGTGATCTTAATCATAAAGAATCAAAAACAAGAAACATCAATGGAGCATAGCAATCACTACTAAATTACAATTGCGATTGCAAAAACCCCAATCTTTTCCACCTCTTCCTCCATCATCTTTGCCTCCAAATCCAACTATGTACAAGAACTCCATGGCTTTTTCTTTTTGTGGCATTTCATCGAACACTTTGTCTTCATCATCACCTAATCGTTCTTGTAAGCTTGCACTTGGAAATAAAAATTGAATCTGTGTAATTCAAGCTGCATAGCTTTAAGAGCTCTGCTGATTTCTGTTTTAGCAACGGATCACAACCACTTTGAATCACTAGGAGAAGTTTTGCTGCAAGACCTACGTCCACAGCGATTGATGAGTACTCTTCAGGTGACAGCTTGCAGATCGACCATAGAATTGATAGAGCAAGTTGCGTACAGCTTTCGGAAACCCTCATCAAAACTCTAACCATGTTGGGAATCGTGTTTGAACAACTGCTCAATGCCAGTTTACCTTCTTTTATAGTCGACACGGAATCCAAGATGAACAGAGCGAGTTCCAATGATTCAGGGTTTAATCCGGGGAGTAATTCTACCAACTGAGGGATGGCTCCGATGCTAACGATTAAGAACCTTACTTGTTTATGCGAGGATATGGATTTGAGTAGGCTTAGACCTGGTAGATTCCCGCTTGGGTGTCGTTTATCTCTGACTAATCGCATCAAAGCGACTAAAAGACTATGGCTAGACACGATTTCGACTTGAAAATCATCTTCTTCCATTAGGGTTTTAATCAATTTTGTGCAATTGATCTTCGTTTCAATGGAGCCTTCGTTTAACATGTCGATGACCAGTGAAATCTTCGCAGGTTGCATTAGATTCAACTTTGAAGATGAGTCGAGACTGAGATTAACGAGAATCGATACTACCTCGGAACCAATGGCGTGAGATGTGTAAGGACCTAACAGAGATGAGAGAAGAGTTACGCCTCCTTTTTCGACCACCGTTTTTCTGGTGGTGGCGTGATTGGTTACGACTCGCCGGAGCTCCTTCAGGGATTGAACACGGGCCTGGCCTTTTACCTTTTTGAGCGTATCTAAAATGTCGGATGCGCTTCCTTGAACATCTTCGGATTTCTTCTTCATTTGTAAGTACTTTTGAGAAAACCAGGTATGGATTAACTGGTGAAGCGTCTTGTTTGGGGTAACAGAATCATCCCAAAGCTCTTGCATAGTGGTGGGGCAAGTGAAATGGCCGAGACTGAACCATTTCAAGATGTTGGAGCGTTCATAAGTTTGACCGGTGCAAAGAGTCACCGGGTCTTCCATTGGTTCGAGTGAAATTGGGCAAATGAAGACAGATGGAACATCGGGAAGATCCAATTCTTCAATCATCTTGTTCAGATCCAATTTCTCGGCGAACCCACCGCCGAATCCGAATCCGACTCCGCCACCGCCTCCGAGAACCCCATCTTTGACGGCGGTGTCTAGATCTATAACCTGACCATTAACTCCATCTCTCTTGGACTGAAACACAGGCATTTTCACAAACACTTGGTGACAAAATCGATAAGGAAGAAAACCTAAATGAATGACCCTCAATGGCAGCAGCAGCAGCACATTACATCAAGAAATTCCGTCTTTCATTGACAATCACTCAAACAAATGTGGGTCTTTTTCTTCTTGTTGTTTTCTCTCTCTCCTCTAATAGAGTCTGATTCACTTTAACTGATTTCTCTCCTTTTTCTTCGGTCAAAAGACTCATCACCATCACAACAAAAATGATAGAGAGAGAAAGAGAGCATAATAATAATGAATAATACCCTCTTCCCTAAAATCAAAGTGTTTCACGTCCTATTCAAGGCTTTAAAAGGTTTGAATCATCAAACCAATAGCAGAACAGTCAATGAATAAACAATTAGACCTCACAAAGATCTATATACTTTTTTAAAGTAGCTTCACAGATAAAAGAATCAAAAAGGGAATTTCCGAATAAATTATGGAAATTAAAGAGACCCAGATTGGAAGAACCTGTGGAGAGATTTGAGTATTCAAAGATCGACAATTAAGCCGATAAAGAAAAAGGAAATAAAAAAGAGAGAGAGAATGGATTAAAACCTCCTCTATGGAGCTCTGCTTTTGGGGCAATTGTTCAAAGCCCTCTCTCATACAGCAATAAATCAATTAACAAAGTAAAAAAAATCAAGGATTTTTTATTTATTTATTTTTATTTTTCTTTCAGTCAAAATTTTTGGGGTTTGGCAAACCGAAAAGGGTGAAGAATAAGGCCGGTAAACAAGCCCTTTAGGCCGCTCCGCACGTGTTAACGCTACCACGTGTCGACTTGATGTTTCCGGTTCATTTGATTTTCTTTTAATCTTTATGACGTTATAAAACCTATGATATAAAAGGACATAACTAACCCTAAGATCAGTCTTCTTACTTTTCTTTTCGTTTAGTTTGGATTTTGATTAACCAATTTATGTATTTTAAATCATTTATATCAATTGTAACATATTCCATTACTCTTGTTAGTATATGTTTAGAATCTTAAATAGATAAAGAAAAATACAACAAAGAGAATATAACTTTTTTAAAATTATTTCACATGTATATCTTAGTGCTCATGAAATTTGAGTTTATTTTCATTCATCTTAAAATAAAATACATGCTTAAAGTTTGGATCAAGACTATTTATCGACGTTAGATTCATAATTTGATATTTGTGTGGATTTAATTTTCATGTCTTCGTTTAAACGATTACTTTTAAAGGTCTATTTGTTGTTATAACTTACATCTGTACGACAGTTCTATCAGTAAGATTAGGGATGTAAACAAGTCGAGCTGAGCCCGAGCTTGACTAGGCTCGGCTCAGGCTCGTTTAAGTTATAAGAGCTCGAGCTCGAGCTCGACTCGATTCGAGCTTTATTGCACTGAACTTGGCTCGAGCTCATGAAGAATTGTAGAGGCTTAGTTCGGGCTCGAGATCGGCTCATTTTTAGTATGATGACCCTAAGTAAGCTTAGGGTTGATTCAAGCTCGTTAAAAGTACATTTATTAATACTCTACATCCCTAATTCCTCAAATATATTTTTTTATTTTAATATATAAATATAATAATAATGTATACTATATATAGGCTCGTTTAGGCTCGCAAAGCTCGTCTCGAGCTTGTTTAATAAACGAACCTCATACTTAGGCTCGAGCTCGGCTTGGACTCGTTTAATTCAATCTCAAGTCAAACTTTTAATGAGTCGATCCCGAGTAACTCGGCTTACTTACACCTCTAGGTACGATACAATCCTTATGGCCTTCACATATATCTTATATGTTATTAGAGTTTGTGTCTCGCACCCTTATGACTTAACGCATCCTTATATATCTTCATCAAGTGTTCATCTCTGAAGGGAAGTTTTATTTTATTCCAAATTGATACGAACTGTCATATAAATATATATGTTAGAATCATTTTTCTATCCATAAAAACCCATTTTGAAGTATAAGGGATAGACTCCACATATATCTTATCAAGATTTAAAAACAATATATATCTATCCTTTAACTTAAATGTAGTATTGTATACACCTTTCATCCCTTTATGGGTTTATCCCATGTATTTGTGAATTTGAACTTTATTATTGTTGTTGAGATAAGAAAATATATGAAGAAATCATGACATATACTTGTATATTCCAAAGTTTAACACTCATGTTAATTATAATTATCACAGAAGGAAAATCACACTGAACGTGATAAGTTCTAAAAATAAATCAACAAATCATATAGTTTTAGACGCCTTCAATCCTTTGAACTTGAACATAAGAAAAATGTCTCTATTCTCTAATAAGGGTTTAAATAAAACGTCTGAAAGAGATATTCACATTTTTTATTTAGAAAAAGAATCTTCATATATTGAGTTGATATGAATTAATTTATTAAGTTGTTTACTTGAAATAGCAATAAAGGGTAAGGTAGTAATTGGAGGTGGCGCACGTGGGAAGCCGGTTCAATAAGCTGGTCAAATCGTCAACAGTAACGCCGCACGAGGACTGAGTTCAGCCAGCCCGCACGAACCAAGGCCGTAAAAAAGTAAGCATATCGGGTAACACCCTTCTCCAGATAACACATCTCAATGTCAAGGTGTTAATAAATATACTTTGATTAAAATTTTCAATATGGCCCCTTAACTTTCATTATTATAAGATTCAACGAGGTCGACTTTCATGATATGAAATTCGGTCACCAAACCCAACATTTACTATTCTATTGTCCGTAATATATGAGGACACTCATAAATTAGAATGTAAATGGATTAAAAAATCGAGTCCATTATATATAAGGCTAGTATGATCATTAATTATCTATTGAACCTTAATATTCCAATAGTTAAAGAAAGAAACTCATAGATTTAAGAATATCATATGGTTTGTAGTTTATAAACCAATCACCAGTCAAATGACGTAACAGGAGAGGATAACAAAGGATAAGTTTGATGTTGGCAGTGTTAATGTATCTAACATCGGTATGATATGATTTTATAAGTTGTTATATGTGTTAGAATCTCCTTCTATCCATAATGATTATTTTGGAGACAATCTTGAGGTTCATATATTTCATATTATCAGAGTCGGAATCCAACCCCCGTGATTGAACATATCTTTGTCTGGTCTCATCAAGCTTCCACCCTTGAGGATGAATATTAATGTATCTTACATTGGTGTCACGTATCTCACATTGGTGTCACACGGTCCCTTAAGTCTATATATATATTGGGATTTTTTTTCCTCTACAATGACTCATTTGAATAGACTATTTAGCTACATATATATTTATAGGAAGATCATGTGTTCAAATCCAGACATGATTTCGTTTCATGGATAGGTGGGAGGCCAGACAACAACTATACATTGCATGGATTAGCATCTTCGCTCAAGGTGAACCTATTGAAAAATTGTAGACTTGCATAATGACTTTACAAAAAAATATTTCTCAACGAGAAAATATGAAACATTTATTATATTTCCAACTTAAAAACTATGTGAAATACAAACATATGAAAATGTTATAATTTATAAACTACTTAAGGGTTTCACTTGACACTTTTTTTTATTTCTTTACCAAAGCCAATTACATTTGCCTTTAACGCTAACCTCATTATCGTTTAACCTCATTATCATTTGGTCTTTAAAACACCTAACAATTTCAAGTCTTATAATATATCTTGTATAACTCATTGAAACCCCATGCAACTTCAAATTGTACAGTCAAGTTTTTATTATTTTGAGTAAATTCAAGATTCCATGTGAATATTGTTGTTGCCTGCTCAACTTGTTATACCCGTCCTTTTTTGTAATAAAAAAAATTAGTAAGTACCATGGTTAGCTTTGTCCCTTGTGTACAATGAATAATATAATGCTTAAAAGTGTGTAGGTTTTTGCACACAATGCAGAGAATTTATCTTATTATCCGTTTGTTAGCCTCATGCCCTCAAACATCATTTCCCACGACATACATCAATTATTTTAATATAAAATAGATTTCAAAACAAAATTCAAAATTACATTCAAGAAAGATCTTATTCCTTTTTTCTTGGTGCAAACAATGATTCCTGTTAAAACAAAGAAAATAAAACACAAAAATCTAAACCCCACTTTATCTCCATAGTGTTCAAAGGAAACTAATCCATAGACAATTCTTCGTACTTTAAAATATTGTATTGTATAATTTTATAAAATATATATTGTTGTGTAATCGACATTTCTCGAAAACAACTTCAATTGATTGATCTTGAATCTATAATGAGTTACCATAATGTTTTTAACAATTTATACTTTAAAATGATTGTATTGTATAATTATATAAAGCATAAACTGATGTGTATAAAAAAAAAAAAAAAAACTAGGGTAATTCGTTATATATAGATTCAAGAACAATCGGTTGAAGTTGTTTTCGAGAAATGTCGATTACTTATACAAATGCAATGCAAATGTAAAGTATTATATAAAGCATAAACTGATGTGTATAAAAAAAAAACCTTAGGGTAATTCGTTATAGATTCAAAAAGAATCGGTTGAAGTTGTTTTCAAGAAATATCGATTACTTATACAAATGCAATGCAAATGTAAAGTTCCCATACAAATGTTATGAAATTGTGAAATAGAAATACATAATGGTGAGTCTTGACAATGTGAAGATGTTTAAGGGTGAATAAACAAAATTAAAGTTAGGGAATATTATATTGAGATAAAAGTTGGAGGTAGTGTGTCGTGTGGGTAAGGGGATGTGGGGTCGAGGGTTTGTGTTCTTTTGGGGCAAAATAATAAAAATTAAGTTAAATTAAAAAAGAAAGGGAACAGCTTGACCATGACAGTGTGTTGGTTTGACTGTACTGAGTTCGGCCATATCTGGTCTTTTGTTTGACCGAAAGTTTTGTGCCTGGTCCAAGACGCACCCCACCTTCCTCCATTTGATTAGTGACACGTTACCTTCTTTCCTCCTTTTATATTTTCATAAATCAAATTCCTCACTTTTAAAATTAAGATGGTTTACTCTTTTAATAATTGCAACTTAATATGGTACGTGACTTAAAAAATAATTAATCACCAATCAATAACAGCCAATATTATACATACAAACTATGATACAAACCTAAAATAATCATAATGAAAGTAAATTTATTTATCTATTTATTTAAAGAAGATATATACAAATTATATAAGCTCTAACGTCACATACCTACTCTAAAATAAAAAAATAAATTAACAAAAGTAAATAATTACCGTATCTATGTGTAGCTTTCTATATTCATACATATACTCTAGATACTAAAAACAAAATGAGAAGATAAGTAAAACATTTATATAAGTTGAATAATTAAGAATAATTAGATATAGGCAAAACATTTAAGTAACTAATAATAAAAGAATAATTAATATAAGTTGAAGAGTTAGAAGTTTCAATTGAATATTTAAGTAGTATAAGCTATGAATTTTGAAGTTTCAAATTTATATGATGCAACAATTTGAATTATATTCATTAGAATGACCAATGTAATGTATTATATATATATATATATATATATATATATATATATATATATATATATATATATATATATATATATATATATATATATATATATAACTCTCGAAGGCAGTTGTCATCACAAAATGATCACTAATTGACAAGTTTACACCAATATCTCAATTATCAGACTTTGTGGTAGATTACCAATGGATTCGTGACAGATTTATGATGGATTTTCAATGGATTAGTGGCAGATTTCCTACAAAATTTTACTAAATTTACATTTGATGGGAAAATTTGAGGATAGCCCGAACTACTCCATGCTACATACTAAATCCACCATGTACATGTTTGCTATGAACATATCATATGTGTATGTTCGATTATGAAGATACAAAATGTTCATAAATGAACATAGTTATTTTTATATGGTTACATTGTTTTATAAACACACACACACACACACATATATATATATATATATGTGTGTGTGTGTGTGTATATATATATATATATATATATATTATTTCGACAATTCCAAAAAATAAAGTTGATAAAAGCCAAAAGGGAATAAGAATTCATCCTCAAGTAGAAACCTAAGGTGAGTAAACATGTTTCCCCCCTTGACAATTTGTACCTAAATACATGGTTATTGAGTCATCGTTAAATTGTGTGTAACACCCTTTTCGAGGTATTTCTATTTTTCAACCTAAAAATGAAATTGTTTTGCAAAATAGGTCCTTACATTAGGCGTACCCAAAGTGTACATCGGGTGTAAGGCATTAAAGGATCGCAAACCTTGTTGAGTACACTGACGTACACGCTGAGTACGTTGGGCATACTCATATTGTTCTTAAACCTTAAATTTTTAAGGTTATGTCCCCTATTTAAGCCTATTTTTCCTCCTTGGACCTTCTTACGATCAACATCCATCCATCTTAGCCCTAATATTACAACCCTAACCCTTGAGTGTGATTTTTGAAGCCTTTAAGTGATTTTTAAGTGTTCTTGGTGGTGAAGGGGGTCATTGAAGAAGTATAGGTGCACTCAAGCTCTTAGATCCAGAATCTACACCTCATTGTTCATCTACAAAAGGTATAAAGTTAATACCTTGAGGCTTGCTTTGCTAGATTTTGTTTGAGCTTTAGTTTATGTTCATTTTGTCCCAAAACCTTGGTCTTTGTGAGTATAAACTACTCCAGACCATTTGAGTTGTCCTTTCAGACGGTTAGAGTGCATGGTGTCATAAAAATGCAAGCTTTGTCTTTTCCTTTCATCCATACATGAGCTATGGAGTTTTTGGTAGTGTTCGAAGTTGGGATTTTGGGATTAAGCTCTCTTTAGGCATGTTAAGGCATAAAGTTGCAGACTTTATGGATTAGAATGCCTTTTAGGTTCAGATATGAAGTTAGGGTAAAGTGTCTTAATGATTAAGAGCTCAAAAATTAAGATTGAGTTTAACCCAAGTGCATTGAGCGTAAATATAGCTACGCCCAACGTAGCTAGCTCAGATCCTCATCTCAGCTTTTGTGCTCTATGACCAGCATACGGCTTCGGTACGTTGCATTAAAGGTCAAATGTGTTAAACTTTGACTTTTTCACCAAGTATGAATTTTGGTCAATTGGTGAGGGTTTTGGTCTTGGAAGGGTCAAAATGGTCTTTTGCCCAAATTGTGGATTAGACTTTGGCTTGGGACTAGTTAAGTATGAAAAATTACCTTAATTGTTAATTAGGCTTATTTTGTGTGATTAATATGCGGAGTCTAGTTCTGACAGTTTGGGTGTAAGTTCTATTAGTCTTCTGTGCAAGTTGAGTCTTCTCACTCTTTTTACCTATATGATAGAATATATGTGTTAACTAGTTGAGTCTATTTGTTGTTACTGTGATATGTGTTATTGTGTATGATGAAACTTCGTGTAGTCTCCATGATTGTGTGGTGTTTTCCCACTAAGACTTCGGGTAGTCTCCAGGGTTGTTTATAACCCATAATTGTTTGTTTATTTTGAGTTGTATCTGATACTTTTGGGGAACTCACTAAACTTCTGTAATACCTAGAAATTTAAAAGGTTAAATATGAAAATAAAACATTATTTCTAAAGACCAACTCGTCGAGTTTAAGAAATAAACTCGACGTGTTGAAAAGTTGGGACGCGCATTTTGAAAGACCAACTCGATGAGTCGGGGAGGATCAACTCGACGAGTTGGATAGGGTTTGGGAAACCCTAAATTCAGGATTTTGCATCCTGTTTAAACACCTTATGCTTTAGGGTTTGGCCTCATTTCCAACCTCCACTGTTCTAACCCTAGTTCTCGAAACCCTAATGTTACTGTGAGTGATTGTGAGCCTTTTTGAATGTTCTTGTGGGTGTTTGATGCTCTTGGAAGGAAGGAAAGTTTGAAGGAACAAGGAAGAGTTGCTAGATCCAGAAACCTCACTCCATTTTCGTCACTTTCTGGTAATCATGTCTCAAACTTGACTAATAGTTGATTAGATCTCTTTCTTATCATATTTTGCTTGTTTTTTGTCAAAATGATATGGTTCTTGAGAGTTGGACGCCCCAAATGGAAATCACTTCATATCTAGAGTCTTGAAGGACTTTCATGGAATAAAGGTGCCAACTTTATGGCCATGGAAGTCCCATGCAACTTCTAAGCCACCATTTTAGCACTTGGAGATTCTTATGGCCATGCATGAGGAAAAAGCTAAGACTTTACATGATCATTGAGTCCATAGAGTCCATATCTATGATCTTATATTCCATATTGTAGTTATGGTGATGTTGGGATTAAGAATTTGGCCTTTTTGGGTTAGGGTTTGGACTTAATCCATTTAGGAAACAATATTAATGGGTAAAGTTGGAAACTTGAACCTTTTAGAGGTATTTTGAGTTGAGATATGAAGTTTAGGGTTCAGATCTAAAGGATACTCACTTAATGAGTTAAGAAGGGGCTAACAGACTAAGGAACTTGATGAGTTCAAGGAAGGACTCGACGAGTTGAGGTGGAGTGTCTCAATTCCGTTGAAAGGAAGAACTCGGCGAGTTCAAGGATGGACTCGAAAAGTTAGATCGCGAAATCACAATTATGTGATTCATAAGAACTCGGCGAGTTGAAGAGTAAACTCGATGAGTTGAGTCAATTTGGAGCGTTGACTTTGACTTTGACTTAAATGTTGACTTTAACCTCAACTTGACCTTGGGAAGGTTATGAAGTATGGAATGAATTCAAAAGGTAAGGCCTATTAGAGGGATTGGACCCAATTTAGAAATTAGGCCATCGGTAGGCCATGCATAGGCTTGGGAATTCTACCTAGTTTTGGGCCTTTCATGTTATGGTTTTGGGCCTTGGGCATGGACCAAATTAGATAAGGGGTAAAATGGTTATTTTACTCTAAGAAGGATTATTGGTTTTGACTAAGTGTTATTTTGTTAATGACAGCTCGGGGAGTCATCGGAGCAGCCGTTAGAGATTCCTTATCATGATATTTTGCATTCAACTTTGTGAGGTGAGTTTTCTCTTGTAGGAACGATTCGAAGGAACCAATGTCGACTCGTTTATGTATGTTACTGTAATGCTCTGTTCCAAATTGACTCCTGGTCTAAGGCGGTGGCTCAAAGGTCGGGCATTATAAGTATTATGACTCTTGGGAAGGTAAGATCTAGCCCCTTTGGGGTGCGAGTGATGTATTAGAAGCGATCTGGGTGTTCAGTTCGTGTTTTGGAGCCAAGGGGTATTTCGGTAAAGTGGTAGTTTAGGTTTTTGTAGAAAATGGATTTTTGTTCAGAAGGTCTTAATAAAGGTTTGACTTTTTAGAAGTGTAGGGCTTCTTGTCACCTTTCCATGGATATAAGGATCGTCGGAATCGGGCTTATAACGAAGAAGTTATGGCCTTCGGAAGTTTCGTGGTTTTTTAGGCTTAGCCGAGTACACGGGGCGTACTCAAAGTGTACGCGGGTCATACCAGCAAAGAAGGTAGTATGTTGGGCATACCCTGGAGTACGTTGGGCGTACTGACCAAGAGGATCGAGAATGTTCCTCGGAGTACGTTGGGCATACCATATGTACGTTGGGCGTACTCCAGTCAGATCAGAACCCTATTTTATGGTCTTGGACCCTATTTAAACTCCTTATATCTTAACCTAACCCTAATATCTTCAGCCTCTACCCCTCTAAACCCAAAATTTGTATTATACCATTCATGGTGGCATTTTGAGCTTATGGAGCCCATTTTTGGAGTATTTGGCTCATTTTCAAGAAGGTGGAGTTAGATGCACATATGGAGATCAAGAAGAAGCTTACGGATCTGGCCTTTGTGACTCATTTTTAGCTTGATGATGGTATAAAGCTTTGAACTTGACCTTTGAAAGCTTGGATCTATTATGTTGAGTTTTTGGATCTTTTGGTCCCAAGAATGGAGCTTTATGGTTCCAAATTCGTTTTTAGGCTTGGGGTTGCCACCCTTGATGCTATTTGAGTCCCTAAGGTAGAAAGTTGCCATCTTGATGGTCTTAATGGGTTTATGCTTGAGTTAGGGTCACTTTTATGGAAGTAGAATGCCATTTTTGGAGTTTGGGTTTGTTTGGGGAATCCAAAGTCACCAAGTCAGTGACTTTATGGGTTTAGACGTTAAGTATAGCTCAGATCTGTGATTTGGATTTGTTGGATCAAGTATTAAGCACTTAATGGATGTTGTGCATGAGTTGTTTATACGCTGGGCGTACTATGTAGTACGATGCGTGTACAGTCCATTTGCTCAGTACGCTAAGCGTACAGAAGAGGTACAATGGGCGTACGCTCTCAGGAGGACTTGGACCTTGGTGAACTTTGGACCTTTGGGCCCTAATGGTTTTGGGCCTGGACTTGTAGTTTGTTGGATTTGAATATATCTTGGGTTAATATTGGAATAGTTGGGCCTATTAGGCCTTGTGGCCCAATATAGAAATGGACTTCACATTTATGGGCCTCGGTTTGGGCTAATTCTTGGAATTGGTTGTTGTGGGCCTTCGTGGACCAATTGGGTCAGGATTGTTGACTATGGAGAATATTGAGCATTAGTATCAAGTCCATTAGAAAGGTATGGGCCTAATTTGGATAATTGGGCCATTCATGGTTTTATGTACATTATAATGTTAGGCTTTTGTTTTGGGTTTGGGCCTTAGTTTTTGATCATATTGGGTCAGGGGTAAAATGGTTATTTTATCCCATGCATGGATTAAGGATTATGGTATGGGACCCAATTGCTAATTAGGTATATTGATTGGTAGTGACAGCTCGGGTAGCTGGCGGGGCAGCAACTAAGGAATTCATGCGGGAAGCTTCTGCAGTGCAAGGTAAGTCTTCTCACCGTACCCATTGGTCTAAGGCACCAAGGCCGGACCATCATGTGATTATGGTATATGTGTTAGTCATTATGTGATTTGATATGCTATGTGATTGTGTGTTATTGCATGGAAGACCTCGGGGGGAGCCCGTGGCATTCGATGTAAGACCATGTGGGGTAGCCCATGGCATTCCTAGGTAAAGACCATGTGGGGGTAGCTCATATCACAATGGTGTAAGACCCTAGGGGGAGCTCACCGCATCCTTACAGGTATATGTGTGTTATGTGTAGATATTTTGTGATATATGATATGTTTAGGTTATATGTGTTATGCTAGTTGTCTTTGTGATACTTTCATGGAAGACCCCAGGAGGAGCCCGTGGCAATTAGATATAAGACCAAGTGGGGTAGCCCATGACATTCTCAGGTTAAGACCATGTGGGGTAGCCCATGACACAATGGTGTAAGACCCTACGGGGGGGGGGGGGGGGGGGGGGAGGCCACGGCATCCTTACAGGTTTTTGTATGTATGGCTTATGTGTTATATGTAGATTTTGTAACTAGCTGGAAATGTGACACATGTAGCCTTTATAGAAACAAGATATGTGATATGTGGTTTATGTGTATGGTATGCTCTGGTAAACTCACTAAGCTTCGTGCTTACAGGTTTTGTTTATGGTTTCAGGTATCATCGTTTTGGAAAGGAATGGTTCGGATTGATCGCAGTGCACACACCTATGATTTCCGCAATGAATGATTTTGGGATTAACTCTGATAAATGTTTTACTTAATGATGATTTGAATTGTTTAGAATAAATGGTATCAATGTTTAGCTATATTAAAAATGAATTTTTTTACCTTTGATTTTTGGGTCGTTACAGTTAGTATGTCCAGGACTAAGCTCTGATGTCGGGCAATACCCGATGTAGGTTATTATGTTTCCGGATTCCAATCCTAAGTGCCCGCGGAATTTTTGTATGCTTGATGTCTTCATGATTCTTGTGTGTGCTTGTTTTATATGTTTTCGGGCGGGGCACGAGGAATGTTTATATGTATGTCTCCCAACTACGGTTCGATGTCGGGTGGTATCCGATAAAGGAATGCATGTTTAGTTATACTTGTTGTCTTTATGATACTTGTATGTGCCTGGGAGGGAGGTGAATGTGGGTGGGGTCCCGTATCTCATCACTAGCTGAGTGTGGACAGGGTTTCATATCTCATCATTAGCAGAGTAGGGGCGAGTACCATGATAGGAGAGGCCTTAGGACTAGAATATATAGTACTGTGTATGGTTCTTTATGTGCTAGCATGATTATATGTTATCGTATGTATGTGTATAGCAGGCGGGGCTAGTGACAGGCAGGGCCTGGGAGAAACAGATTTATATACCGATTGGGGCTCGATGTTAGGCGGGGCCTGATGCCGGACTCTGTCTGATGTTGGGATGGCCCGAGGAAGGGGCGGCGGCCCAGTTTATGTGATTATGTGTATGGTATGTGGTAGTTTGGGGAGAATCACTAAGCTTCATGCTTACAGTTTTTAGTTTTGGTTTCAGGTACTTTCAGTAGCAAGGGGAAGAGCTTGATATGACTGTAGTGCACACACTATTTGTTTAGCATCGGATGTTATACTCTAATGTATTGACATGTGTTTTGATATGATACTCTGATTTGATACGATGACTTATGGTTTGGATGACATGATTTTGGTGACTATGGTTTATTTAATAATTAAATATGAAATTTTTTGTCATGATTTTTGGGACGTTTCATATTGGTATCAGAGCCTTGGTTTGAGGGATTTGGGTACACTCTTGGGTGTGTCTAAACTCAAACTAAGGACTTGGTATAAATTTTTTAAAAGAAAGACCATTCTTACAAAAAGGATTTTGAAAAGAGAAAAGGGTGTGGTGCATGCAATTAGCCAAGCTCAAGTAAGTTCTCCCAAATTACCTATACAAGTTGTTATGTTATGATTATTAGAATTGCATGATAGATTAGTTTTAAGGATCTAGGAATGATGCCTTGTATGCCTGATATATGAGTATGAGAACTGCATGCTTGTTTAGGGCTAAGGATCTATGAACTATGCCTTATATGCCAGCTATATAAGCTTATTAAACTGTATACTAGTATTGATTAGTCAGTAATATGATAGCCCGAGTAGGATATGCTTGATTATGTTTACTCAATGCTCAAATGTTGCTTGCTTTGTGCTATTAGGAGTCCTGGTTATCTTTAATTAACTAGTAAACGAATACATTAATTTACATATTCTGACGACTAAATAATTTAAGAAGGTTAGGTCTAGCCCTATTTTGTAGCTCTTGTCTGAGTCCAACCGTTGTAGGGTAGGACCTCTCATTCGAAGAATGATTTGGTCTTAGTAATATGTAATGGTATTCGTGAGCTAGTTAGGAAGAGATAGCAGGGACTTCTTATGCAGCTGATCGCGGAGAGTAGGTTGGAGATTACCCTAGGGTAAGCATAGGATGAGATTAGCGCAAGAAGTAGTAGTAGTAGAAGGGACTTGCTGGAGTCAAGGCAGTTCTTGAGGAAAGTACGGATAAATGTGGAAGGTAGTATGGGCCCATACTACTGAAAGCAGAGGATCTGTACTTAAATCAAGGAAGGCTGAGATAACGCCAGAGAACTTGTAGTATGTGTGATCCCTCGAGTTATGACAAGTATATTGATGTTTGTTATGGTGTATTTTCAGTATGGTGATGCTATGCACTAGACCAGTTGGCAGTTCAGGTGCCGGTGAAAAATCGGGCTTAGGCTCTCGAGTTGGGCAGCTCAACAAGCAGATGACAGAGTTCATTTCATTTAAGGTTGTGCGTAGTATTTTAGACCAGACTCTTGTGATCTTCGGTACGGTTAAGGTGGGCATCCTAGAGAAACTTGATGAGAGGTTGGGTGCATTCCGCACCGAGATGGTAGCTATGCTAGGGGCGCGTACGATGACATTCAGGTAGTTCCGAGCTTGTGGAGCTCCAGACTATCATGGGGCATGGGACCAAATTGATAGCAACATGTGGTTGGATGATGTCGCCAATGCCTTCCATATGAGTCGATGTCCCAAGGGGGACAAGGTCCAACTTGCTTCCTGTCTTCTGAAGGACAGAACACGTGACTGGTGGGAGGAGGTCGGACATGCCATTGGAGATGATGCAGCTTTAGATGTGATGACCTGGAGTGACTTCTCAGCCAGGTTCTGCATTGAGTTTGCAGCTGTGATTGAGGTGTAACAACTTTCTACAGAGTTCCAGGACCTCCAACAGACTACGGAGACGGTGGCGGAGATCACCGCCAAGTTCAGGGAGAGGACCCTTCTTGTTCTGTAGTATGTAGCAGACGAGGAGATGAAGAAGGCCCAATATCACGAGATGCTGAGGAGCGACATTAGGCAGTTTGTGAGCCTGTCTAGCTGCAATACGCTGGAGGATATGATCGCTCGAGGCAGGGAGAGGGAGATCGACTTAGAGGCAGAAAGGAAGAGGAAGCCCGATGAGGTTCAAACATCCACGAGGTCGGGAAAGAGGCCCAAGGTATCAGATTCTAAATTGAGGGGTCATTAGGATCGTAGCAGCTATGGCAAGTACGACAAAACACACGAGGGTGGATGTACGAGTGGCAGTGGTGGTGATTTTGGCTGCTTCAAGTGCGGTCGGATCAGTCTTTATAGTAGGGATTGTACTGCTACCACCACCCAGGGATCAGACTTGATCTGTTTTCATTTCATTCAGCGGGGCCATAAGAAGGCCCAATATCCAAGTTTGGTTACAGTGGGACAGATGATGGCACCTGCCGCTGCTACATTAAGGATTACTGACAGCCGTTAGGGCTGGGTAGAGGCGCTTGCTGATGCTTTCAGCGACTTCTGAAGATACCTCGACTATCTATAATTGTTCTACCCACTTTGCTACTCATACTGAATCGATGTTGTTGGAACCAACCTGCTTATCTCTCATCTGACTACTCAACTTCCAATAACTCGAGCCTTCCATCCTGAAATAATACTACCTGCCTAGTTATCCTTGCAGATCACTTATACTTGGCAGAAGACTCAGCTGATCCTGCTAAGAAGGACTTGCCATTTCCAAATCAACCAACTATACCTTTAGCACTTGCATTCCATCACACATACTAATACTGTCCATAACACTGAAACTATCTAAAACATTGAACTGCCTGGAATACTGAACTGACTGAAACACTGAACTGCCTGAAACACTGAACTGTATGAAACACTGAACTTTCTGAAACACAGAACTGCAAGAAACACTAAACTGCCTGAAACGTTGAACTGACTGAAACGTTGAACTGCTATATGGCTGCTTCCTAAAATATCTCAAGACCTTCCTGGTCTCCAATCATTCGTCGGTTATCTGCAACACTGAGTTCCAACTCAACTGTGGAGTCCAAGAACTCCTTACTTAGTTGCTCCCACGACTTCTGAAAATAATCTTTCTCTTGAACTAGTTTCCACTAGTCATCATGTTACTGTGGCTCTAACAACCTCCCGGTCCAACCGATCGGGTCCATACGTCGAATCCTGACATTAACAAATCTAAGAAAAAAAAAATGATGGCTCCCAGACTAACGGTAGCCCTTAACATACACGAACCCAAGCGGTCCACTGCTTCCCTGATCTCATAACTATGGTGACGATCTACTGACAAATCGCCGACTTTAACCATAGCTGAACCATTTGGAAAATCCGAAATCCAACCCGTGGATTCCCATATCCTCACTGTTGCACCCGAACTGGTGGGTACTACTACTTCCCCCACGTCTAAACAACGCACTCATGCTGCCTACTAGACTGATAAATGCTACAGCTACACCCGCAGACTTACAACTCTCTAATACTATCTAGCTGCTAGTGAATGCTACGGCTACCCCTCGCAGACTTACAACACTATACTACTATCTAACTGCTAGTGAACGCTACGGAGACCCTCGTAGACTTACAACACTCTACTACTATATGACTGCTAGTGAATGCTACGTCTACCCCCGTAGACTTACAACACTCTACTACTATCTGACTGTTGCTTGAGAAATGTTGCGGCTTTCCTGCCATTCTACCATGCTCTGAAGGTTGTCTCTGTCACTGCCTACTAACACGAAAGCATCTCTTGTTGACTGTTCTCAAGATCCTCATTCCGACTCACTAGAGTCCTACAGGTGGTTCTCCAACCCTGGATTCCCAACCAGCTACTAACCATCTCGATCATATGAACTAATTGTTGGGAAGTTCCTCAAACTCCCAACCTGAACTCCTCAATCCATCAATCGATGTACTACTATCTTTTCTTCTCAGAGATCGCGTACTCATTCTGGATATGCGTACTCTTACCCTTGTATACTCGGAGGGTTCTCCCCCACTTGGATCCAGCTAACTTCTTACTGCTGACTGGTCGAAAGGATTCCCCAACCTTCCTTCCATGAAAAGGGGCAATCCGCTACCCGCCCACGTTTACTTCTGTTGGCGCTCCAAATAACTCTTACCAGATCTGAACCATTCCTGCTTAACTAGTCGCGCACTCTTCAATCCTTCACTATATTTGCTCTAGTGACTGCATCCTGAGAACTTGCGTTCAGGGTAAACATCTCCAACTCACTTCCCTACTATCTGCTAGATACTTCACTAGAAGCTTTAAATCGTCACTACTAATGATATAAATGATCAATACCCGAATGACATCTTCCGAAAGTAGTGAGGCACTACTGAATCTTACACATACATGCTACAGTCACCGCATCTGAAGTAACCTGATCAAGAGGGGACGACCTCCAATTTACCATTCTAATTCCAAGATATGCAAATGGCATATAACTTAACCATAGGCAGGTAATATAATACCCCAACACATATGCTTATTGATATCAATGCAGCAACATAACAATAATATCATGAATAATAATTGACAGGAAGGTAAGAGATACGTACCTCCATCATTCAGTGCTGCTTGAATCCTTGCTAAAATCAACCAGAATACTCGACTCCGAGCCGTGGGCGCCCTTGCCCGACCCTGTTGTCCGCTAGTGGTTCTCGAAGTCCTAGGGGTAGGAGTTGGCACCTACCCTGCTGCATACAAACTCGGACAATGGGCCTTCTTGTGACCCCTCTGATTACAATGAAAACATATTGGATCAAGCCCCTGAGCAATGGTGACAATACACTCTCTGCTAAAATGGCCAATCCGGCCACACTTGAAACATCCAACATCGTCACCACCTCTACGCCTGCACGCACCCTCGTGCGTCCTACCACACTGCCCGCATCGACTGCGGCTCTGATAGTCCCTCGGTCTCGAATCTGACCCCTTAGGCCTCTTGCCTGAACCTGTGGCTACCTGAGTCTCATCCGTTTTCCTCTTCATTTTCGACTCCCTGCCCGACTCTTGTTCATGCGTTACCTCGTCGACCCCATCCATCGTCTGAACAACTGTTGTCTGATCCTGGAGCTTCACGGTCAACCTACCAGTGACCTGTCCAACGATGTTGGGAAGCTCCTCACGAATGGCTCGCGCAACCTCGTTGACTATCCAATCACGCAGAAGTCTCTCCTGGAGACAAGGTACCCTGCTTACTCCCGTCCCCTGATGGCAAGAGCGAAAAATGGGATCTCCCTCCTTGATGGATCCCTGAACTCCATAAGAATCGGGATCTAGACGAGCCCCAAACTGCCCTGAAACTATCCCAGCCCTAATGGCCTCAAGACGACTGTCCATAAGCTCCACAATGGCCTCTCTAACCGAGCCGAAAATCACTGGAGTCTGATCAATGATGTTGCACATAATTTCTGCAGAAATGACATCTCTCATCTAATCATCAAACTGTCCGGCTGTAGAGCCTGAGCCAGATCCTTTCCCGGCACCTGAACTGCCAACTGATATCTCGCGCAACGTCACCATGCTGGAAACACATCACAAAATTGATCAATATACATACCGCTCCTGAGGGATCTTTCACACACTTTACTAGTTCCCTGGTTTTGCCTCGGCCCCTCTTGAATCGAGTACAGATCCTCTGCTTTTAGTAGTACGAGCCGATACTACTTTCCACATCTATCCGTACTTTCCTCAAGAGTTACCTCAACTCCACCAAGTCCCTTTTTTTTCATCTGCTAATCTTTGCTACTCTTATCCTAGGCTTGCCCTAGGGAACCTCTGACTCCACCCATATAGTCCTCAGCTGCTGATGGTCTCCTCGTAATGCCAATTAGCCACCACCTGAATACCATCACATGTGATGAGGCTCAGATAATCCTTCGAGTAAAAGACTCATCCCCACAATGGTTAGACTCAGACGAGAGCTGCACAATAGGGCCAAATCCAGCACGTTGAGATTATTCAACCGTGATCACATGTGATGTGACGTATTCACCTAATGGCTAACTCCCATCACTCAGAGTCCCACTAAGCATAGAGTAAGCAACATTCGGATAAAGGAAACATACTCATGCAAACTATTCTCATAATCAAGAAACTGTACAAGCATACAATGTTGAACTCATACTATCATGCATAACCTAAACAGGTTATCCTACTGCTATCTACTCAATACTAACATGCAATTCTCATAAGGCTGAAACACATAAGCAGACACATAAGCCATCCTCCTAGATCCTTAGTCCTATACTAGCATGTTGTTCTATTAAAACTGAAACTGATAATCATAAACTTGTATGGGTAATTTGGGAGTACTTACTTGAGCTCGGCTGATTGCATGCATCACACCCCTTTTCTCTTTTCAAGTTATTTTCTTTCTAAATATTCTTTTCACTTTTTCTAAAACTCTTTTCTTTTCTCAAACTCCTTTTTACCAAAAATTCCTTTCGAAAATGTTTTTCTTTTGAAAACCTTTTACCGATTCCTTAGTTTGAGTCCAGACACACTCTCAAGTGTGTCCGAATCAATCAAACCAAGGATCTGATACCAACTTGTAACGACCCAAAAATCACGACTAAAAATTTCTTTTAAAACATTACTACAACCATATTTACGAAAACCGCATCATAACTCATAACATAATTTATGAGTATTAATCCAAAACATAATCTTATTATCAGAGTAACATTCCCAGGCTAACTGACTATGGTGTGTGCACTGCAACCTCTCCGAGCTCCTCTTTTGAAACTGAGTACCTGAAACCAAAAACTGAAACCATAAGCACGAAGCTTAGTGAGCTCCCCCAAACTACCACATACCATACGATAACATATAAAGCACATATTGGGCCTTGCCCATTGCATCGGACCGAGGTCCGGACTAACTGGGTCCTTTCCACCTGCATCAGACCGAAGTCCGGAAACTGACTGGGACCTTGTCCCCTGCATCGGACTGAAGTCTGGAAACTGACTGGGACCTTGTCCCCTGCATCGGACCGAAGTCCGGACTAACTGCATCGGATCGGAGTCCAGAACTAACTGAAAATAACATAACATAAACATATCAACTAGCATGGACACACATATACTGCATACTGCATTGGGCCGTAGCCCGGAACACATAACACATAAATCTTGTCTGAGCCGCGAAGGCATCAAACATACTAACTACTGCATCAGAACGAAGTCCGGAAACTAATACTAGTTAAACGGGCTGACATTGTGGCCTTAGACCTGTTCCTACTGGAAGGAAACTCACCTGAACTGTTGAGCTCTGCTGATAACCCTCTGGCTGTTAACCGACAACCTTCTGAGTCGCTGCTCCTCTAGCTCTCTGAGCTACCAATATCAAAATGATACTTAGTCTGACAGTCCTCCAAAAGTCAACTAAGTCAACTCTTGACAAAGTCAAAGTCCTGGTCAAATTCAACATTCCAGGTTGACCCTACTCACCGAGTCAACCTACTGACTCGCCGAGTTCATAAGCTCAAAAACCCCTTTCATTCGCGAATCGACTCGCCGAGTCAGACCATGACTCGCCGAGTCTACTGATTTCCGAATCCTGACCTGTCCATCTCACTGAGTCCCCACTCAACTCACTGATCTGAGTCTTAACTCGAAGGGTTTGGGGTTTCACGACCTGACTCGCCGAGTCCAAGGAAATCTTCAACGGACTCGCCGAGTTGTTCTTCTAACTCGTCGAGTTGCTGCCTAACTTCATCCAACTCTCCGAGTCCACCCATGTGACTCGTCGAGTTCCTACACGACTCTAAGTCTGGTATCTAGCCCGACTCGCCGAGTCATCTCCTAGACTCGTCGAGTCCATACGTGAATTCCCATAATCTTGAGTTACAGAGCTATTCCTATGCTCCAAACCAAAGATCTGGGTTTCTAGAGTCCATTAGCAACATAAAGTTGCTACCTTTATGTGCTTCTTGTCCCCTAATTCCAAAAATCAAGCTAGAAAGGAACTTAACTCATGGGGAATGGATTTTGCGTAGCAACTAACACGGCTTTCTGCATCTAAGATCCAAATAGAGCTCAGATCTGGAGTTTCAACTCCAAATCTAACTTGTGCACCAAATTCTCATCACATACTCTCAAAGAAACCCTAAAACTCCATGAAAGATGGATCTAGAAAGGGGAAAGCCAAGGATAACGATTCATTACCTCGAAAACGTCCTCCAACTGAAAAGGAATTCGAATCTCCACGAAACTCCTTGGTCCAAGCTTCTTGATCTTCAAGATTTCTTCACAAAACACTTAACAATGCCCCAATTTGCTTCCAAAGGCTCTCACCTACGATTCTAGGGCTTCTAGATCTCAAAGAGGAGTAAAGAAGCTGGGGAATAGGTGTAATGTTCCTTAAATAGGATGCAAACCCCCAGATTAGGGTTTTTCTCGTTCAGACCAGACTCGCCGAGTCCCTTTTGCCGACTCACCGAGTCAGTTACTTAAATGATCCCCCGAATCCCGCTCCAACTCGTCGAGTTTCTCCCTGGACTCGACGAGTTGACCCTTTGACTTAGGTTTTCTTTCCCTTTCTTGACCTTTCTAATTTCGGGTGTTACAGAGAGTGTTCAGTATGGGTGACTCTCTGTTCAGTAGCTAGGATCAGGCGCTATCTTTAGTAGGGTTGTTCTAGGTTTGTGGTTTATTTGATGGATACCCAGGAGAAGGGTAAGACAATAGTGGTTCATGTACCGATTGTTCAGAATACCCGGATGTGTTCCCGAAGGATTTTTCTAAAGTGCCTCTAGTGAGGTAGGTGGAGTTTCAGATTGACTTGGTTCTGGGTGCGACTCCGATATCCAAAGCACCTTATCAGTTAGCACCCACAGAGATGTAGGAGTTGTCTATACAACTGTAGGAGCTGTTAAACAAAGGATTCATTCAGGTGATTAGTTAACCATGGGGAGTTCCAATATTGTTTGTGAAGAAGAAAGATGGGTCGTGTCGGATGTGTATCGACTATCGAAAGCTGAATAAGCTAACGGTGAAGTTCTATTATCCACTTCCAAGGATTGACAATTTATTTGACTGGCTTCAGGGTGCATCTTGGTTTTCCAAGATTGATATGCGTTCAGATTATCATCAGATGAGGGTCAGAGAGGAGGATACACATAAGACGGCCTTCCGAAACCGTTATGGTCATTATGAGTTCGTAGTGATGACCTTCAAGCTCACCAATGCTCTATCCATATTCATGAACCTCATAAATCGTGTATATAAGACCTTGTTGGATCGGTCTATGATTGTATTTATTGATGACATCTTGGTTTATTTCAAGACCCAGGAGTAGTATGAGGAGCCTCTGAGGGAGGTATTAGAGACTCCAAGGAGGGAGGATTGTATGCAGAGTTCTTTAAGTATGAGTTTTGGTTGTATGATGTGCAGTTTTTGGGACACCTTGTCAACCAGAACGGATTTCTAGTCAATCAGTCCAAAGTCGAGGCGGTGATGAGGTGGGAAGTTCCAAGGTCTCCATCTGAGATTCAGAGTTTCATTGGATTGGCAGGTTACTATCAGAGATTCATTTCGGATTTCTCCAATATAGCGGTTCCTTTGCCCCTGTTGATGAAGAAGATCATCACATTTCGTTGGGGGCCTGAGCAGCAGGCAACTTTTAAGACTCTGAGGCGAAGATTGTGTGATACGCCAATTCTGACCCTACCGTAGGGTGTTGAGGATTTTGTGGTGTACTATTATGCATTAATCAAGGGTTTAGGTGTAATGTTGATGTAACGGGGTCATGTGATTTCTTATGCATCAAGACAATTGAAAGCTCACGAGGCGAATTATCGTATGCATGATTTGGAATTGGGGGATGTGGTGTTTGCCCTCAAGATTTGGCAACATGACCTCTATGGGGGACTATTGTACTATCTACACGAATCACAAGAGTCTGGGTTGTTTGATGAATCAGCCAAACCTAAATATGAGGCAGCATAGATGGTTGGATACGGTGAGGTATTATGATTATGAGATCCTTTATCACCCGTGAAGGCCGATGTGGTGGCCGATGCTCTCAACCGCAAGTCAGTTGCTTCCCTAATCAGGGATGTGTGTTTGAGGATGATCGTGATTACCCCACTTTTAGAGTAGATTCGAGAGGGTCAATCTGAGGCTTTGAAGGAAGTGCATTGGAAGAGTGAGTGCGTAGTGTTTCAAGTGGCTTCCTTTAATTATGATAGTCGGGGGTTGTTGACCCTTCATCGGAGGGTGTGGGTTCCATATTGGGGTGATGCACGTCAGGTATTGATGGAGGAGGCACACAAGTCGAGATTCTATATTCATCCCAGAGTGACAAAGATGTATAGGGATCTCCGAACTGACTATTGGTGGTAATGTTTGAAGCGAGATGTAGCCTGATATATGGAGAGGTGATTTACTTGTTGGAAAGTCGAGGTCGAGCATCAGCGACCCCACAGAAAAATGGAACCATTGGAAGTTCCCGTTTGGAAATGGGAAGGTATTACAATGGATTTTATAACCAAATTTTCTAGGACAGTGCGTGGAGTGGATTCGATATGGTTCATCATGGATTGATTGAGCGTGCATTTTTCTTCAGATCTAGGAGAGCATTTCGACAGAGAAGCTGGCTGATATCTATATTCTAGAAATGGTGGCACGACATGGGGTGCCGGTTTCTGTGGTCTCTGATAGGGATGTTCGGTTTACTTTTGGGTTTTGGAAGAGATTCCACGAGTAGTTGGGTAATCGTCCACATTTCAACACAGTTTTCCACCTGCACACTGATAGTTAAAGAAAGTGAACTATCCAGAATTTGGAGGACACGCTACAGGCATGTGTTATGTATTTTGGCGGAAGTTGGGATAGGTATCTTCCTTTGGCGGAATTTTCATATAAAAATATAATCATGCCAACATTAATCAACCTCTTTTTAAGATGCTCTACGGTAGGAAGTGTAAGACCTCGATTTGTTGGGGTGAGGTCGGTCAACGGGTAATGGGAAGTACCGCCGTGGTACTCAAGATGAAGGAACTGATTCACCAGGTTCATGGAAAAATTCAGATAGCACATAGCTGGGCCCCATATTGGGGACATGATTCTCCTGAAGGTGTCATCTTAGAAAATTGTCATCCAATTCAGGAAGCAGGGCAAGCTGGGTCCCATGTATATTGGTCCCTTCATGGTGTTACCTCGGTTGGGCAAGGTTGCATATCGTTTGGATCTGACATCGGAGCTCAGTATGATCCATAGCACTTTTCATGTCTCTCAGCTGCGAAAATGTTTGGTTGATGATTTCACAGTGGTTCCATTGGAGGACATTTAGGTGGATGACCGCCTAAATTATATAGAGAGACCCATGGACATCCGTGACAGGAGGGAAAAGACTCTACGAAACAAGGTTGTGGATCTTGTAAAAGTGTGGTGGCAGCACCGAAAGGGTTCAGAGGGGAAATAGGAACTTGAGGACGAGATGAGGGAACATTACCCAGAGTTATTTATGGAAACGGACTTCGAGGAAGAATTCTAATTCATGTGGAGGAGAATTGTAACACCCGATTCAATGTATTTTTCATTTTTCCCTTGGTGAGTAAATAGTTTGCATTTTTGGTCCTTAGGGGCATTTGTGTATGTTTTGGTAGGGAGTGCGTACGCTGTGTGTACCTCCAGTACGTTGGACGTACGAAATCAGGGGACAAATGCTACTTTTGGGGTTTGGACCCTATTTAAGCAACCTTATGTCTTAAGGTTCTCTCATTTGCCAACCTTCATTGCCCTTTTAAGCCTCATTTTGAAACCTTAGCTCATCTAGAGAGCTTTTACCCCCTTTGTGTGTGTTTTAGTAGGTATTTGGTGAGCCTTGAATAATAAGAAACTAGAAGAAGGAGCTTTAATCAAGGAGGAGCTTGTAGATCCAGATTCCACTTATCATTTCCAACTTCATCAAGGTATAAAGCTTGGTCCTTCCTCATTCTATGCTTAGATCTGGGTTTTATGAAGTTTTGGTCAATTTTTGGTCCCACAAATGAGATCTAGTGGAATTTTATCACTTCAGAAGTGATGAGTTGATCCTCTTGATGTTTCTGAGATCCTTATTCCATAAAGTTAGCATATTGATGGTTGAGGATCAACCATGCATGAGCTATATCTACTTGGTGAACGTAGGATTCCAAATATAAGGTTTGAGTTCATTTGAGCCACGCAAATGCATCAAGTTAATGACTTTATGGGTTAAGATGTTACACAAGGTATGAATCTGAAACTTGGACGCTTGGTCTTATACATTAAGTGCTTAATGGAAAAATGGCTTAATATGGGGCGTACATGTCCGAGTCCCCGATCAGACGTAGCCACCGAGTACGACGTGCGTACTTCTAGTATGCTTAGCATACTCGGCCTGGTCATTGGCTTTTTTGATTTGGGCCCTTTTGGACTTTAGGGTTTTGGGCCTTTGTTGGGACACACGTCTTTCTGATTATGGGTCACTATTAGGGATTAGGCCTTCTTGGATTTGGGCACATATTGGGATTTGGGTGTCCTTTAGGAATTGGGCCATTATTTGGGCTTTTGTGCCATTGAGTGTGGGACTCAGATATTAGACCAATTGAGGGAAGGGTAAAATGGTATTTTACCTTGCGGGTTGGGATCAGTTGATTAAAGTTCCATTTATGGTTTATGGCCCAATTATTAATTACGGTTTTATTTGGTTGTTTAGTGCGAGGATTCTCCAGTTCAGCAGCCCAAGCATCTATTTGACTAACAGCAAACGAAGGTGAGTTTGCTCACTATACTGTAGGATACTAGGGATTGTATGTGCTTGTAATCTTTGTGACTCCTGATGTATGTGCTGTAAGCCTGTGTTCTTTTTTGCTAAATGTACGTGGGGTGAAATAGACCCGGTACAACCTTGTCCTGACATATGAGTTGAAATAGACATGGATTGAAATAGATTCGGGGGTGAAATAGACCCGGTACAGCCTGATGCTGACATATGAGTTGAAATAAACTTGGCGGAGAAATAGACCAGGGGTGAAATAGACCTTACATAGCCTTGAGCTAGCATATATGTGTTGGTTTAGGTGTTTAAGACCATAACTATATGTAACGATGTGAAAATTTAAAACAAAATTTCATTTTTCAGACAACATAAAACTCATTTAATATTCTCAAATCTCATGTTCTACAGATGTCATCATCATAAAACATATCCTAAGATCACAAAATACAATCCTCTGTCAGTGTGTACGGATCATGCCGACGCTTTCTTGTGATCCTCGCTAGTACCTGAAACACATAACACATAACACTGTAAGCATGAATGTTTAGTGAGTTGCCCAAAATACCACATACAACACATATTAGCCACTCGAGGCTATAACACTGTATGACCCTCTGGTCAATGTGTCTCAGTGGGACCCTCTAGTCCCATAACTCTGTGGACCCTCTGGTCCTAACTCTGTGGACTCCCTGGTCCTAACTCTATGGACCTTCCGGTCCTAACTCTGTAAACTTTGAATCATACATATCACAAATCACATAGAAATCACATCATACAAAAAGCATACAATATACTCTGTCACATAACTCTGATTACCACTCTAGGTAAAGTATAGTGAGAAGACTCGCCTCGGGAAATCTCGGAAAGTCTCAAACTTGAAATACTGATCTAGCCTCCGCCTAATCACATAAAGTATTTTACCTCTAATTAACCACAATTCTCAAAAGCTAGACTAGACCCTTTCTATAATCTATTAGAAGGGGAAAAATACCATTGTACCCCTTCAATGGTCCAAATGTCCAAATATTGACCAAACCCTAAAAGTCAACAGAGGGCAGTACGCAGCGTGTACCAGCTCTTGTACGCGGGGCGTACTCCGACAATCCAGAATCGAGGTCTCAAACCCTAACGCGACGCGTTCTGAGATTTACGCCTAGCGTAAGTCTCAGTTTCATGCTCTTATTGATTTTTGGTCTTAAACAGTTAAGACATAAGCTCAAATTCCAGATCTGACTATTCTAAGGCCACTTAATCCATAAAGTCGAAACCTTTAAGCCTTTGCATGGCTGTAAAGGTCTCCAATCACTCTAAACACCTTTCCTCTTTCCTCATTAAGCCTATATCTCATGCTTGACTTAATATTCATGTCCAAGATTGGGTTTTTATGAACCTATAACACATATTACACTGGAATAGGGCAGATCTAAGCTTATGGAGACCCTTTGCTCATAAAGTCTCCACCTTGAAACCAAAAACCCTAAAAATGGGTCCATAAAGCACAAATCAACAATGACAAGGAAAGCTTTGAGCTTTTTACCTCCAAATAAAGCTTCAACCTCTATAGAACTCGGATCTAAGCTTGTCCTCCAATATCTAGCTCCCACAATGGCCTCCTCTTATCCTTCACCACCACAAAATGGCACTTTCAAGCTTAAGAACACACACAAGCTTATAACGGGTTTTTACTCTCTTAAGGTTTCACTCACTGTAATATGATGGCTAGGGTAAGGGCCTTATCATTCCTTTTATATTCCTCAAGTCTCATTTAGGGTTTTGCATCTGAGCCAGTTACGCCCAGCGTACCTAATTGAGTCTGCGTCCAATATAAGCGCATGAGTACGCGTAGCGTACTCTTCAGTACGTCCAATATAATCAAATACATCCCTTCTACTAATTAACTTTTACAATATATATAATCTATTTTTTTTCATTACAATAATATTAAATAAATAAGACTATAATTATAACATACTTGTAAAATACGTTATTGTTTTTCAAAATTTGAATATATATTTAAATTTGTATAAGAATTTGATAAACAAAAAATAAAGTTTATAGTTATAATTAATTAATATAATCTAAGCTATAACAAAATATTATAAATATTAAATATTACTCTTAAATTATAACTAATAAACTAAAAATATTCAAATATATAGAAAAAGTGGTTAAAACCTACAACTAAAAGTTCAGAAAGTAATAATATTAGTAAATTACTCCATATTTTTGTATAATATGATTTATATCCCAAAAAATAGGAAATAAATATGATAGAGTTCAAGAAGAATAAAAGAAAAAATAAGGAAAAAAAAAGGGAAATGAGATTTGAGTGGAAGATGCTTTTAAGGAATTAAGTTTAACAGTTAAAATGCATAGCAATAAGTACACTATGAGTTGTAAAGTCAATTTGATTTTCATGTGGTAATGAAGTTGTTAATCCACCATATATAGTGCAATATTATAAAATAATATGTGAGATGGTATACTTGTATCCATTGGCACATATTGTTAATTTTAATCGTTGAAACTGTGAAAGCAGATAAGCAATATATATTTTAGTATTTTACGTGCATCTTGTGTGTTCAGAAACAACCAATGCAATAATTTTTGAAGTATAAAATCCAATACTCTTTAATATCTTAAGACTTAAAATAATTGATAATTGTTTATATAGTTTTTAAGTGGAAAAATCATTAATTATAGTGAACAGTTGGAAAATGGGTGTCATATTTTAATTTGGATTATTTAAAGATGAGTAAAGAAATATCAAATCTGGCTCAAATTTAAAATCGGGTATGCTGCCAACAGCCGAGCTTTGACTAGATTCACATGACCTATTTCTTGATTTTGACTCGATTCCAACTTTTTCCCCCCTTTTTGTTAACTAACTACATCCAAGTGTTATTTAGCGGAAATTCTAAAATGCATTACACCGATATAATTAGTTTAAAATTGAGAGATGATATATATCATGATTATTATTAACATAAAAATATAGTTCGGATACAACGATTAAATGTTTAGATACAGCTTGGAATTACGTTAAATGCATGAAAATAATTATATAAGAAATATTTTTTTCTTTTCGTGACTTAAATGTTCTATAATCAATTATAAAGTTTTATAATTGTGAATTTAGTTTACATTTGTTAGCTTACTAGATTATGACCCGCGTTAAACGCGAAGAGCATATAAAAAACATAGAATTATAAACATATATTACATCATAGGAAGCATGACAATTAAAAGTACATTACCATAGCTATTTTAAATTCATTAACATACATTACAATAATTATTTAAACATCATAACAATTAAAAGGATAAATAAAAAAAAACTAATAAATCATAGAGTAATATAAAATATTTAAATAGTTCATTACAAAAAACAACTATGTTCGAATGCAGATTAACATATATATAATCACTAATATCTACTTTGCATAGTCACTTTATCAAAATCAGAACGGACTGAAAAAATTTATTGAGAAGGATGTGTCGGAACCACATACTTAATCGTATTTCCTTTAAAGAAATATAGGGTATTGTTTATATAATCACACCATTCATGTGCACATTCATTGTAGTTACTAACATCTACTTTAACCCGCCGATTTTGAATGAAAACCCAAATAGCCCACAAATGATCTCCACTTACAAAGAAATATCCTAATTTTCCGTGAAACTTGATCAATCTCGATGCATACAGTTTGAAGTCATTAATAATTAAAGGTGCAAATATGAGTATATGTTCTTCTGACTAAATATCAAATCGCAATATGGTATCATTAGATAATAAGAAGTAAACCACATTGCCACTTGTAACCGCCTCATCAGAAACAGGATAATCAGATGATGGTAACTGGATATTTTAAAACTCCTTCATTCCCATGTAGTAGATGAAAACAATTCTATGTTGTAGTAATTGTATTCCACTTTTTCCTTAAGCATATCACTACAAATAAAATAACATATAAGTAAATAATAAAGTAAATTAATAACATAAAATATACTACATATAAACTCTTACGATGGCTTTGTGTATGACAATCGAATGACCTTGAAATGTAACGGGTTCGAACTGATAACTACCAAAGCAAACTTTGTCGCAGTGTATTCAGAGGTCGGAAAAGGTATCCATTTGAAATTTGTAGTCGTTGGTTTGATAACGGATAAAATCTTTGAAACGTATTCATTTAGATCATAGGATTCAACAAGAAGGAGTCTGCACAATGATGATGCTAAAATAGTACAAGTATGTGGTAGCCAATCAATGTCAAGATTGTTGCTAGCAGAAGACGGAAGAAACTTTCGTTCTATATTTCTCCATGGTTTTTTTGTTGAACAATCATTCCACAAACCACATTATTTATACGGTTGTAGTTATGAAGAACATGGTTGTTGTATGTTAGATTTCCATAATATTTATTTGTGCAACGTATAGTATCAAATGTTTGTAATGATGTTCATGAAAGAATTTCAGTAATTAGTTTAGAAATCAATAACGGTAACTGCAAAAGAAAGAAATAATAAGATAATAATATTAGAAAAACTTAAAATTTAATCTTTCATGACATACAAATTGAAATGATAATAAGTATATTGTTTGTAGTATTGACGGTAAAGAATTTTACCCGATCCATTTTCAATATTTTTTCCAATTCATCGATGATTGTATTGTTAGACGTGATCCTTGAGATAACATAACCTTCTGTTTTGTTCTTCAAATTATCATGTGTAGTTTGAATTTTGAACGCCATTTTTTTTCCAATAGTATATTTCAGAGCAGATGGATAAATTTCGTTATTATCATCCTAAAAAAAAACGTTTATAAAAATAGATATACAAATTAATAAATCTCTTTTATGTAAATGAAGTCAATATATATAACCTCATAAAACTGATGAAATGACTCTTGTGCGTTTTTTTTATAAGCTTCTTTGCATCAGATCATATAAAGTAATTGACACTGAACCGGTAATATCTTTAACTATAATGGTGATTTTCAAACTGAAAGCATTGATCTAAACAAATTTAGTAATATAAATTTATATAATTTAAAATAACAATATAATAATATTTATAAAATGAGTTTCAGTATGTGTGATAGTTTTAGGTGCTTGGTTATATATCTATATATATATATAGTGATGTTGATGATTTTTAAGACTTTAAATAAGGGAACTTGATACTACAAGGTTTTAAATTAGGTAAAAAGTAAATTTTGTATATAATTAAATAAAGGAATTAGATATTAGTTGGATTTAAATTAGGTAAAAAATAAAGTCTGCATATAATTATGGTGGGAATAAATGCTGTATAAAAAAATAGATTTTGAATACTTATTCTATGATTTTATTCTGTTACCATATGTAAACGATGTATATTAGAAGGTCTTAAATTAGGTAAAAAAAATAAATTTTGTATATAATTAAATAAATGAATTGAATATTAGTTGGGTTTAAATTAGGTAAAAAATAAAGTCTGCATATAATTATGCATTTAATTATGGAGGGAATATATGCAGTGCCTAAAAATAGATTTTGAATACTTCCTTAATGATTTTATTCTGTTACCATATGCAAACGATGTATATTAGAAGGTTTTAAATTAGGTAAAAATAAAATTGTATATAATTAAATAAACGAATTGATTATTAGTTGGGTTTAAATTAAGTAAAAAAAATAAAGACTGCATATAATTATACATATAATAAATTTATAAAATACGTGATGAACAAAAGAAAAAGAAACAAAATATTCATTAAATCAAAACAGTTCAATAACTTGAAATTGTAATAAATAACACGAATATCATCGTGTTCAGACCAAATAACAACCCAATAAAATTTTAAAAACAATCAATAGATCCATAAACAGACAATTAAAAGTGACAAAAAATATTAAAAAGAAAATGTCTCTAAACATATTGAAGATGAAATGTAAAATGTTGCTGGTTGGCTTCATATTCGTCAAACTTTTCCAACTTTGGTATCTTTAAGTTAGCAGGAATAACACCATTTTTTGAAGAAGACCACTCCAAAGAATAAGTGTTAGCATCATTACTTATTGGGCGCTTCCCCGTACTGGATGACAGTGTTAAAGCTTCAAGGCCAACAATATCAAGATTGTCATCATGCACATAATCAGTAGTATCCTGTAGAAAATACATAAAACAATAAAAATCCGATCAAAGTAAAATATAAAAAAAAAAACATAAAATATTTGCACAAATTCATGAAGATGAAATAAAAATATAATGAAAAGAGGGCATAAGGTTTGAATTTGGAAATATATGTGAGACAGTTCCCACCTTATTTGGCTTGTTAATAGGAGTATCATTATCATTTAGAATATAGTGTTCATGATTTGGTGACCGTTTAAAAACCTCAACAAGAACCATTTCATCATCAGTCAACTTCTGCACGTGTAAACATGATAGTTGTTTTTTTAGATTGAACATGGATATCTGAACTTTAAAGATAAACTTCTTATTTATAAGGATTTTGAATTCATCAGGTATCTGTTGGCGTCCTTGATCCTAATTTGCATTACAACGAAATAGTTGAAAAGTTAATGAAGAAAAATCATATGTCAATTATTTAAATAATGGAGATATACTATCAAACCTTAGCTATTTTTTCCATCAACCATTGGTTTCCACGATGAATATGATCTTTTACATGACATTCAAACAATACGAACAAAGAAGAACCAGTTTCATCTTGCACACGAACTACTATCATAACTTTAAAAGTTATAACGTAATACTTATATTTAGCTTGACATACCCAATGAAATATATGAAAAAAGTTAAATGCATGCATAGTTGAAGAGCTAATAATTACTTATTTTCCACTACATCCAAGACTATTCCACAACTATCACAGTGAAAATGGTCAGCATCAACATCAACATCATTTTTAGTAACTTTTTTAGAACAATCACAACAATAAAATGAATACCAGCCTTCATCCATATCAAAATTGATGATAGTAGCAATGATGATTAAACCAACTTCCTGGTTCATACATTGTTTGAAAGGAATCATATTAAAATTCTATTTCATATGAATGGTACATAGAAAATCAAAACAATAATAGAAAGTAGAAATTCTTATATAAAAATGTTAACTAAACATCGTTCAAATCAGGGATCTCATTAATGTTTTTTATTTGAAAATAGAGGTAGTAATTCTCTGGATTGGCCACAACAGTATTGAGTTCAACTACGATGAACGACTAGAAGACTTAACATTCATATCCAAAGCATTAAGACTACATATAAAAAAAATGAGGTTAAAAAACAAAAGTATAAATTTAGTAAGTTAAATCTCTTAAGTATGGTAAATAACTAATTTAATATAATAAATTAATAATTACACTTGTCATCATATAAAAACATAAAACATTACAGGATTCATAATTATTAAGAAAACATACTTTGATTTGAACTCTAAAATGTGAGGCATATCAGCATTTATATGCAATCTAGATCCAAACAAACAATTACCAACTTGAAGCTAACCTGAAAATAAAAAGTAAAATAATATTGTCAGTAATTACTTTGAAGTTGAAATGATAATCTGTTGAAAAAAATCCTTACCACCCCAAATTTTGAGTTTGGCCAAACGTAGCAGTATGATAACCAGAGCAGTTTCATTATGATGTTTTGAAATGTAAGTATTCAGCTTCAGTGCAAAACTATCCCACAAAGCAACTGCAATTTTCGTACCACTAAAAATGCATGATGGTTATTAATTACTGAAAGATAAATATAAAAGTGGGAAAGTGTAATAATAAAAGAATGTGTACCTTAAATCCTGAGCAACCAGATTCATTAACCTTTTTTCTCTTCCATGCTCAACAATAACTCACACGGGATCAGTTAACGCAACTTCAGCAAGAAAATCTATGTGAGAAATGTAATAAATTAGTAATAATAATACAAATGTGTATTACATTAAAAATTTAAGTATATAAATAAGTTAAACTAATAAAATAACAACATACCAATGCAACAAGAGTGTCAAGGTGCCTAGCTAGCAAATCAGGGAAAGAGATAAAATGATAAGGATCTACCATATTAACAAAATAAGTGGATACACAAACTTTTGTGGTTTTATAGAAATTGATTTTATGTTTGTGAGGAACAAGCGTGTATTTGCCTTCATTGCTAGCCATAGCAAAATTAATGATCTCCCTAACAGCTCCTTCATTGAATAGAGATTCAAATAGAGGAATAAAATTTTTCTTTATTGTTGCTTGTATTCTACTGCCATGTAGGTGACAATGAAAGATAAGTGTAAACAAAAACGTAATAAAAAATAAAATTAATATCGTAGAAACATCCCATATTTTTCCTGCGACATATAAAAAGCAATTAGAATACCCTTTTATACAAAAATACATAAAATTTGAAGTAATAACATAAAATTTTGACAATCTAAATGATAAAGTGTGTAGAAACGTTACACAATTAATAATAAGAAGAATTCGACATACTTAATTGATTATTAAAATTAAGAAAACTATATAAAAATAATATTGAGTGAAGGGATCGAGAACTAAAATCAACAGACATACATAACAATTTGATAATCTAAAAAATAAAGTTTGTAGAAACAATACCTGTTGGTCAATTGAAGTCATGTCTAGGCTCACGACCATATTAGGATTGTTTATATAGGTCTGCTTCCAAAGCAAGATGACTCTAACACGTATGTTCCAAGACTCTTTGGATGCATCGATTTCAGCAAGCTTACCAAACACGACCTGATCTGCATTGTTAGTTGCCATGGAATACTATTATCTGCAATGAAAGAAGATACTTAGTTAGAGAGAAATTTGATTTGGAATGAAAAATCATAGAGACTATATTTATAGGAAATATATAAATTTGGTAATGCTGATATGGCATAAAGATTTTGGAATGTAATATCATTTCCATACTTAAGATATGTCTTATGCATGGTATGATATTGAAAATAATTTCAATATAAAATGTCAAATATAATTACAAAATTAGATAAAATCATACCTAATTTAAGATAATAATTACCATATAAAAAACTATAATTTTGAAAAGATTGTAGAATAACAAAAAAATATAATAAATATATAATATTTCAATAAATATGAAATATAATTACAAAAATAGATTTCATGATATTCAAGAAATAAGGTCTTTACTTTGTATTTTTCTATGTATATCTTCATTTGAATAAATTTATGTCCATATAACGAAATAATAGTGTAAAAAGATAGTACTCTAAATGTATTTTTGTTATCTTACATTACCATTTTATAACTTAATATTGGAGATGTGATTTGAACATTTATATTTAAACAAACAAAATGGGTTATTGCTCCTTTGATATTTTTTTATTGGTTTAGTTGATTGATGCTTGACGTTAAGATGTTTGTATAAGAAATAAATAATGCTAAGTGTGTTGATATTATGGGTAAAAGATACAAATAAATTGTTTATAACACCCATTATTCCAACCTAAAATAATATTGTGTATAACTTATTTTTTTTAATTTTCGTAAGAATGTGGATTGAAATAAAAACATGTAAGAATGTGGATTGCAATAAAAACATGGCCTATAAGTTTACTTCGTTAAAAAAGTTTAAACTATATTGCAACAAATAAAAAATATACACGAGAATACAGCTGTGATCGAAGTTGAAATTGACAAATATATGTGTAATGATGATTATGATAGTTAAACGAATGTGTCAAGCGATTAATTACATTTCCTAGTTTTAATATTAAGCAAATAAAAATTTATCGAACAACAAACATCATGTGAAATTGTAGTAGTTTGTCCAAAATCCAACAAAAACAAAAGCAAAAACATACCTCTCTCATGTATCATTTCTTGAAAATAAAAAACAAAAACAAAAAACCAAGATTATTTCTAACATACTTAGAAGCATTAGAGCGAATGGCAGAAGTTGAATATAACAAACATTTATATGTATGATTTATTATAATATGCTTCCATTGAGATGTTTCACCCTTTTCATTTTCATTTTCATCTCCAGATGTAAACTAAAGCCACAAATGAGACATTTATATAGATTTTAGGCAGATATGGATATAGATATGTTAACAACACATGGACCACATCCCTCCCCAACCCAAATAACCACAAATGTAGAACTCAACAGTACCAGGTTGTTTCCGACTCCACTGGGAAAGCCACTCACAATCTCTAGTCTCTGTAAATAATAACCATAATAAGATAAAATCTTAAGAACATATTAATAATAACAACCGAAATGACCCATTTACCCTTTCCATATAATCCTATTAACAATTTAAGTGATAGTAGTAAGAGTTGATGCTCACATTTTTTGCTGCCAGCACTGCCACACTCCAAAATAAAATTTAAGAAAATTGATTTGATTTAAGTTGGAATGTGTAACTTCATGGCATGATGATAAAGAAGAGGATCAAATGCCACATCAGAACAATCACGAATGACCTTCACACAACACAACACAGAAGAACAAAGTTCATACAAATACAAGGGTAAAGAATGTAAAAACTTGAAAGTAGAAGGGTTAAAAAAAATAAAAAAAAATATCATGCACTGCTCAGAGAAATCACACAAACTGATTGCCTTTCCATGTAGACTGCCCCCCTTGTTGGTCCTGTCTACGTCCTCTTGAACCAAGGTATGGAGTGGCAACTGTAAGTAACACAGAAATAAATAGTTCAAATTTCTCAATAATCTGTCAAGTCCAACCCATTAATCCCAACTGTAATCAAGATATTGGAGCTTTATCAAGGTTAAAAAGACACTCTATAGTTTATACACACTATCTCTAAATAAAATGCATAGTAGATATAATATAGATATGGAAAAGGAAAAGGAAAAGCTTACTCACCTTTTATTCCAACCCTGAAAACAGAAAGAAAGTAGTTAATTACTTAATGTGGTAATATGAAAACAATTTGATCTAAAAAGATTGTATCAAACTTACAAGGTAATGCACAAAGTATTTCCATTCATCCGAATCTAGGGAATTCAAAAGGGGGAAGAGAATCAGTTTCACAGAGCGCAGATGTCCTTACAGAAAAGAGATGGATGTACCGATTTCTGGTATCGATTTGATGATAACACATAGGATTGATTCAATAGGGTTACGTTTTTGGTATAGATTGAAGGAATGGATTAAGGTTTAGAACAAAAGAGATGGAAATCGGTATTGACAGACTCAAAACACCAAAAAAAAATTCAACTCCACGATGTGTATCTATGATCGAAAACCAAAAACAGAGATCAGAAAGGATGATCACTTAGCTTCTTGTAGGTGGTATTGACAGACTCGAGATAAAGGAGAGGCGTAGAATATATGCTTTGAGGGCCTCTGACGATGGTTGATTATTTGCAGAGAAAAGTGATGAATGAAATTGGGTATGAAACGTAAGAGTTAAGTTGCAATTTGAGGCGCTTGTTTATTGGATGATGATGTCATCAATAATGATCCAATGGTGGAGAAATAGAAGTGAAATAAAATGAATGGTCCCGATTTCTTCAATTTAGATTTTAACGTTCTCTTTTAATAATATTTATAGATTATGATTTTGGGATGAAAATTGCCTTCAAAAATAAGTTTTTTTTTTCTAGGGAATATGAGTTATTAAGGTAATTAACTTTTCGATATTTCGCATCTGAGTAACTATTTTTTATTTTGTATACGTCTAGGTAACATATTTATTGGTAGTGTTCACATATGATCATTATGACCTGCTATAGCAGGGTAAATCCTAAATGTGAACGCTTTCAACAAGTACGTTAGTTTAAAAAAAATAGTTACCAAAATATGAACAAAACAAAAAGTAAAAGTAAATTACACGAATGGTCCCTGTGGTTTGAGGGAATTTGTGTTTTTGGTCACTAACTTATTTTTTTTAACTTGAATGGTCCCTACTGTTTATTTTTGTTATCTATTTAGTCTCAAAATTGGTTTTAATTGGTTGGTCGAATCAGTAGACCGTAAACTCGAGACGAAAGTAATTCAACATGATCAATTTTATGGTAATTTATAGATCGGATTGAATTGAATGTCTACTTCGATAACCGAGTTGAACAACTTGACCGATCATGTTATCCGACAAGTCGAATGAAGACGGATGTAAACATATATGGAGCCCAAAATTGTCTCTCAAAAAGCGCCCTTGTTGAGTGAGAGAAGAGGGATTATAACATATATAGCCACTTATAAAATCGATCATGTTGAATCACTTTCGTCTTGAGTCTACGGTCTACTGATTCGACCAACCAATCCAAGGCAATTTTTAAAACATTTATTGGTATATTAATAAGGGCACAATAGTCTTTTTAGGTAAGATAGAGACCAAACGGGCAACAAAAACAAACAGTAGGGACCATCCAAGTTAAAAAAATAAGTTAGGGACAAAAAACACAAATTCTCCCAAACCACATAGACCATTTGTGTAATTTACTTTTACTTTTTTTTTTGTTCATATTTGAGTAACTATTTTTTTGTACACATCTAGGTAACGAACTTGTTGAAACCCGTTCACATCTAGGATTTAACCTGCTATAGCAGGTCATAATGGTCATATGCGAACACTTCCAACAAGTTTGTCACCTAGATATATACAAAAAAAATAAAAAAATAGTTACCCAAATGCGAACATATCGAAAAGTTAATTACATTAATAAGTCATATTCCATTTTTTTCTAATAGTACAACTCCTAACGATCATTTATGGATCCTCCATCGGAAAAAAATATATATAAAAATAATTGTAAAAATATTATTTTTATTGAAAGACCAAATTTTAAAAATCATATAAAAAATTTATATTTATTTAACATTTTATTTTTCAAAATTTTTTGACCAAAATTATAAAACAAAAACTCCCCCCCCCCCCCCCCCCCCCCCCCCCCTCTTCCAACCCCAACCCAAAGAAATAGAATGAAACATGGATCTCCTCTTCACTATGCTTCACCGAACCCATCAAAGTGTAATATCCTCTTCACTATACTTCGCCGAGCAAAGTGTCATTGACTTCACTAAAGACTCAAAGTTATTAAAGTTACTATTCATCATGTTACATTATCCATCCGTCCAAAAATATTATTAATATGATTGCTTTAAATGCGTGATTATTGATGTAAATGCATTTAGGCATTGGGGATTGGGTGCGGTAGAGAGTGCATTCTCTTGCCATCTCAGTTGTAATAGCGTTCCCCTTGTGGTTTCGGTGCAATAGAGATTGCAGTGTGGCTTTCCATGGTTGCACCTTCTTCTTCTTCTTCTTCTTCTTATTCTCTCTCTCTCTCTCTCTCTATATATATATATATATATATATATATATATATATATATATATATATATCCTTGGGTGTAGCAAATAATCACACTTTTGTGGTAAAAAATGATGTGACGCCTATGTAGCAGTGAAGAAAGTGTAGTTTCTGTAACACCACTTCCTACAACCGTAGAGTAAACTGCAGTTTTGTTGTTATGGTCATGTTGTTTACACCATTTTATAAGTTTAGCCATAGTTTTGAAAAATTGATGTAAATGATCCCATGTCTGCTATAATTACTTCCTGCAACAAGATTCTTAATGATAGAATTGTTGAAGAAATTTGAGATTAGGCTATGTTTGTAGATCAAATTAGATTATTTGGATGATGATTAAATCGTGTTTACCTTGAAAGCTATTTGTGCCCTATGTTTGTGCTCCATAAATATTTGTGTTGGATACAAATGATCACATACACTTCAATTCTTAGGTATGATAGTCTAGCATGATAGTTTGATCATCTAGACGTACAATTCAATTTATATCCCTGTTTTGAATAATGCACATATTTGGAATGCAACAAACCATATCTATTTGATGCCAAGCATTACCACACATACACAAAGGTAGATGAAGGAATCAACCGAGACATGAGGTTTGAGTTTGATATAAGGTGCAATACCATAACCTAGTGGTGAATAAGTCTCTTATCATAACCATAATTTTGTTAGATTGCTTACATAAGTAGTGACTCGTGAATGAAACGTCCAAAAAAAGTAATTTGTTTAGCTTCTTGTATCAAATATCAGTTATATATTATTATAGCATGTTATTTGAATATGAGGTATGTTTAAAGGAATGAGTAGCAAATATTGATTATAATTTCGATGTTTCGAGGATCGTGTGTGAAAACACTTTTCAAAATATATGATTTTGACTCTATTCTTGGAGGAAGTATACACACTTTTCAATATATATGATTTTGACCCTATTCTTGGAGGAATTATCATCAAAACCGGATTTAGGATAATCTAAGAACGTGTAATTTGAAATTAAGGCAAAATCCAAGATTTAGACACACAAGATACCTTGTTATGGTTGATATTGATTATTTAGAAATTAGTGTTTGGAAAGAAGTTGCAATATATTTGAATACCACATGCTTTGATGGACTACCGTTCTAAAATAAATACACTTAAAATTATTTTTTGCACAATAACTTTGATACTTTATGTATTTTTGTGACCGATGGTATATAAAGTTCATGCAAAGCACTCCATAAACATATTTTGGTAGTAAAAACTTTTAGTTTCAGTTTTAAATAAAAATATCAAAATCCAAAAACTAATTCAAATAGATTTTTAGAGTTTTTAGCTTTGATTTTTAGTATCTAATTTACATTTTTACTAAAAACAATTTTACAAAACACTTATATACAATTAAAAGTTACAACTTTGGATGACCCAAAATATAAGTTTAAGGGGTAGCATAACTTTTTCCCCTCCGTAATATATAATTGTATTTGGAAGTGGGTTTTCAAATCAACAAGGATAATGAGTTGTTGGCAGAAATTCTCGCTGGTGATGGAGGCACAAAGATTACTCAATGAATTTGTTAACCCTCAGGGGACTAGGTGAATCTCATAAAACTGAGTGGATTCATAGACTAAAAAACATACAACATGTGGACTTTATTGGAATTCAAGATTTCAACACTGTTTGACAATGCATAAATCAAAATCTGTTTGACAATGCATAAATCAAAATATGTGGTTTTGGCACCCCTGATAGGTATTTATTGGCTAAATTTAAATATTTGAAAGAAAATTTAAGACACTGGCGTAAGGTGGAAACAATTAAAAAGTATGGCTCTCAAATCTCTCAAAGACAATGTTGATAATCTAGAATTGAAGACTCAATCTTGCACTCTCTTGGATTCAAAAATCACATATAGGAGGGATGCTACACAAAAACTTATGGAACTTGAAATAACTGCTAAACTCGACCTTCAACAAAAGGCAAAAGTCAAATGGATATGTGACGGGGATGAAAACAATCAGTTCTTCCACGAGATATTGAAAAAAAAGCATCGCAAGAATAGGATTCATGGCATTGAAATAAACGGGAATTGGTCCTCGGACCCCAAATCCATAAAAAAAAAAGAGAGAGAGATCTTTGATTTTTTCATTACAAAATTTCATGATCCTTGGCCTTGTAGACCAAAACTGATTAGCCCCTTATTCAAGCAGTTTTCTTCTGATCATTGTACATTTCTTGAATCAAATATCTCCATCGATGAAATAAAAAGTGCTATTTGGGGATGTGGTGCTGAAAGGGATCCGGGGCCCGATGGATATACTTTTAAACTCATAAAAAAGAAGTGTGAAATCATGAAAGAATATATCTTCCATTACATTAAGGATTTTGATGTTACTGGTGTATTCTCCAAGGGATGCAACTCTTCATTTATTACACTTGTCCCTAAAGTAAATGACCCGGTTTCCCTTTGTGATTACAAGCCCATCAGCCTCATTGGTTGTCTTTACAAGATAGCCGCAAAAATTCTTACAAATCGATTAAAAAAAGTCATAGATAAAATTGTCAATGAAATACAATCAACTTACATCGAAGGAATAAACATTTAGGATGGGCCACTTGTGATGAACGAATTGATTACATGGGCGGAGAAAACAAAAAAACTCAACTTACTTATTTAAAGTTGATTTTAAAGAAGCTTTCGACTCGATAAACTGGAGCTACTTAGATTCAGTTATGGAACAAATGGTGTTCAGTAGAAAATGGAGACATTGGATACACGGTTGTCTTTCCAGCTCTAGAGCTTCGATTTTAGTTAACAGATCACTAACGGATGAATTCCAAATGAAAAAGGGTGTGAGACAAGGCGATCCGTTATCACCATTTCTATTCATCTTGGGTATGGAAGGACTACATGTTGCGATGAATGGCGTGAGAGACAAAAATCTAATATATTAAATCAATCTCCTTCACTCCAAACCTGAGATATCTCACTTATTCTACGCAGATGATGCCATATTCATAGGAGAATGGAATCATGGCAACATTAGGAATCTCTCATGCATCCTAAAATGTTTTCAAATATTCTCTAGTTTAAAGGTCAACTTTCAAAAATCACGATTGTTTGGAACTTATATCACGTATCCTGACCTACAAATGATGGCTCAAACACTTGGGTTTCTTAAAATCTCCTTGCCATTTACCTATCTAGGAGTACATGTGGGTGCTAACATGCTACTAAAAAAGCACTGGAAACCGATAATAGAAAAATTCTAATCGACGTTATCTGATTAGAAGGTGAATACGTTGTATTTTGGCGGTAGACTTACATTGATTAAATCAATTTTGGAAAGTTTACCTACATACTACTTATCCCTATTCAAAGCACCTCAAGGAATCTTGGACGAATTGGAGAAATTAAGATGCAGATTTATATGGGGTGGTAGCGATGAAAAACAGAAAACACATTGGGTTGATTGACAAACGGTTGTTGCCGAAAAATTTTTTGGAAGGATTGGAGTGGGCACCCTGCAGGCTCAAAACATCGCTCTCTTAGTTAAGTGGTGGTGGAGATTGAAAAACGAATCAGGTCATTTATGGGTGGATGTTATAGAAAGTATTCATAACCTCCGATGCTAACCAGCCAATTATTTGTTTTGAAAAGATGCAAGTGGGGTATAGAGCAATATCTCTAAGGTAGTGAACAATCTGAATAATCATAATATTGATCCCAATTGTCTATTTTCTCTCATCCCAAGCTCCAATACCAAAATTATCTTATGGAAAGATATATGGTGTGGAAATACTACCATACAAACCCGTTTCCCCAATCTACGTAATCAAGAACCAGTGAAAAAAATGCACACTAATGGATTGCCTTCGTTGTAATGGTTTCATATGAATTAGAATAATATTACATCCAATGATTCATTCATTTCAGAATTAAATGAGTTATACGTCCTATTTAAATCGATCAACTTCTCTCAATCCTCTAAATTTGGTTTTCGATTCAATTTACATACATAGGGGATATATTAGGTAAAAATTATGCGCAAATTGGTGGACTCCAAACACAACCAGCGCATCGGACCTGTGATGAATTGGACAAAACTAATACCACTAAAAGTGAAATGCTTTGTGTGGTGGGCTGTATTGGAAAGAATACTTGTGGGAGAAACACTTACACACAGGGGCATTTTGGTCTCGCATCCAAATTGTCACTTATGTGAATCGGTACCTGAACCAACAAATCATATCCTGGTAGAATGTAATTTTCAAAGACGGTATTTCATTAGATTATTTGGTGGTGTGGAATACAAGATACACAATTTACAAAGGTGAGGGACATAATTGACTTTGCTGTGACTTGGGGAAACTGCCCTAGGAAAATACAAACCCTTAATGTGATCTTCTTCTCCACATTATGGAACATTTGGCTGGCATGCAATGACAAAATCTTCAAGATAATTAAAACCTCTTCAATAGAAATGGTGGATTTCATCATATCGCAATCTCTTGATTTTTAACGCCCCAATTCCCAGGTATTGATTTTTGATATAACAATTTTCTTGATTTCAAGGTCTACTCGATGAGTTGGTTGCCCGACTCGTCGAGTAGTAGCGGGTTGGTCGACGTGTTTAAATGACCTATTCGCCGAGTCCAATAAGGGACTCGACACGTAGGAGTTGGAGGATGAAACCTTAATTTCCGTGGTTTTGCACCTTATTTAAAAGATCATTGGCCTCCCCTTCACAGCCTCTTGATACCCCATAGCCCTTACTCGTGTGAGTGTGCTCCATTTGTTTGTCTTAAGCTTTGAAGAAGGATTTTTGGTGAGAAAAGCTTGGGGAACCAACAAATAGCAGCAAGGAAAGCATGGGAATCATAGACCTACCTCAGTTGGCATCCTTTGGAAGGTATTAAGTTGTTAGCTTGGCCTCATTTCATTCTAGATCTCTTTTGGGTGGATTTTAGGAAGCTTTTCTCGTGTTTGAGCTAAGATCTGAAGTTGGAACTTCAGATCTGAATTCTCTTGGGTCTCTAAGTCTATAAAGTTGTCAGCTTTGGCAAGTATGAACCTCCCCTCAAGTGTAGGACTTCTTTGCAAGCTTAGTTGTAGCACCTGATTCCTGGTACGTATTCCTTGTAACTAATATTTCTTAAATAATGCATTTTGCCTTGGACTTGGCGAGTTGAAGGACCAACTCGATGAGTAGAAGTGGGATGAGACACGGGGTCTAAGCTTTGGACTCGGCGAGTAGGCCCTGTTTGGGCAAAACCTTAACCCGCGTGTTTCCACCCTATTTAAACACTCTAACTCGGCCTCCCTTGTCCCTAATACTTCCAGAAGACCTGTAGAGCGAAACCCTAGCCCCTTTTTGTCCTTGTGAGTGATTTTGGCCTTGTGAAGGAAGTTTGAAGCTTAAGAGAAGAAGAAGGAGGTAGAAGAGTGCAAGGAGGGGAAGTAGATCTAACATCTACCCTGCAAGAGGTTTCCATTCAGGTAGAAAAGTCCCTACCTTGATCACAATTTATTAGATCCTTTTTTGTCCCTAATTGGTGGTTTTCAAGCCCTAAAACACCAAACTCCATGTGTTTGTGCTCTATGATCCGAAAGGACTTCAGATCTAGACCTTATGGACATCTTAGAAGTGTAAAGTCTTTATGGTTGAAGTGATTAAGGTCCTTATTGAGTGTATGACCTCATAAAGAGCTTGGAGTTGCCTTTTAGAGCTCATAGGGCCATCCATGCACGTAAAGTTTGCAACTTTACGTGATAAGCATGCCCTAGGAACATAGATCTATGGTTTGGAGGTGTTGCATGTCTCAGATTTGGTCAGCATGGGAAGTGGGTCGAAGGGACTCGGCGAGTCCCAAACTAGAACTCGGCGAGTTCTATGAAGATGGTCTTAGACTCGATGAGTCCCATGAAGATTGCCTGGAACTCGACGGGTTGTTCTTCAAACTCGGCGAGTCATTTGAACTATTACTGAGTAAGAGGGGTTTAGGTGTTGAAGGTCCAACCCTTCGTATCTGCATGCAGAATTAGCAATTTAACGTGTAGCAATAGTCCCAAAAACCCAAATCCTCATAAAGGATACTCTGGTGAGGATTTGGAAGCGAGTAGGAGATCTGCTCGTGGGGACTCGGTGAGTTGTTCTTGGACTCGACGAGTCGGATCGCGAGTCGGTTCTATCGTCCCAAGTAGTAAGTTAAGGGTGACTCAATGAGTGGGAAGAAGGACTTGTCAAGTAGGACCGCGTTAGTAGGAGAAGGACTCGGCGAGTCCAGTCAACTAGAAGTTGACTTTGACCAAGGAGTTGACCGTGGACCAGGGGTGGGTCAATCATCTGACCTAAGGGTATTTATGAGTGGCTAATCTATGTTTATGATTTATAGCCGGAGGATTACCGGTTCAGCAGTCAGGCGCTTAGCAAGCAGACTTAGCAACTACTTTTCGAGGTGAGTTACCTTCCAGTAGCAATGGGTATATGACCACAATGCCGACCCACCAGTAGGAATTGTATGATTAGATGATTGTCTTTCTGATATTCATCTAGGGTTGCTACTACCTGTGATATGTTTATGTGCTAGAATGATATGATGCTATGTGCTAGTAAAAGTAGGCGAGATAGTCCCCAGATTACCGGTCGATAGGGCCGAAGGGGCAGTCATGCCCAACCATGCTAGATAGATTATGTGATATGTGCTATGTGGTAGTAGTAGGTCTAAGGCCAAAATGAACCAAAGTTGCTACATGCATAATCTAGAAAGAGTAGCAGTGGGTCTAGATTATGCAGTAGCAGTGGGTCTACGGCCAAAATGAACCAAAGTTGCTACATGCATAATCTAGAAGGAGCAAAAAGGGTAAATTAGGAATATGGATAAAATCTATTAGAGAGAGAGAGAGAGAGAGATTAATAAATTGGTAAGATGATTTCATTTGTTAGTCATCTAGACTTTTGATATTTTGATATAGTGTGTGTTGGCTCTAAGCCTTGTGGTTGTGAGAGAGGGGTTACCCTAGAACAATCAATTGATTATGTTTATCTTCTAAGTATTATATCATTTTCTTCCTTATCATTCTTCTGTGTTCATTTACTTTCATTACAATCATAATTTTTATTCTTCATCATTGGTCCGACCTGCTACGACCTGCCTTTGTTCACCATGTTCGATATCAATGAGTTTCACAAAATGATGGCTCGTGAATGGGAAGAAGAAATAGCATACTGAAAAGCGATGTTGACTTGGATGAAGCAACAGGATCCTGAGTTTTTCTCTGATATTAGCAGTTTTCTAGATTCAATCATGACGTTACTAGATCCGTTGGTTGATAATGCTCCTAGGGATATGTCTTATGGAATTTCAGATTCCTCATGTACTTCTCCAGTTACCCATGTTCCTATAAGTGAGGGTTTTGTGTGCTTCTTCGGCCGCAATTCCACTCCGAATGCATCAGAGGTGGAGAGTTTTCCATGGGCAGTAAGAATAAGAAATTAGCAGAGTTAAATGACTCTGATACTTCTCTAGTCACTCCTAAACCGGTGATCGAGTGTTTCGAGTGTTTATCGGATGACAATTCCATCCCGAATCATTAGAGGTGGTGGAGAGCTTGCCAAGAACAGTGAAGAAGATTGATAACCAATAGCAGATTCAGAACACGAATCTCCACTTCTTGATTAACAGTACTTCTCCTAACTCTCTTGTTCATTGTCTCCAACTAAGTGTAATAGTATCTAGACAACATGGATGGAATTCGACATCTCCATTGGATTTGAGTGACGACAGTCATGATTGCCATGACACTGAGTTGGAACGGGATTCCAAAACACCACCACCATTTCTGATACCACCATCATCACTGCCACCACCACCATTGACGCTGGGAATTGACGTAAAGCATAGGGGACACAATGATGGAGTCCAAAAGGATCTCTTGGCAGAAAACGACTATGTTTAACAACTGTTTAGAATGGGGCTATCTAGGTTACTCTTCAAATGGGCTGAAAAATGACAATTGGGCTGCAATTGATTCATGGGGCTCACAATTGTTGAATAGAAAGGCAGACTTGGTTTTAACGAGCAAACAAAATATAAGCCCACTAGTTAATAAGGCCGTTGATCAACGCTTTGTTAATTGGAATGAAAATAACCACGTTTATCCTAATCAACTGCCATCACCTGCCCCAACGCCGACAATGGCTTACGTGTTTCGACGGGATCGGAGAGTTAGATCATCGAGTCGCACATAACGGAAGGAACAAAAGAAAAACGACCTAAGTTCTCATGGTGGTTCTCAAGTCGGATTGTCTCACAAATGTCATAAATGCAAAGAAGGCTGCAATCCCTATGCGTGGGATGCTAATCAGGTATCAATTGATCAACTATCAAAAAAGGTTTTGTGGAATCGTGTAAAATTTTGGAGTTCTTTGGAGTTGTTGCTAATTCTCAATTAGGATTGAGTGATAATCACTCAGTGTTGGTGACTGAGTTATGTGTGAAGTTAAACATTCGAGTAGGAAGTTGTTCAATTGAAGAGAAGTCATTAGTTGCTAAGTATGGTAACACTGGAATGGAATGGATCATATATTTTGGAAAAGTGATCCATAATTGGGATAAGTCTTGGATGCAATTTGTTTATAACGATGTCACGGTTCATCTTCAAGGGTTGGGCACGCCTCAATATTTTTTAGCTTCATGCCATAATGTGTTTTCATTAAGAGATAAGTCTTCCCTAGATGGTCCTTCATTATGTTATTTGCTAATTTTTGTCTGGGAAGTGAATTGTCATCATATAGAAAAGTTACACTCATGGTCTAAGTCGATTATTGGAGCTGGATTCTGGTTTAGTTTTATTTTCAACCAGGGCATTGGAATGCCTTCCGTTGAGAATGTGTGTGGTCAGACACCCCTACCAATGGGGATGCAAGATTTACCGGGTGAGGTGAAGGTCGAAGAGGTAATGAAAGAAGAGCACGAATGGGATGATTTCTAGAAAAGGTCCAGTGTGCATTCTGGCTTATATTTTTTTCCTCCTGATTTGATAACTAAGGTTGCTTATGGGGTTATTCCTATGGTTTTCTTGGTTACCAGTACGGTTGAGAATCGGCTAGACCAAGTACACAAGTGGTTAATCCATTGTAAGGGTCAACCGGATGGAGAAGCTACTAGAGAGGCCGAGTTGAATTTGAATATTATGAGTCAATTTCCAGAAGCAAGTCTTGAGGACAAGACTTGTTTTGAAGGCGTGAGTAATGATATAGATACTAATATGGAAATTAAAAGGGCAAATGAACCAAAGTTGCTACATGCATAATCTAGAAGGAGTAAAAGTGTAAATCAGGAATATGGCTAAAATTTGTTTTATATATATATATATATATATATATATATATATATATATATATATAGAGAGAGAGAGAGAGAGAGAGAGAGAGAGAGGGCTTACCCGGGAACAATGAGAGAGATTAATAAATTGGGAAGATGATTTCATTTGTTAGTCATTTAGACTTCTGATATTTTGATACAGTGTGTATTGGCTCTAAGCCTTGTAGCTGTGAGAGAGGGGTTACCTGGGAACAATCAATTGATTGTGTTTATCTTTTAAGTATTATATCATTTTCTTCCTAATCATTCTTCTGTGTTCAATTACTTTCATTACAATCATAATTTTTATTCTTCATTATTAACTTATTGCAGTAGTCTGCAGATGTTAAAAAAAAAAAATTATTACATGTTGCAGCCGTTTGGTCCCCACTTCTGCTACTGAATGTTACAAATGTGGTCCGCAGACTTCAAACATATTCACTTTGAAAAAACAATCGACAATTAAGTATTAACACTACTCAAAGAAACTTATTTGTTAATCATTTTTTTTTTAATTTTCATCACATTCACTATAAATAAATGAAATTTGAAATAATTGCATTCATTTAAACGTAAATGTTTACTTGTTTCATTGTGTGATACGGTATGAGAGATGTTGTCACGGTAGGTGAGAGTCGGAGAGGTCACCACTCACTAGATGCTATAGAAGGGCAACCGTCGGTTTTCTTGTGTTGTGCCCGATGTTCGACAGAAAATCCGACGTTCGACAAAAGGCAAAAGGCAGGATGGGCTTCAACTCCTTTTTTTTTCCGGCTCCCATGAGAAGTAGTGGGCTAAATAATTAATTTATCAGATTAGGTATTGACCTTCTTTTTCTGGACTACTAAACCACTTTGGGCTACTTATAAGCCCAAGACTTATAAAGTTGAAGGCAACCAAGTTTTTTTTTTTTTTTTTTTTTTTTTTTTTTTTTTTTTTTTTTGGGTAAACATGAATGTAATTTTTTTTTTTCCCTTGCAAATATTATACTACTGGGAAAATTTTGAAAGGTAGCCTATGATCTGGCCATGAGAGCTTCTAACTTCATGTTAGCTAGTAATTAAATTTTAAGCTAATGACATATTATATCTTATATTTAGGATAAGAACAAGTTACCCCCTTCAGGAAACAGGTTGTTCATTTGAAACCCTTAAAAACTGTTAATCTATTACGAATGCTTTTTTCCACCAGTTTACCAATTTTAGCACCATGAAGAGAAAGGAGATACAACGAAAGCTTCATGATTCCCTGATTAACATGCTCTATACTCCACCTTCGCCACCACCTCCTGAGAACAAATATGATCAACAAACCCTCGATTTAGCCCGGGAAATCACCAATTCAGATCATCATCATATTAGTGGGTTTAACTTTTGATTTTATTTCGTTTATGTGAACACAAATTGAAGCTACTTTCTGAGAAATATGTCTATACACTTGAGTCTTGACACTCGGAATTTTCGAAAATTTTATAGATACATATGAATTGGAGAGAGAAGCGGAAACGAACTTCTCAGCTTCAAGCGAGGAAGATGATGAATTAGGGTCTGAAAAGCTCACAAGAGCTCAGAGGAAGAGACTTCGAAGAAAGAAACTCAAAGAAGCTGCTTCCCACCGCAGACAGATTATCGGACCAGAGTTGCCTCCTACAGGCGATGATCAAATTGATGAGGAAGTTAGTAACGTTCACGAACAGTCGGAAGGTGTTCGACGAAATGTCACAGATGGATCGGAGAGGGGAAATAATCGTAAGACCTCTGAATCCGAGTGCAGCTTCATCCAATTCTTCGCGAATTTAACATCTTAAAGTATATGGTAACAAGCTATTTGGTCTGGCTTTGGTTATTCAGGAGAAGATGCAGTTTCCTCCATTAAAGTAAAACATAGAAGGATGTCTAAGAAAAAGGCAAGGGGACAACCCGAAGACACCTCCATAGATCCCATCCATGAAATTACAAGTCCTGGTGACTAAGATTAAGGCTTTACAAGTAAGTTTGTTCTCCATTATTCATCATACTTTTATGCCTAGTACCTCCATTTCTAGTTTCGAATAGATGGACTATGAGATTAAAAGCTATAGATTTGTTCATTTATGCCTTCTACCTCATTTAGTAGATGGTTTGGTGAATTGCATTTTTAATCTTTTTTTTTGGTAGTGATTAAGCACTCAAAAAAAAGACAACATAAATATTACGATTGTACCATGATCGTCTATTCAATGGAGCTAGAGTGTTATTTTAAGAGTTAACAATAAAAAAAAAGGTTAACTCAATAAAAGTGTTGCAAACTATTTGTTTTTTTTTAGTAAAACACGTGTTTAAAAAAAGTATCATAAATGGGTAACAAATTATTTTTTGTTTACAAAATATAATTGACATAATGGTAATTTGTGGACAAGATTCTTATAATAATTTTTTTAGAAAATTTGTGTTTTGTAAAAAATAGTAGTTCATTACTCATTTTTTATATTTCGTTGAAAGATTGAATCTTATAAATGTAGCAAGAAGCTATAAAGAAACAAACACTTACATATGGATAAAGCTAATAGGAGATTTTATAACCCACACTTAGAATTGACTTTTAGTTTACTATTTCTAAGATGGGACCCATTCATAGACATGAAAGATGTCAACTTGATGTTGACAAATATATGAATTGGGTTGGTGGTATTCTAACATTTGATAAGAATGTGGATGTGACCAACACTAGTGTCTTTTTATTTGGATCATCTTCTGATGAAGGTCAAGGTAGTAAAAGAAGAAATTAAATCAAGGTTATAAAAAGGGCACACAAAAATGATTCAACTAAAGTGAGTGACCCCTTTTATATACACAAACATTCAAACTCTTCTCATGAGGTGAAATAAATACTATACTTGCATGACTATAAGAGAATTTGAGATGGTTAAAATAATAAAAATAGATCATGGTTGTTTGTAATGACACAATATCGAATCTTGGGGTACTTGAAACATGTAAGCCCAGTCAAAAGTGTGAAAAAGTTGGACCAAGTCAAAAGAATAAGAAATTCAAAAGTTCAAAAATTAATAAGCGTAAAATGGTAAAAGGGTGATGATTGATAGTACGTATTCGAACTTCAAGTTCGAAACCTAAATACCACGATCAAGCTTCAAGTGAAAAATGAAACTGACTATACATATGATACCATAGTCTTCTGACATATATGTGTATGTCTTTGCCCGTTGAAAAGAGGTTTTGCATCATGAAATAGAGACTTGGATTAGACTTTGCATTCATGAATGATCTACATCTTAGTATGATCCTAACAACATTGGTAAGTGTTGACGAAAGCGCATATTTGCAAGTATACGAGATCGTACAAGTAATATACTTGTAAGATCATATATCGTACCCACATGAACTATCTATCTTAAAGGAAGATAAATTAGGTGAATGTTGGTTAAAAATGATTTCGTTTGATTAAACTATAAAAACTAATTTTAAAAAACAAAAATAAAATAAAATTAACAAGAAACTAATATTTCTAAAAGAAACTCAAATGAAATCAGTAACACAATACTAAGGACCAAAGTGACTAAAAGAAGCAAGCATACAGATTGTCGATTTCACACAGGAGAGAAAAGTGAGGTTTAGTTAACTTTCACCGGATCAATGATTCATCAAATGCAATTAAATAACTAACAAAAATATAGTGGTAATAAATTTGCTAACACATGAGAGAAAAGTGGGGTTTAGTGAACTTTCACCGGATCAATGATTCATCAAATGCAATTAAATAACTAACAAAAATATAGTGGTAATAAATTTGCTAACACCATCTAAAGTCATCAATTACATACCGGTCTCATGATTCGATTTAAAAACCACTCACTCATATGTCTATATGCCTCATGAAATTAAAAAAACATTAAGTTCAATGGTTTTGTTAATAGTTCACCAACACATGTCTGTACTGATTTTAAGTGTGTTGCGCCTCTAGGTTCACCTTCCATTGATTATTGAAGTTACCGATTCCTTTATAGTCAATAAACATGGAGAAAACAAACTATTCATGAGTGGATTGACCGGGAGGAGATCCCGGGCCAACACTCCGATGATAAAGTCAGTGATAACCTTATGAAAATACGTTGTAAGTCGTATAGACCTCAATGAAATGTGTATGTGTGATTACGTACCTTGTAAAGTGGTTTTGGTTACTTATTTATAGTCGATATTAGGAGGTGGTGACCTCTTCATGTACCGAACATGATTACCATCTTGTCGCATTAGTGGTCATATACATGAAGGTAGACTTTGGTGTATTTATTAGCCATTTTACAACTGTTTCTTGCTAGTAAAAGGATGTACTCGAGGTTGTATCTCTTTGAGTTCCATTATCCTTTGAGACTATTATGACGACACTTTGAACTTTAGTCATTACTTCTGTGGTTTGGTACACATACTTGGTTCGGTATATACACCTGGTTCGGTTTATATGTCTGATTGGTGTACATATCTGGTTCGGTATATATATATATATATATATATATATATATATATATATATATATATATGGTTCAGTATAGCGAGGGTATATGTGCATCTTGAGGCTCTATACCCTATTAACCCCCCCACTACACACACACACACAAACCCCGTTTGGATTATAACTTTTTTTTATTAAATAAAGTAATAATTCAAACTTAAGTGTATTAGCGATATAACCATTGTGAGTAGATAAGGATAAACACCTAAATTAAATTTCGACGTGAATGTTCAACGACTTATAGCGTTCATCATTATGCTTATAACCGTCTATTCAGTTCTTTTCCATTTAAAGACGCTACACTTCATAACCGCTACTTTGTCCCCTTCATAAATTTGCCCTTGATTTCCTATAAATATCGCTCTCATTTGGCTTATTTTTCTTCACTACATGTTTCGCCTTTCAAATTATTCTCCATTCTCGTTTCTTCACCTTATTCCTTCATCATTTTTTCATCATGGCCAGCAAAGAGATTTTAATCATTCGCATCATGAAGTCCAAAATTACTCCAAAAACACTGGCAAACATCATGATGAAGTGCGAAATTGATCCCCAATTCCATCCACGTTTTTCGGATCAGGTGAATGCCATTGTTGATGATCCGAAGGGATTTGTCGGTGTGTATCGGGTGTTTTTTCAGGTCTGGTTTGCGGCTTCCAACATTTGGCTTCTTGAAAACGGTTCTAAACTACTATAATCTACATATTGCTCAAATTACCCCAAATGGGTTTCAAAAGATTGTTTGCTTTGTGATGCTATGTTCTACCTTGGATGTTGCATCTTCTAACACCCTATTCCGTCATTTTTACGTCCCTATGTGTAATGATGTTGGGTATCCTTATCTTTCCATCATGGTTTGGTAGATATTTGTGACGGTTTTCCAACTTCCATAAAGTATAGAATTATTCTTTGTTCATGGATTTGCCTTCTGTGGACCCATGGTGTATGGCATCACTTCTGATAGGGCTGTCAATCCCTCGTCCAAATTGTCCCTCGAAGAACAGAGTATCAGACTATTTATCGAAATTTTTTGTCAAGTGGACAAACCTTAAGGAAATGATGCTAGGCATGGCGGGGATAAGTTCCCATTGGAATAAATTGGGGAAAATGACAATAAAAATCCTAGTGGGATGGTAAGTTACTTTATTGGAAGAATTGCACTGCAAATGCCTAGCGAGCTCTACTTTGGTCATGAAGGAGGCGGCCATACCCAATTATGCATCTCGGTCGGAATCTAGCATGAATTCTACTACTAATCCTCCTGGTCTGGAGATTGTTGTGCATGTGATGCCTTCCTTACCAAGAAGGAGTGGATAAAGAGGTTCCAAGCGTTCGAGATCACCCAAGTACCATGTTCGAAGAATAAAGAGGCAGACACCTTAAGTAAGCTAGCATTGGTAGTATTTAGTCACCTCTCAAAAAAAGTTGTTAGTAGAAATACACCAAAAAAGAGCATTGAGGGACCCATCATGGAAATTTGGACGTGACCAAAGAAGAAGAATCGTGGATGACACCATACATCCTTTTCCTTAAAAAAGGATATTACTTGCAGATGCTAAGGAAGCTCGTAAAGTGAGAATTAATGTGGCGCGATATACCATGTACAAAGATCGATTATACTAAAAAGGGTATTCCACCCCCTGGTTAAAGTGCATCATAGAAATAGACGCAAAGCTTGTTATGAGTGAGGTACATTCAGGTATATGTGACACACATGTATGATCAAGGGCAATCACCCAAAAAATACTTTGGACGGGATAGTTTTGGCCATCAATGACTAGTGACATGAATGTGTGCATCCAAAAATGTCATGATTGTCAGATACACTCAAATGTCCATGTTCCTCCACTTACAAAGCTAACAAACATCACTAGTCCTTGGCCCTTGTTCTAGTAGGGGATCGATATTCTGGGGCCCTTCCCTGAAACACCAGGAAGGCTAAAAATTGTTGATAATAGTTGTAGACTATTTCACTAAGAGGGTCGAAGCAGAAGCACTTGCAGTTATTTCATGAAAAAACATAGCGAAATTTGTTTAGAAACAAATAGTCTGTCAATTCGAGCTTCCACACACTATCGTTAGTGATAATGGAAAGCAATTCGCCGAAAATCCTTTCAAAAAATGGTGCCATGAGAAAGGAATCAAGAAAAATTTTACTTCTATGGCACACCCTCAGGAAAATGGACAAGTAGAAGTTACTAATTGAACTTTAGTGAAAGGGATCAAGAAAAGATTGGGGCATGCTAAAGGAAACCGAGTCAAAAAATTACAAAGCGTGTTCTAGGCATACCGAACAACGATGCACATGCCAACCAAAGAAGCATCGTTTAGCTTGGTATATTAGATGGAAGCAGTTATCCCTATAGAAGTAACAATACGAGGCACTCGAACCAGGAATCCCCAGGAAAACACGAACAACATAGACTTATCAGCAAACCTTGAACTTGTGGAAGAAAGGTGGAATGACGAGGCTACACCCGAGGCAGCCTATAGAACAATGACGGAAAGATACTACAACGCCACGAATCAGAATGACATCGTGTAAAGTGGGAGATTAGGTCCTTGGAAAAATGAAGCCATCCGACAAGAGCATATCGGAAGACTAAGCCCAAATTGGGAAGGGTCGTACCAAGTGATAAAAGCCATGGGAAATGGTTCATACGTCCTAGATGGTGTTGTAGAAGCCAGGTGGAATGACGCATCTATACCCGAGTCCATGCGGGCTTCGGTTAGGTGATTCTTAGGTCCTTATGACTTTGAAGAAACGCATGATTATCATATCTAGTGACTTTATGTTGGATTAAGTGTCTAATCCAATAACTAAATTGGTATATACTTGAATTATTAGCAAAGTAACTAGTAATTGACTAGAATGCTCTTTGGCAGGAGAGAGAGAGAGAGAGAGAGAGAGAGAGAGAGAGAGAGAGAGAGAGAGAGAGAGAGAGAGAGAGAGAGAGAGAAAGAGAGAGAGAGAGATTTATTGATCTTTTATAAGATTAATAAATTGCAATTAATGATTTATTAATATATTATGAGAATAATATATTAATTAGAAATAGTATTATTTAATTAAGAATTAGTTAGAAATTAATTGGAATTAATTTTGGGTTTAATTTGATTAATTAAAACTTCAAGGACTAAAACTATAATTATTCAATAATTGAACAAGAGATGAATTCGAGAATATTCCCGGGGTTAGCTAAAATTTTCAGGCTCCCTAGGGTTTCTAGATCCTTCCATATAGATAATATGGATAATTAGAAAACTAGATAATTCCAAATTTGAAATAATATTATTTTATTTCAAATTAGGGTTTCTAGATTTTCCTATCAGCTATAAATAGAGTCCATTGGTATCCAATTTTCGGCTACTCATTCTACCAAGAGAATACCTAAAAATTCCATCATTTCTCCAATATCTTCAAAGTTTTCTTAGTTGCCAGGGTTCGAGTATGAACCACCAGAAGCATGAGATTTATCGTGCTAACTTTCCGGAAGCTTTTGAAAAAAGGATTTGATTGATTATTTACAATAATGACCAAAGGTATGTAAACCCTAAATCTTTTATGATTTTCAATAATCCTAGTGTTTCTATAGGGTTCTTTGATGTTCATAGTTTATAACATTCGATAGTGAAAACATAGATCCAATTAGGTTGCATGTGAACTTAAGAGTTAAATTATTTTCCGTCACATGAATTTTGTAACCTTTAAAACCTATCAGTTGTATCAGAGCCCACTGTTTTCAATTGTATATGCATAATAGTTGAATAGATCAAATTAGGGTTTATAGAAATTAAACCTTAAGGCTTGGAATTTTTGAACTTGGCTAGGATTCTTGAAACCCTAGTCTCCTCCCTTGATTTTAAAAATCATTAGGGTTTCCTTATTTGATAATTATTGTTTTAATTGGTTAAAATAGAATAATTAAAATTGGATAACCCTAATACCCTAATTTTCGAAAATTATTAGGGTATGGATTAAGATTAAATTTTAATTATTTGATTAATAGTTTAACAGTAAATAATTATTTAATCCTCATGTGATTTAAATTAATTTAATTATGTGTTAATTAAAAGATAATGATTAAATCATAATTGGTTTACTTTTTAAATTAAATAAATTTATATTAATTTCAAAATTTTAAATATTAGACCTAGTATTTTAGAAAAGTTTTAAAATACACCTTATATATATATATATATATATATATATATATATATATATATATATATATATATAATGTTAATTACTATATGTATAAGATAGTAAGTCAAATCGTCAATATTCCTCATTTACAAAGCTATACTATAAGGGGTATAAGGAAGCGACCTATAAAATGACCGTCATTGGGTATCCACTCTTACCCACTGCTCCCTTGCATGGTGGAGGGTCATTAGTCGAACAGATTTAATACGACATAATCTCATTAATAACTATAATGATATAAAGTATCAATACTATGTTAAAAGTCCCACTCTATTTGCTTTAGAAAAAGAAATGTGAAATAGTATGTTAATCCATGAAATTGCACATTATGCTTTATATATAGTTAATGGAGCGTGTATCGTTAACCAACACACTAATAGTGACTAAAAAGAGTTGTAATAGGCATCTCAAAAGCTATCATTGTTGATGGAGTGTGTGTGGTTAACCAGCACATCAATTGGAGATGATAAATAACATCAAGGCTGCCAAGCATATTTGCATGGTTATTCACATATTGTTTGTAATCCTCGATATCCCAATCACAAATAGAAATCATAATCTGATATTAAAATGTCATTGATAGATTCAATGAACCTCAAAAGATGTAAGAATTTCATTTTGATTGAAATTGGTAAATTGCCTTTACCTACCTTTATAAAATTTCCAATTAGATTACGACATCCCTCTTCTAGATTGTGAATTGCATAGTTGGGCCCTAGCCTTAAATATTAATTATGGGTTAAAATATTAATGATTATTGTCATCTAACTAAAACTACATTTTCTTTATAGATGTCTACTCCTGGTGATGCTTCTGCTCTTCAAACCTCCACCCACAACTCAAACTTCTCCCTACTTTTGATCGTATATAAGGTGACATTGGATGACACTAACTACAATGATTGGCTGTGTAACATCAAGATGACTCTTTGATTCGAGGGCAAAGAGTATGTATTTGAAAACAACTTATTAAGATTGATGAGTCCACTACTACTCCTGAAGAAATTATCTCCTACAAGAAAGATTATGATGATGCAAAGGTTGCGTGCATCATGGTTGCCACCATGATTCCTGAGTTGCAAAGGTTTTATGAGGACTACTATCCATACGATATGAACTTGGATCTTGTGAAAAAGTTTCACAAGAGAGCTCATCAAGAAAAGTATGAGGTCGTCAAAGCACTAATGGCTTGCAAGTTGAAGGAAGGAGAGTCGGTCTGCAATCATGTGCAAAGAATGCAGAGATACATGGAGCGCCTTGAAAGGCTAAATGTGAATTTCGATGAGTAGTTGGCCATTGACATGATCCTTAACTCTTTGCCACCTGGTTATGATCAGTTCATTTTGGCTTATCATTTTAACATTACTAAAACCACATTTTCCCAAATCCATAGCCTGTTGCAGATAGTAAAGTAGGGTATGAAGAAGAATCAAACCCCTACTTCCACTAGTTCTCATGTCCTTGCCATTGGGCAAAACAAAGGAAAGAAGATGCAAGTTGCTCCCAAGTCGAACTAGAAGGGAAAGGCCCATGTTGGGTCTTCTAACAATGGCCCAAAAGCAACACCCAGTTCTGACATTCCTTCTGTTAGTGATAAAAAAATAGGCCGCTTGCTTTTATTGCAATGAAAAGGGATACTGGAAATGAAGCTGTCCCAAATACTTGCAGGACATCAAGGATGGTAAGTTAAAGCCAACGTTGACAAGTATATACACTATTCAAACTAATAAATCAGAACCTACTTGTTCTTGGGTCCTTGATACAGGATGTGGTTTTCACATTTGTTTCGATTTGTAGAGGCTAAGAGAAAATGAGGAGGTGGAGCATGAAAGGATGAATCTGGTCATGGAAAAATGACACAAAACATTATTTCTTTTCATGCATTATTTAGACAAGGTTTTTGATATTCTTTTGATGATTTAAATGGATCGATTTTGGCTTATAAAAATGGTGTTTTTTATGTTTGAAGGTTTACCTTGCAATGGTGTGTATGGAACTGTGACTTCTGTTGATAGCTTAGGCAATAGTGTATTTCATATTGATTCATCTAATGGTACAGAAAAGACATGCTTGTGGCATTGTCTTCTTGGGCACATTAACAAGGAACGCATCGTCCAACTCCAAAAGAATAATGTGTTGGAATGATTTGACTAAAGGCCAGATGATGAATGTGAATCTTGTCTTTTGGGTAAGATGACAAAATCACCTTTCACTGGATCTAGTGAAAGAGGTGAATGTTTATTGGATCTCATACAAACAGATGTGTGTGGACCCTTTAGATCCACCACAAGGGATGTTAATCGATTTTATGTGACATTTACAGATGATTATAGCAGATATGGTCATATCTACTTAATCAAACATAAATCAGAAACCTTTGAAAAGTTCAAAGATTTTAAACATGAAATCGAGAATCAATTAGGTAGGAAGATAAAGATGTTTTGATTTGATAGAGGCATAGAGTATCTTAGTATCGAGTTCCATGACTATCTCAAGGAATGTGGAATATTTTCACAATTGACTCTTCCTAGGACACCATAACTTAATGGTGTGCCTGAGAGGCATAATCGGACCTTGTTAGACATGGTCCGTTCCTTGATGAGTCGAGCTTCTCTTCCTATTTCTTTCTGAGGGTATGCCTTAGAGACAACCGTCCATATCCTCAATCTTGTCCTTACCAAGAAGGTTGCAAAAATACCTCATGAGATGTGGACATTGAAAGTTCCATCGTTAGCGCATATCAAGGTTTGGGGTTGTGACGCTTTCATTAGACGAGAGACTCTTGACAAGCTACCACCTAGAAGTGAGAAGTGGATTTTCGTTGGCTACCTGCAAAATTCTTTTGGATATTTGTTCTATAGAACTAGTGAGAATGTGGTTTTTGTAGCACGAAAATGAGCCTTTTGCGAGAGAGAGCTCATATGCAAAGAGGACAGTGGAAGTACAACTGGCCTTGAAGAGATTCAAGAGTTAAACAATGAAGGAAACTTAGAAGATACTAGCTCTCAACCAAAGGATGATACTCCTATTGAGCCCATTGACAATTCATTACCTCTTCGCTAATCTAGTAGAGTTAACATGCCACATGAGTTATATGGTTTTCATATAACTAAAGATGGTGACACGTTTTTCAGTGATCGTACACTGGTAAATTTGGATAAGCCAATTAACTACAAGAAAGCGATGATAGGCCCTAAGGTACCTAGTGGAAATAGGCAATGGACAGCGAGATCAAGTCCATGTATGATAACCAAGTTTGGAATTTGGTTGATCATGTACCAAGTCGAAAGACAGTTGGGTTCAAATGGATCTTCAAGAAGAAGACCGACATGGATGGAAAGGTTCACACTTTCAAGGCACGATTGGTTGCGAAGGGCTTTGCTCAAACCCCATGGATTGACTATAATGAGACCTTCTTACCAATGGCCAATATAATGTATATTAGGATAATGCTCTTCATAGCTGCCTTTCATGATTATGAAATATGGCAGATAGATGACAAAACCAATTTACTTAACGGAAAGTTGGCTGAAGATATTTACATGAGTCAGCTAAAGGGTTATGTAATGCAAAGTTTCCTAATAGAGTGTGTAATCTTGAGAACTCCATTTATGGATTAAAACAAGTGTCACGAAGTTGGAATCTTTGTTTCCATGAGAAGGTCAAAGAATTTGGTTTCTCTAGGAGTGAGGATGAGTCTTGTGTGTATGTCAAGACTAATGGGAGTAGAGTTACCTTTATAGTATCATATGTCGATGACATATTTCTCATAGGAAACAACATTCAAACTCTGAAAGAAGTAAAGTCTTGGCTTAGAAAGTGTTTTGCTATGCATGATCTGGGAGAGGCAGCCTGTATTCTTGGGATAAGAAGTTTGAGGGATAGAAATAAAAGACGAATTGGTCTCGGTCAGAGCACATACTTGGATAAGGTACTAAAATGGTTTACTATGGAAAATTCCAAGAAATGAGAGCTACCTATTCAAATAAATGTCAAGTTGAGTAAGACTTAAACCCCTAGTACAAATGAAGAGATAGCAAAAATGAGTCGAGACTCATATCATTCGGCTGTCGGATTGATCATGTATGCTATGACATGTACTCGCTCTGGTGTGTCTTTTGCTTTAAGCATGGTTTGTCGATTTCAGGGAAAACCTGGTACAGCTCATTAGATAGTAGTGAAGAACATTCTCATGTATCTACGAATGACAAAGGACATGGTTCTAGTCCTTGGCGGAAGAGAAGACGGTTGTATGTACTAAAAGATTACGATTGTGAGATCTTGTACCATCCAGGGAAGGCCAACGTGGTGGCCGATGCTTTGAGCCGCAAGGCGGCAAGTACTCCAATCGGGAATGTTTGTTTGAGGATGGCGGTGATCTCTCCATTGTTGGATATAATCAAGGAGGCTCAAGTGTAGGGTTTGAAGAGAGAAAATTGGAAGTTAGAGTGGATTTGGGGTCAGATTCCTTTGTTTGTTCGGGATGGTTGGGGTCTTTTGACACAGTGTGGCCGGGTGTGGGTCTCCGGCATTTAGAGGAGTGAGACAGAAGATTTTGGAGGAGGTAAACAAGTCCAAATTCTCTATACATCCATGGGCTACAAAAATATATAAAGACCTGAGACTAGGTTACTGGTGGCCCTGCATGAAGCGGGAGATCGCCTGGTTTGTGGAGCAGTGCTTGACCTGCAGGAAGGTTAAGGTTGAACATCAACGGCCTTATGATAAGCTTCAGCTGCTACTTATTCCCATGGGGACATAGGAAGAGATCACCATGGATTTCATCACGAAGTTACCGAGGATGACGAGGGGAGTAGATTCTATTTAGGTCATTGTAGACAGATTAACAAAGAGTGACCATTTTATTCCGATCTCCGAGAGTATCTCTGCTGAGAAATTACCAAATATTTATGTGCGACAGGTGGTGGTCAGGTACGGGGTGCCAGTGTCGATAAACTCTGACCAGGATGTTCGTTTTACATCTAGGTTTTAGAGGAAGTTCCACGAAGAGTTGGGAACTCAGTTACATTTCAGCACCACGTACCACCCCTAGATAGATGGCCAAAGCGAGCGAACAATCCAAACGCTCTAGCATATGCTATGGGCGCGCGTACTGAACTTTAGAGGGAGTTGAGATACATACCTCCTACTAGTAGAGTTTTCATATAGCAACAGTTATCATGCTAATTGTAACATCCCAACTCTCAGGTATAAAGTTTAAAGTTTTAGTCATGTTTTTGGACCTACTCGACGAGTTGGATGCCCCAACTCGTCGTGTAGAAACGATTCAGCCCGTGTGCATTTAAGGGGTCTACTCGACGAGTTGGAGGACCCCAACTCGACGAGTAGGAGCTCAACAATGAAACCCTAATTTCTATGGTTTTGTAACCTATTTAAAGGGTCATTATCCTCCCTCAGTCTCCCTTAATGTCCCTCTTGAGCTCAGAAAAACCTAATCTCGCACACTCTCCATTTGTGTGTGTAAGGAAGCTTGGAAGGTGATCCTTGTGAAGAAGGCTTGATATCTAAGGAGCTTGGAGCAAAGGGAATCTAGTGGATCTGACTCTACTTCATCTTAGCATCATTTTGAAGGTAACAAGTCATTACCTTGACTTATCTTTGGCTAGATCTCTTCATACAAGTGTTGAGGGCCATTTTCTAGTGGGTTGAGGGTTATTTAGGGTATTGGGCATGATCTGAAGTTGCAACTTCATATCTTGACTCCTCTAAGTCCCTACAGCCATAAAGTTATCAGATTTGGCAAGCTTAGTTCTTCTTCTTGGTTTAAACCTTTCCCTTAGCTTGGTTTTGACATTTATGACCATACATGTACGTAAAGTTTGCAACTTTACTTGAAAACCATGCCCCAGGAGGTTAGATATGCAATTTGGAGCTTTGGGGTAGCTTAAAATCGTGGGAATGAGTAATGGACTGAAGGGACTCGGCGATATGCCTGGTGAACTCGACGAGTCGGATGAAGATTGGTCGTGGTAGGTTTCTGCATGGACTCGGTGAGTCAGTAAGGTGACTCGACGTGTCTGTTAGGGTTTTCCCGACATTTGGACATGCATGGACTCGACAAGTTGTTTGGAAACTCGGCAAGTCAACTAGGATTTTCATGATTCTCGAGTTTTAGAAGGACTCGACGAGTCAGTAAACTGCACTCAACGAGTTGGGTCAACATGGAATGTTGACCTTGACCGTTGACTTTGACTTTGACCAAGGGTGGACCAGTTTGACTTCTGGGGGTATTTTAGTAATTTGGGAATTTATGGAAGTGGATCATTAGTAGATATAGGGGTTGGAGTTAGAGCTGTATTTGGAGGAGTTTGACATTATCATTCCAAGCTACTTGTGAGGTGAGTTGTCCTCGCTATGCTAACAGGGTCAAAGACACCAATGTCATCCCTTTTCGGATTTGTATCCAAGTTTATTGCATGATATGCGTTTTAATTTACATCCTGGTAGTTAGGATGGTGATATGCTTAGTGACCTCGTTAGGTCGGTAACCTGGTATATAGGATAATGCTATGTTAGTGACCAGTTAGGTCGGTATCCTGGTATATAGGATAATGTTATGAAAGTGATCGGTTAGGTTGGTATCCTAGTTATAGGATGTTTCTATGATTAGTGATCTGTTAGATCGGTTTGATTGTTATTTACATGGTAGCGTATAATATGTATGTGCACATAATTATTTGATTGGGGTTAGGTTGAGGCAGACCTGCCTTGTGCTAAAGGACAACATACTCTTGGCGGACCGGGTAGATTATAGACCCGGGAGGGTATATTAGTCAGGCCGAAGGCCCGACGAGCTGTACGGTTAGGCTGAAGGCCCGGAGAGCATTCCGGATAGTATTGACTGACCCCATTTTGAAAACATGTTTGAAAACATGATCGCGGGAAGGCAAAGGCGTGATCGTGCACCTCGTTATGTTTTATGATTTGATTATGGGATACTTTGACATTAAACCATTTTGAAAACATGTTTGTAATGATTATCGGTTTTTGAATGATGTAAAAAGTTTTAAATTGGCTTGAATTTTATGGATGTTACTCTAGTATTAACTGACCCCCGTTTGAGATGTTGTATGGTCGGAGGTGCAGGACTCCCATGTGTTGGGGCGAGGTAGGGCATCGAGTCATAGGGAGTACCGAGGTGGTGCTCAAGAAACCGAGTTGATTCAGCAGGTGCGCGACAAGCTACGAGTCGCGTAGAGCCGTAAAAAAAGTTATGTTGATCGACGTCGCTCGGACCTCGAGTTTCAGGTGGGGGACTTTGTGTTGCTGAAAGTGTCACAATGGAAGGGTGTCATTAGGTTTCGAAAGAGGGGCAAGTTAGGCCCCCAATATATTGGCTCGTTCAGGATTTCCGCCTGAGTGGGCAAGGTGGCTTACTGTTTGGATCTGTCGAACGAGCTTAGCCAGATTTACAACACCTTCCATGTGTCTCAGCTTCATAAGTATGTCACATATGAGGTCGAGGTTATTTCCTTGGACGACATTCAGGTGAATGAGATCCTGAACTATATTGAGAGTCTCGTTGGTGTTTTGGAGAGGAAAACTAAGGTTCTTCGTAACAAAAAGGTGAAGAGGTGAAGCAAGTGAAGGTGCAATGGCAGCACCGAAGAGGCTCCGAATGGACCTGGGAGTCAGAGGATGAGATGAGGAGGCATTATCCGGACCTTTTTGCCTTAGCAGACTTCAAGGACGAAGTCTAGTTCAAGTCGGGGAGATTTGTAACGATTGGTTCAGGTATTATCTATTTTTCAAAATTTTAAGGTTTTGGACTGGAACTCGACGAGTTGGGGAGCTTTAAATCATTGTGTATGGATCAATATGGACGCGGGTTAAGGACTCAACTCGACGAGTTGGGGAGCCCCAACTCGACGAGTAGACGCTGGAAAGGAAAAACCTAATTTTTAGGGTTTGCACCCTATTCAAAGGCATTAAGCCTCATTGTTAGCGTCTCTTATCACCCTCTCAGTCCAGAGAAACCCTAGATCTTGTCTTATATCCCATTTTGAGTGTGTGAGAGCTCAAGGAGTGCCTTTTTGGTGTTTTTGTGAATAAGCATGAAGTGGTTGGTGCCTAGCTGAAGGAAGAAGTTGTAGATCATACATTTACACTGTGGTAGCAACCATTTGCAGGTAAAAGTCCTTACCTTGACTTCTTGTTCTTAGATCTTGTCCTATGGTATTTTAGTGCCTTTTTAGTCCACTTTGGAACTATTTTTGGAGTTGAGCATGATTTCAAGTTGTGACTTCAGTTTTGGACACCTCTAGCCCCCCTTGGGACTAAATATTCAAGCTTTGGCTATCCTCCATGCCCTGAACCCCTTATTAAGCTTCATATGAGTGTTTTAACCCCTTGGACGCTGTGCATGGATGTGAAATTAGTAACTTTACATGATATCTTAACCTTGGGATACTATATCTGTAGTTTGGGGTTTGGATTCGACTGGAAATGACTGAATATGAAAAGGGATGAAGGAACTCTCCAAGTTGCCTAGACAACTCGACAAGTTGAGTCGGGTATTCCTGTTTTCTGGATTCTAAATAGAATCGACAAGTTGATGAGATAACTCGACGAGTTAGTTAGGGTTTTTCCCGATTTTCTGAGTTCTGAAGGAACTCGACGAGTTGCTAGATGTACTCGACAAGTTGGGTCAACATGGACTGTTGACCTTGACTTTGACCATAGTTGACCAAGTTTGACTTTAAGGGTATCTTTGGTATTTTGGGATTTTAACAAAGTTGGTCACATGGTGGTTGTAGGCAGTTGAGTTTAAAGCTGCGAGTCGGGATTTGATCTTATCAGTTCAACATTTCGTGAGAGGTAAGTCTCCTCATAATACCAATTGGTCGAAGGCACCAAGGCCAACCCATTATGTGTTATGTGGAATGCTAATTGATTGCGTGATACGTGATATGATAGTTATCCTTGTGATACTAGTATGGAAGACCCTGGGGGGTTCCCGTGACAGTAGACTAAGACCATGCAGGGGTTCCCGTGGCATTCGGTGTAAGACCTTGGAGGGTTTCCATGGCATCCTAGTATGTTTGCATGTTTAGTTTATATGATATTTCTATGTTAGGGAAGACCATGCGGGGGTTCCCATGGCAGGCAGTTAAGACCGTGTGGTGGGAAGCAGGCAGTTAAGACCGTGTGGGGGTTCCCATGGTAGTGGGTTAAGACCATGTGGGGGTTTCAGTTGCACTCGGTGTAAGACCTTGGAGGGTTTCCATGGCATCTCTATATGTTTATATGCATGGCTTATGTAGCTTATATGGCCGATGTGGTTTATGTGATTATTTGGATTGTGTGCGTATGTTATGGGGAACTCACTAAGCGTTAACTTACAGTTCGTTGATTGTTCAGGTACTTCAGGAGATAAGAGCAAGGGTCCGACTTGATGACGCGACATGCACTCTGCAGTTTTAGTTGGGACACTCTGAAGTTTTTGGATAATTTATATGATATTATGGATTTTTGAAAAACAAATGTGGTTGAAATATTATGTCTTTTGAGAATGATTTGTTATTTAAAAATGAAAATTTTTATTGAATATTTGGGATGTTTCACATGACTAGAGCATGATCACAAATCTAGAAAATGATATTAAAGTTCTTACAAAATCAAATTAAATGCTCCCAAGTGTTAATCAACTCCAAAAGTCTCTCGAAAAGTGCGCAAAGTACTCCCAAAAACCAAAGAGCTTATAGCTCAGCGGTATCTGATTTTGCCTTCCCTCCTTGAGGTCGAGGGTTCAAGTCCTACTGTTGACATATGTGAAGTAATTTAGGAGTAGTTTAATATATAGTTGTATCTTACGTTGAAAAAAGAAAGAAGAAGAAGTACTCCCAAAATCGATGGATAGAAAAATGAATTTGGTTGCCACTTTTTAGAAAAGATGAGAAATTGCCACTTAACCTACGACCTCGTTTCCACGGCTCGTAGAAATACAGAAAGTTGGATGCTGAATTCGGTCGAGGCCTCAAAGTATCTTGTTGGAACAGGGTCGTTTCCACGGTCATGGAAATCTCTAACTGCGGGGTTTCTTTAATTTTCTACAACTTTTTCTTCCGTGATCCGAAAGTCGTGAAATCTTATCCGTACCTTCTAGTTACCTCCCTATGTAAGATCCCACCTCCAAAAACACCTAAAATATTAAAAAAAAAGTGTGTGAGTGAAATAATATCATGAATTATCCTGGAAACATGTAAAAATGCATGGAGTTAAGACTAAATGCAATGCAATGCAATGGTGTGGAATTAAGGTGAAAAATAGGTGCATAAAATGCACCCAATATTTGGCATAATATAAGGAGTTGCAAGGGCATTTAGTGGGTGGATCACAATCCAACAGTAGTCATGTGGGAAAGAATGCAGTTAGTGGACGAAGAGCAAAGTCTAGTGGTTTGATGTTTGTGTTTCTATTATTGCCTTTTAGTAGTCAACAATGATCGCCTTAAAACACTATGTTTAAGTTTGTTAGTTTAGTTTACCTTAAAATAGTATGTCTATGTTTGATGGTTTAGTTAGGTTATTTATCATTTTGAAAGAATGGTATGTTGAATGCTTATTATGAAACAATGTTATTTGTGCATGGTATATTTGGTTTTGTGTTAATGTCATTTGTTAATCGAATTGACCGCTCAAAAGTACCAACTAACTTACTATTAGAAGATTAGCAACCAAAATGAGAATTATCATGTGTTATTGACAATCAACATCTAAAAAAACTATCTGAATATAAAAATCCAAATTGATAATTGCTGAATTAACAACCACGATGACATTTTTATTAACCTCCCAAGATGATGTTTTCCAATACACCTACTAACATGAGAAACATACTAGGAATCACAATTGCTAAACCTAAAATTAGTATACAAGGATTGACACAAATAGAATCCAACTTATAGCTATATAGAACTTCAATTTATGATTTTGTTCTTCAAGATTGATCCTAAAGTTCATACAACCACAAGTCTCTTCATCCACCCAACCTATGGACTTGTAATTTGGTCCTTGAAAATTACAAAAAAATCTTCCTGTAAGTGTGTTTGAAAAATGGAGGTTAGCTCAAAATTTTCTTATATCTGTAATACCTTATTTGTAGAACGATAGAAAATTTTCCCTGAATTATTTTTGTTCCACGATGTGTGGATCATTGCTTCAGCTCCACAATTGCATTGTATCACCATATTTTTATTGGAATCCCTAATTGAAGAATGGCGTGTCGAAAAGGAAGGATGCAGAAGATGATTATGTGTTTATGTGTGTGTGTGTGAGAGAGAGAGAGAGAGAGAGAGAGAGATAAGAGGGCGGACATATGTAACGACTAGCATCTTGATATAATCTGAAAAGACATTTAACATAAGATGATAGAAATACCCATGCATGCAAGGCATGTAGGCACTTAAACGGTCGTCGAGAACAAACGGTTAATGTCTCCAAAGACTAAGTGTGTAACATTTAACGGTATAAGGGATGATCCGATTTAAAATTTGACAATAAGGACTACATAGACAACTTGACACTTGCACCAAAAAAAATCGTGTAATTTCATCTACTAATTATTTGGAAGATGTCACGCCATATGATTTCATTGCAAAAATTACCAATTTATCCATTTGTAATCATCAAAATTGCTGATAAAATATTGATATTTCAACTATATAGAATTGTATAATCCTTTCTAATAAATAAAAGTTTTTTTTTTGTCACTTATCATACTCTTAATAATTTTATCAAATGTTATTTTGTGATTATTTTGAATTAATTTTTTTCCGCATGTCCTATTTTATTAAATTTCACATGTAATAATTGCAATAAATGTAGTAATAAATGACTATCAATTTCATTAACGAACTTATATTTTAATTTCAAATTTTCCAAAATTAAATCTAATTAATTTCTTTTATTTATTTAAATTGTTTGTTTAAATTTAAAAGATAAAAAACATTTATATTATACTAAATATTTATTTTTCTTAATTTCTTATAAATTTAAAGTTCTCAAAGATTTTGATATTTATATTTATTTTTATTTTTTAATTAACCCATGTAATACATAGGTTTCACATCTAATCATTTTATAAATGGATGCTCGATTTAATCAAAGAAAACGTAATTTAATCATGTTTCAGATTAATATCCCATTGGTTTAGTGTTAAATTTGTTAATCAATGGGATTTTTTTATTTCGAGCTATTAAAACAATCTTTTGTTCTATATTCCAACCAAACCTTTCGATGGCATCTACCAAAGTGAAGCTGCAACATCTATGTATTATTTAATTAACTAAAGAGAGAAATTTCAACAAGTAGCTCTCGTAGCTCAGTTGGTTAGAGCACCCGTTTAGTAAGCGGGAGGTCTTGAGTTCGACTCTCAACGAGAGCATTATTTTTTTCTCCGCCGGGTCTATAATTGGGCTTTAAATTGGATTTTAGAGAAATCGGCCCACTTAGATTCTCCTAAGTCCTAACTGTTATTTTATTAGACTACATTTTTAACGTACCATTCTTAATTTCTTTTACTGTTTTGGAATACTTAATTGAATGTACAAAACAGAAATTGTACATAGCTACAAGCAAGTCAGTTGGCTATGGTATAAATTTATTTATTACTCTCTTGCACACACATACGGTATAGTAGTTTGATAGGTTGGTCATGAGTCTTTATTGATGCAACTAAAATAGAAAAATAGTCAACCTTGGTGTTTGAAATATAAAGTTGTAATTATTAATGTATGAATTTTTTTTAAAGGTGATGTAGATCGATCATTTTCTTGCAGTGGATGTGGATATGTTGGCACTTCTTTCTTAATTGTATCTTCCTTGTCCTACAATAACTTATTTGATTACATTTTTTTTACCTCGACTATTTTCATATTGATCAAATTTTAACCCACGTTTTACATATAAGATTAATTTAGACATAAAAAACATAGACTTGAGCATACTATCTTATGCATAGCATATTGAAACATTAGCGTCTATCATTTATGGAAAAATGAGAAAACAACATAAAATTCAACTTTAGACATTCATAATTTTAGATATTTTTATTGGGAATGGCTAAATAAACACCTAGATTTACTAGAAACACAACCTATATTAAAAAAACACCCTAATAATAAAAAATCAACAATGTTTTTTTACATTGAAGTTTGTATACGCCACTTTTTGTTTTTCTTTAATTTCTTTACTTTTTATTTATTTTCTTTTTCATTTTATGTTTGAATATTAATATATTTTTTTGGAGTAAAATATATGTATTTGAGTTTTTCCAACAACAACCGACACATAACTTAAAATATCTACTTACAAAACTAATTTATTTTAAAAGGTTAGCCCACCAGTTATTGTACAGCCCATTTACCCAATTAAAACCTTAAAAACGTTAGAACATTTTCACTTTCATTTGCAGCTTGCTGTGAAAAAGCAACAACATCGCCCCCATCTGAAAGAGCAACACCGCCGCCTCATCTGCCGGAGCATAGCAATCGCCGAAGATCGATGCCACCGGAGCACACCAGAGCGTCGCCAACACAAAATACACCATCCATCGATCCGTCTCATTAAACGGTTTCTCTTTTCCGGCAGCGAAGATCTAGGCGATGCTAACGTCGGCGATGATTACCATCTCTCTCTCTCTCTCTCTCTCTCTCTCGACGTTTTATACTTTTCCGGCGGCAGTGCCACTAGCCGTCGGCGATGATGACGGTGGTTGGACTGAAATAACCAAAATTATATTTTAAATCTTGAAATATTATGCAAAGTTAGAAATTTTACCTAAACTGTATTAGATGGTTAGATTAATGTTGATCTATCTTTTCATAATAAAATATAAATTGTTATTAGTTATATCTGATATTAATGTGGTTTTATTATATATACAATTTACAAGATGTCAAACAGGTTACTAAGTTTGAGACACAATTTACTAAGTTTGAATATTTTGAGGTCTTCAATATACCTAGTAAATAGGGTGATTTTTTAGAAAAAATAGTTTGAGTTTTAAAATGAGGTGTATATGGGTTGTTTATTTAGCAGCTACCATTTTTATTTCTTAATGGTAATGTGGCCCACCTTTTGATTTCCGCGGTTGTGGTTAATTTCATAATTTAGCACCCGGTTTTGATGTAAATCAACGATTTTATAATTCAAGTGATTAGTTAGATACTTAATTTTAGTAATTACCCATCAATTTTCCTTTGACAAAACTGCACAAATGGTCCCTGTGGTTTGTCAAAAATTGCTACTTTGGTCCAAAAAAGTTTGGGCTAGCACCAGAGGTCCAAAGTTTTCATTTTGTTGCTTGTTTGGTCCAATCTATTATGATTTTTTTCAAAATGACGGATTTACCCCTATGAATATGATTTTTCTTTTTTCTTAATTGTTTTTCTGATTTAAAAAAAATAAAATTAAAATTAAATCTCTCTCTCTCTCTCTCTCTCTCCTCTCTCTGTTCTCTCTCTCCCCTTCTCTCTCATCTATCTCTTTCTTTCTTTCTCTCTCTCTCTCTCACTCTCTCTCTCTCTTTCTATCTCTCTCGATTTTATAAAATCAAAATCAATTTTACCATGAATTGATACTGAATCTTCATGTAGAACAAATAGGGAAAACCATACAAAGAAAAAACCCAGAAGAAACTCTTAGCTCCCACCTCCATCGTCTCCATCGGGGTCCTCCTGCTCCGCCACCCATTTTCTCGTTGAAACCCACCTCCAACGCCAATATCATTTTAGATCGGCATCAATCTTCACCGCCATCTCCTTCATTCTTCAACTTATCTCCTCACTGGTGCTTGTCAGCAAGAAGCGTGCTCCAATCTAAATGTATTGACTGGATTGTGTTTGTAATTAACAGGGAAGCAGAGTAAGAAAGGTGATAGATCTGATCGACTTCAAGTAGTAAGGGCTCAACAACATCGTGTCAAATTATCTCAAATCTTGGGTTCTAAAGCACCCAGCTATCGACGGAAACAGAGATGGGTGGTGGTGTTGGTTGGAATATGAAGAGAGGAAGAAGATGATGATGTTCATGAGGAAGAAGACGGGTGCACTCCAGGTGCTCGACCTTATGTCTAGCTTAGTCTTCGGTCCAATTCCTCCATTAATTGGCTCTCTAAATCAACTCAATCTTCTACAGCAGCACATAGACGAAGTATACAGTTAGTTGTAGATAGTTGGTGAACCTAGTACCCAGCATAGTAGGTGAAGATTCGTTCAAGTTGTAGGGCGAGTGTCGAATCACAGCAGCACCTAGCCGGAGAATCATGTGCCGGGGCACAGTGACAGTCTGATTTCCAGACCGCAGGGTTGAACGGAGCCATGGTGTTCGGCTTTCGGTTTGTGACTGATATAGGAATCGGTGGTTCAATTGGTATTTGGGAGTCGAAGAAAAAAGGAGTGACGAGAAGGAAGATCGAAGAAAGAGATAGAGGAGAGAGGAGAGAGAAAGAAATAGATAGAGAGAGAGGGAGAGAGGAGAGAGGGAGAGAGAGAGAGAGAGAGAGAAAGAGATTTAATTTTAATTTAATTTTTTTTTTATATATGAAAATCAGAAAAACCATTAAGAAAAAAAGAAAAATCATATTCACAGGGGTAAATCCGTCATTTTGAAAAAAATCATAATAGATTGGACCAAACAAGCAACAAAATGAAAACTTTGGACCTGTGGTGCTAATCCAAACTTTTTTGGATCAAAGTGGCAATTTTTGACAAACCCCAGGGACCATTTGTGCAGTTTTGTCTTTTCCTTTTTGTAAATATCACAATACGCACTAAATTTGTATAGGCCATATCAAGAGGGAATGTACACATTGAAGTCCTCTCAAAATTAATAAATAAATCCTTTTAAAAACTTCAACAGTTTGGGTATTTTCATTTTAACGGTAAGTATCTAAGGGAATTCAGGTGATGTCTTAACATCTTCTGGCATTACCTACATGTTTTTTTTAAGGAAATTGTAATATATCTCTTGTGTTGGTTGTGCGATTTCGCAATATGTGTGTTAGCATCTTTACCAACCCCTCGTTTATAACCTCAAAAACCGTTGAATCTATATTAAAAGTCATCTCGAAATTAATTTAAAATTTCTTTTTGAAATTTCATTTGTTTTAGTTTACATTGACATGTTCGTGTTAGCGCTAAGTATGAGAAGATATATGTGGTTTAAAAAGATCTCTCAAGTTCCAAAGCATCACATACATGTTTTTTTTTTGAGGAAATTGCAATTTATCTCTTCTATATTGGTTGTACAACTACAAATTACGTCGATTAGCATCTTTATGAGCCCCTCCTCTAGAACCTTAAAAAATGGGGACATCATAGTGGGCAATACATTTAACACTTGCAATTCTAAGTTAAAAGTATTAACTGTAACACCCGTTTTCAAGAATGGATTAGTTGATAACCCAAAAGAGTCAAAAGCATGGTTTTTTTAGGAAAATCATATGTCACAGCGTGGTGCATGGAATGCCACAACGTGACATGTCATGTCAGGAACACACATTTTAATGATCACTAAGTGTGGCAAGAGGATGGCCACGGTATGGCAAGTTGGCAACTGTTGCAGCCCGAGCCTATGATTTTTAGGATTTCTTCATTATTTAAAGGCTTTAACTCTTGGTTTAGGGCATCTCTTTTAGCCTCCACCTCTGCATTTCGAAACCCTAGCCTCCATGGAAGAATAAGAGCTTGTTTGTTTGATTTTGAGGTTATTCTTCTTGAGTTAGTGAAGCTTGTGAAGAAAGGAACTCCTTCTTGGTCCAAGGAAGCATAGAGCAAGATTAGATCCATCATATTCTTCAAATTTCTTGACTTTTGGACGTAAAATGTAATATCCATAAAATTTATAAAATTTAAAACTTTTTCGAACATTCAAAAACCATTATTTATTACAAATTGTTTTCAAAATAGTATCATATCAGAGGATAATCAAAATCATAAAATGCGAGGAGGTGCACGATCAAGCATTCACCTTCCCGCGATCATCTGAATTACCTAAAAAAAATCCAAAATTGTAATCTCGAAGCTTAGTGAGTTCCCATCAAAATACCACCCCCATACAAATCATAACCATATCATAACAAGTAAACAACATGCATATAGAGTCTACAGTAAGACTGGATTGTCCCTACCGGGCCTGCAGTCTAACTGGCCCGCTCTCAAAACCTTTAGCATGTCTAGTCTGCCCACCCGGGCCTTCAACCTGTCTGGACCGTTCTTCGGACCTTCAGCGTAACTAATATCCCTTAATGAGTCTGCACTCTATCCGGTTCGCCCTGGGTTTGTTGGCCGTCAGCATAAAGCAAGTCCGCCTCAACCCAACCCCACATACACAATCAACACATAATATCATAAGCTAGCTAGCATGTACAAACAGTCAGACTGATCTAACAGATCATTAATCATAGCATCATCCTATATACCAGGACACCGACCTAACAAATCACTAACATATCATTCTATATACCAGGATATCGACCTAACAGGTCACTAAGCATATCATCATGCAATAACCAGGATAACAATCCAATAAGGGTCGACATTGGTGCCTTCGACCCTATTAGTATAGTGAGGACAACTCACCTCACAACATCGAATGGAACTGAAAAGATCAAACTCCCGAAACACGGCTCCAACACCAACACCTACAACCACCATTGATTCAATTCTATAAATTCCCAAATTACTAAAATACCCTCAGAAGTCAAAGTTGGTCAAACCTTAGTCAAAGTTAAAGTCAACGGTCAAGGTCAACAGTCCATGTTGGCCCAACTCGTCGAGTGCAGCTTACAGACTCGTCGAGTTCTATCGGAACTCAGAAGATCGCAAAAACCCCAGTCAACTCGCCGAGTTACCAGACAACTCGTCTAGTCCATGCAGCCTAACCAACTTGTCGAGTTATCTCACTAACTCGTCCAGTTCATGCAGAATCCAAAAAAGCAGGAAATCCTCATCCAACTCGTCGAGTTAACTATGCAACTCGTCGATTTCCTTCAATCCTTTTCTCATTTAGACTCTTTTAAGCGACACCAAAGCTCCAAGCTGTAGATCTAGCCTCCTAGGGTGAAGTTACCACGTAAAGTTGCCAACTTTACGTGCATGCAAGGTATCATGAGGCTAAAACATCCAAACTAAGCTTAGGAAGAGGATTAGGGTATGGAGAAGGGCTAGGTCTAGGTAAAGTCGAGAACTTTATGTTTATGAGGGCCTAGAGGAGTCCAGATCTGAGACCATGTTCTCATGACAAGCTCAAACCCGAGGATGACCCCATTTTGTACGAAAATGCTCACATACTTACATAAGAAGAGATCTAAGAAATGGAAAGCCAAGGTAAAGTCTTTTAACCTCCAAATGGATGCTAACACGATGTAGACGCTGGATCTACAAGTTTCTTCTCGTTCCAAGCCTCTAATCTTCAAGCCACTTCAATAAATGCACTAAACACACACTTTTAGCCTCACACACACTCAAAATAGGGGTTAGCTCTATTAGGGTTTGGTTCTGGACGTGAAAAGGTGGTATGTAGGCTGGAAAGAGGACTTAAGATCCTTTAAATAGGGTGCAAACCCTAAAAATCAGGGTTTTCATATCCAGCTTCAACTCGTCGAGTTGGGTCCTCCAAATCGTCAAGTAGGTTCGAAATTTTACTTGGGCTGACTAGTTTCTACGCGACGAGTTGGGGCATCAAACTCTTCGAGTAGGCTTCCTTAATTGAATGAAAATACCTAAGATCTTATTCCTGGGAAGGGGATGTTACAACTCTCCCCCACTTGAACTAGGCTTCGTCCTCAAAGCCTACTGCAGTAAACAAATTTGGATAGTGCTCTTGCATCCCATCCTCCAGCTCCCAAGTCTATTTGATCTCCTCCGATGTTGCCACTTGTACCTTTACCAAGTGTATCTCTTTGCTACACAAAACATTTACCTTTCCTTCCGAGACGGCCACCAGCCTCTCAATGTTCTTCAAGTGCTCATCGTCCTGAAGATCACCTGATGATGCCACGACATCCTTTTCTGACACGTTCTTTTGCAAATGCAAAACACTGGAAGTGTTATGAATTTGAGTGAGCTCCTCCGGAAGACCTAGTCGATACGTCGCCTCGCCAACCTCGGTAACAACCCGAAACGACCTAATATATTGGACACCATCTTCCCTTACACTTGAAAACCTGAAGTTCTTGTCAGAAACAGAATCATAGATTATATGTTGGTGCCAATAATTATTTTTCGAAAAGAGATTATGTATTCTTTCAATGGGAAAGCTAATTTAATTACCAGATTTTCAAGGATAACACGAACCATGGGAGGCAACTGGGAGATGAACCCTTTTTGTGCTGATAGGATAATGCTTCCTTCAACTCCCGAACCTATATACAGTAACGGACAACTGCCAACGCATAACCACAAACACCTATGACTGGCTCGATCAGCCTCAGACCAGAATATCAACGTGTCGAATCCAATCAACCTCCATATTGAAATTCTCAGGGTCTGTTGGCCTACCGCCTCAACCCTACTACTCCCCGGGAACTTTCGTGCCTACGACTTTCAGTCGGCCCACACTGGGTATCTTGGCCTACTACATAGAGCAGGACCGCCTCCACCCTCCCAAATACAACGTGTCGCCATAGAAAATCAACAGAAAGATCTATCCCGATTCCTAGAACTTGAAGGACATGGACATTCTAACCCAACAAACCTCAATTTCACCATCAATAACATCACATCTTTCGCCTGAAACTCGCGACTCGCACCACAAACCAAAAGATTTCCCACTCGCCTCTCTATCTTCCAGGACGCATGCTTCACATGGATACACTCACGATTCTTAATGCAAATTTCCACTATAAGCCATCCCGAGATGGCCATCCATGAATACACCCCAAGTTTTTGACTGAAAACACTACCGATCATGTAGAAAAGATCCTCAAACAGGTCGATAGCGGACCTTTACCAATCCGAATCCATATGCTCACCAAAATCTTAGCATACCCTTAACTCTCTATCATGCCATTACCAACCTTCGAAGTGACGAAAGAAGACGATCAAACCAAGAACTTCTGCATTTCATCTGATCCCTAACAACAACTTGCGAACAAATAGGAATACGGGGCAAACATTTCACATATTCAATCTGATACCCGACTGACACTCCCAACGACCCTTGACCTTTCCCTACCCAAACCAACTAATTAATGGGTCTTCCAATCTCCATCAACGTGTAAGTACTAAGTGTTGGATTAGTGTCTAAGTCCATAACTATTTTGGTATGTACTTGACCCGATGGTGCATGGTCTTTTTGGGTTGCCTTCACCAAAGCAACTTGATTGGAGAAATATATATAGAGAGAGGATAATATGATTTATTAATATGTTATAAGAATAATATATTAAAGGAGAAATCATATTTGTTTAATTAATATTGGTCAATAATTAATTAGGAATTAATTTTGTGATCAAGTGTAATTAATTAAACTAGGGGGCTGAATTGTAATTATGTGATAGTTACAAAATATGGTAATGATTATCCTAAATATGGGTTGAATGAATTCAAGGAGATAAGGATCATTGAAATCGTCCAAAGGATAAAGGATAAGGGTTTTCAAGGCTTATCTTATGATTGCTTTGTGGATAAGCAACTAGATAAGGATAATGACTGAAACCCTATCTCTACACCTATATAAAGACCCTAAGGCCTTAGAATTCGTGTACTTGTTCCCAAGAAGTCCTAAGGACGAATTCTAACCTCTCTCCTCTCTCTTTATACCTTCTCCATTTGCTCTTGGTGTTTGTAAGCCATTAGAGGAGTGACACTTGTGACTCTAAGCATTCCAAAGTCAATTCAAGGTGGAATTAGGATTGTTATTGCTATATAACAATCAAGGTATGTTCTTGAACCCATTCATATGTTAATATCGATTTCATATACTAGAATTAGGGTTTATAGTCTTGGATTCAAAGCATGTACAATAGAGAAACCTAGATCCAAGCATTAGGGTTTATATGAGCACATAGGATGTCTTATGACCAAAACCCATCAGTGGTATCAGAGCCATTGGTTTGGTTTCAATTGTATGAACTTGATATATTAGGGTTTATTGTCCCTATAGAACAAATTGTTGTCCAAGAGTTTTCAGGCTCTCCTACGTGACCAACAACAATCCTTAAGAGCACTCCATGGGTGATAACCAACAAACACAACTAAAATGCAGTTCCACAAGTTATTATCACAAAGCAGCATGCTCAATGCCAGGAGACAGACCTACTAATTGTTACAGCATAACAACACACTCAATACAGAAACGTATTTCTAATAGAATACATATAGAGTCTTCAGCTTGACTGGACTGCCTCATCGGGCCTTCTGCCTATCTGGACCACTCTTAGAACCTTCAACATGTCTGGACCGCCTCCCCGGGCCTTCATCTTGTCTGGACTGTTCTCCAGGTCTTCGTCCTGATTTGGTACCCGCCACTGGCCTTCAGTTGATCCGGATCGTCCTAGGTCTGTTAAGCAAAACCTTGGACCCATCATGGTACCCTCTCCCGTATAGCCAACTCTCCCCCACTCTAAGTTTCGAACTCTTAATCCAATCTGCAGACTATAATCCTGACCTAACTATGCCTACAAATTGATCTAACCCAATGCTACCTTGAGCACCCACAGATACACACGAATGATCACCCCATTAATAGAAGAAGACATCTACATCATCGATCGAAACAAGATCCCATATTTGATCGAGACTGCACGGGTCCTACCTACATGAAACTAGCCCAAGAAGACTTCTAAGGCGATCTCAATGATTGCCAATCCTTAGAATATGGTACCTAACTTGCCTCACAAGATACTCATGCCACATCGACACACCTACGCTTACCAACGCTGAAATACTGCCGCTAACCCCTTCGACCAACGGACCCCAAGCTGGAAATATAACCTGACCCTGGGGTCACAAGCCTATTCACTCCTGTGAGCTTGGAAAAACTAGAAGGGTAGAACCCTTGTAGTAGATGATCAAATTCTAATCCGTCAAAGACAATTTACCATAATATTATTACAGAATGGGGTTTCCAATTACATACCAGAGATTTCTTGCGGCTCGACTTTGACCTCCTAAGGAACGATGACCGTTGGAATCCGAATTCCTTCCATCCCTAAAGTAGGACAGTTGGACCTGAAATTACCTGGTTGGTGACAGTGAAAGCATATCTGATCCTTCTTGCAATCCCGTTGCACATGCCCTCTCTCTCCGCACTTGAAACACCTGAACTTGTGACAAGAATTTTTTTAGGTTCCCCAACACTTGCCACACACATCCTGATCCTCCTGACTTCTAGTACCCAGGTCAGCAGCCTCTGGCTCTTCGTCCTCCTCTGAAAGGCCCCTCCTCCTCTTTCCTAGTTGTGACCCCACAGTCGATACTCCCTCAGTCGTCATCCTAGTAGCAACATCTCTCATAGTTCGCAAGGCTGTAATTTGCTCCTCGAGCTTGGCAATCATCGTAGCGGTGACCCAGTTCACGACGCAAGATAATTCTTCTTTCAAAATCTGAGATACCTCCACGAAAATCATCTCCCCGCAGTCATAGGATACTCTCTCTCACACACACACACACACACTAACTCGTGAATGCTATGGCTCCCCATTGTCTTACAATAGCCTCTCACTCTCCATGGGCTCATCCCACGGTTTTCCCTGACAATCCTAAGTGATTACTCCCACCAAGATCCACTCACTCTCTTATCACCCCATAATCTCATCATCAATTCATCACCACACTGAGTTCACTAACTCATGCTTAGCGATTCGATATAGATAGGTGCATACACCTTCCCAGATTATGCATCACTACTCTTGACGAAAATTCTCGTAGACAAGGCACTTTCCTCAGTACAGTTACACCCTTGGGCAATCCCTATCTTACAACAATTAACTGATGGTCTCACATCTGGAAATATAGTCGCTTAATGTTCCACTTGTCGTTTGACAAACCCAATTCTCATAGTAATCCAACCAATTAGTGCATTATAATCAGATACCTCGATACCATCACCAAATATCACGACGTCTTGTCACGACCACTGATCTTCCACTCTCACAACTCGAAGCCTTGAAGTATTCCAACTCACAATTTGCATCACAGAGGAATCGTACATGACTGAGAACATGTTGATGAAAACCCAAGACCCTATCCTCTACCGATCAAGCCCATGCGAAACTACTTATACCGACTCTGAAGTTGATTTGACAAATCAACTACTGCCCTTCCCAAAGTACAGATAACAATCTATACGTCAAACTATCAATCTCTCAGCAATCGAATCCTGACCTCAGCAACCCAACCGTCTCGAACTCAAACATTGTCACACCCGAAGAAACACGGACCATAATAAGATTCTCGTCTAACGTCCACCTGCCGTAAAGACACTCATCTTCTCCTGAGCATATGTGACATGCATCATCTCGCTCTGTGTGTTGCCTTGACTACCACCTGACCCTAACCTCATATAGTCGGACCGCAGATCCCCATAACCTAAACTTCTGTACCATGTCAGACTGAGGATCCTCCCTACAGAATACCTTGTTCTCCCCCACTTAGGATTTGAACCATCATCCATTGAAATACCAACAGACCACACTACAGACTGGCTCACCAGATGTACCATTCCCGAATCATGTAACATATATGCAGCACTCGATGACCTTCCAGATAATAACCAAATAACTCTAAGTATCCCGAACTCATATGAAAACCTCAGAATCCTCCTAATGTGACTGCCTCTAGTCACCCTAAAATCTCATATCAACGCTTCACCGGACATCTTGACTGTCCCAAATTAGTTACGACTCTCAATATGAAAATAATGAACTATCACATACCACCTCATCTTTGATTCCTGCATCAACATTCCATCGTGTGAATTATCATAGAAGCAAGAGACCTCACTTTCACAATCGATACACAACGCAGGCAATGAGGGCCGCTGCCCTGATATACTCCTCTTGATCACCTGGATTTGCTGCTAAAGTATACCTTACTGTACTCAACCAATGCATATCCTTATCCCCCTCCATCCCAATCCTTACTGATGACTCTCTTATGGTATAAGAAATACCGCGCAACAGATATACTACAAAATACTCTAGCGAAAATATTGCAACTATATGCTACCCCACGGGGTGTACCTCCAAACTTTAAAACCAGAAGCTCGTTATCTCTTTCGCTCCACACGGAAAGCGGAAATATTGTAATTCTCATCACAAAAAGTGACATCTCGACCATTAGCCGCTCACTCAATCCAGACTACAATCCTCCACAAAACATCATCTCCACTTTTCCTTAAACCCTGCGACTCTAACTGGCACATCACCAGTCAAATCCCTCAGGATCTAAACTTAATTTTCCTTGAAAGGTACACTCCATCGAAGCTTTACCAACATGGCCCACTGGCCCCACAATCTACCATATCCACTCTCAGTCTGAACAACCATAGTGGGATAACTGGTAAAGATGGAAGCACACTCTACTACGAATCATGGTACCCGGACCACGTTATCTCCTCTCAATCTGCTACTTAGAACCTTAGGAATGCTCCCTGTTTCGAGTACGGGTCCTCTAATTTCAGTAGTATGGGCCCATACTACCTGCCACATCTACCCATACTTTCTACACGGATCATCCCAGATTTCCTAAGTAGCTGCTCAACTTCTCAATCATCAATCCTATTACACATGTTTCTTCTCCAGCGAATACCCACCTCTGAACAGCATACTCATCTAACTAAAATTTACTCCCTAGGATCTTCCTAGGTTCTCACACTTCTCTGCCATCAGCTACAGAAGAACTCCTCATGATGCCAGCCATCTACCTCCTGAATATTGTCATATTCACTTAGTAGCTGACTCCCATCATCAAGAGTTCCACAATGCACAAAACAAGTAACATTTGGGCATCGAATAACCTCCACCAGCACATAAACCACTCTAGCATACAACTCCACTCACTTTATCCATAACTCAAAAGGCATCACCGAACTCAGGCAACCCTACCTCTCGTGGGTATCTAACTACTCTTGCAGTAGATCCCTAAAATACACATCTAGGTATCTCTCCTAGATTACTCCTCTACTCAAATCTCTCTCTAAAATATTCATGCTAGGTACTCCTAATCAGCACATAGATAGATCAAATAGCAGACAATATCAATCAATAGCATCCCCTAGGCTAAGGCATCATGAATCAGACAACTCTAACTCTAAATTCCTGAAGTACATAGACTATCCTCTAGCACGCATCTCCAATATCTCATAAGTCTCTCATAATATAAACAAGTAATGGTATTTTGGCAAATTACCATTCAGACTCTGGATTATTGTACACACTGATTCATCTCGTTTTCTCTTGAAAGCTCTTACTCGTTTTAGAAAATCATTTCTTTTTAGAAGTTTTTTTCTCAAATCCTCAATTTGAGTCCAGACATACCCGAGAGTAAATTCGAATCCCTCAAACCAAGGTTCTCATACCAACTTGTAACACTCTAAATTTTCAAATAAAAATTTCATTTTTAAAACCACATAAAACACAATCTCACGATCCTCAAAACACTATTGTATAAGTTGTTCAAAACACAAGACAACAAAATGTTTGATAATATCTCAGAATCCTCAGTATATAATCTCTAGTTGGTGTGTACAATCAATTCGGTGCCTTCCCGCGATCCCGAGAGGTACCTGAAACACATTTCACACAACATTGTAAGCACGGAGCTTAGTGAGTTCCCCAGAATACCACATACACAAATAATAAACCTCTCATGGTTATAGCTTGCCATGGACACTCCGGTTATGCGTCTCGATGATGACCCTCCGGTCTCACGACTCGGTATGGACCCTCCGGTCATGTGTCACAGTTAAGACCCTTCGGTCTCACAACTTGGGTTGGACCCTCTGGTCATGTATCTCAGTGAAGACCCTCCAGTCTCACAACTCGGTTTGGATGCTCCGGTCCTAACTCAGTAAGGCACATAATAATATATAGCATAAATCACAAAGACAAAATGCATAATATCACATAACTCAATATAAGCACATAAGACCCTCTGGTCGATAACTCAAATAAGACTCTTCAGTCACACAGTAAGTAAGCAAGTAAGTCTCGTACTCCACGAATGGTATAGACTCCGCCTACATATCATAATCAACTATAATTAACACTTTATAACCACGGCTCTAAAAAGTTAGGCTAACCCCTTCTCTAACTCTCGGAAAGGGTTAAAGACCACTTTACCCCTCCATGGTCTCCATAATTCATGTCTTGACCAAACTCCAAAAGCCAACGGAAGCCAACACTCGAGTCAACAGTCCATGTTGACCCAAATCGTCAGGTGCATCTATACGACTAATCGAATTCCTTCGTTTTCTCTGGAGTATTATTAAAATTCAACTCAACTCATCGAGTTGTATCACCAACCCATCGAGTTGTAACGAGTCCAAACTATCGGGGAAAACCCTAGCCAACTCGTCGATTTAGCTCATCAACTCGTCGAGTCCCTTCAATCCACTCTCTCATTCAGATGCTTTTAAGAAGAAATAAGGCCCCATACTCTAGATCTAGCCTTTTAAGGCTGAAGTATCACGTAAAGTTGCAAGCTTTACGTCCATGCATGGCGTAAGGGGCTAAAAATGCCAAAACAAGCTCTATAGAGGGTTTGATGCATGAAAGTTGGCCAATAGCTTTATAAAGCTTGAATCTTTAGGCCCAAGTGACCTCGTACTCTCCAGATCTGAAGTCTCAACTCCATGGCATGCTCAAATAACTTAAGGACCCGAACAAAAGATGAAAATGGCCATAAACTCTCTGGTGAAGAGATCTAACCAAACAATGATCAAGGTGATAGCTTTTTACCTCTAAATAGTAGCTAGCACTGAAAGAACACTAGATCCAAGGGCTTCTTCTCGTTCCAAGCCTTTTGCTTCTCAATCTCCTTCCGAAAATGCACTAGAACATAAAATCTTAGCCCTCTCTCTCTCTCTTTCTCTCTTTTTTTTTCTCTCTCTCTCTCTCAGATGAAAACAACTTGATTAGGGTTTCTCTCAATGTGGTAAAGTGGTGAGGGAGGAAAAAAATGAAGGCTTAAGGTCCTTTAAATAGGATACAAACCCTGAAAATTAGGGTTTTCACACTCATCTCCTACTCGTCGAGTTGGGGTCCTCCAACTCGTCGAGTAGAGTCTAAAAATCATGCGGCCATCTCAACGCCTATACGACGAGTTGGGACCAACCAACTCATCGAGTAGGTCCTATAACGTGAATAAAATTCTTAAGTTACGCATCCAAAAAATCTGGGTGTTACACACCCCATTGTTCTGCATTTTTATATTACTCTAATGTATTAGGATGTTTATTGATACACACTGATTTACTATGGTTTTCATGATGTTGTTTTAGATAAAAGTTTTATTAATTTAAAAATCGAATTTTTTAGTCTTAAATTTTGGGACGTTACACACGACGTAGCCAAGGAATGACCATGATGTGATGAAGTTCAAAATCGCGATTGTATTGTCATGGAATTTCCACGACGTGGCTAGAAGGCTCACAGCGTGGTGATGTCCTGCATGTAGACTGTTTTGTTTGGACATGCCCACGACATTGACAAGAGGTCTCCACATCGTGGTGACTGTTGTCTTGGTTGACCGTTGACTTTTGACTAGTTTAACTTGGGGTCAAACTTGGAGGATTTGGTTTGCTGATTTAGGATTTATATCTTTTAGTGTTAGTCGTTTCACGGGATTGATCAATTGCAAGGGGTGAGAGTGTTGTTGTGCTTCTCTAGTTCTTCAGTTCAGGTGAGTTTTTCACTATGCCATGTATATCATTGTATATCCTTTACGTAGTAGGCTAGAAGTACTATTAGAGTACACGTATGCTAGCTGGCTAGGATAATTCCTTATTTTGAATGTGTAGTGTAGTACACTTAGTTTCATCATGTGTTAGATCGGTCGGGTCTTGCCTGTTGACCGTATGATGTTGTTAGGGGTTAAGTTTGGTTACGATAACTGGGAAAGGCCAGTTATCAAGTTTACATATGTTTGAACAGCAAATGACTCGATTAAGAAGTGGCTAGTAGCAAACTAGGAAAGGCTAGTTGCTAAGGGTATGTAATATGCTAGTATATTTTATGTGTTATGTTACATGATTATGTGATAATGATAGCATTGGTCGTATGTAGTTTAAGTTGGATAACATGAGAACTCTTGGTCTAATGCGTTATTGTGATATTTTTGTCTGATTGTTCACTCTCGGGTCGACAGTCTATTCAATACATATGACTTTATGAATTGTATGAAAGACCTAGATCTGGCCCCAGACAATTATATGAAAGACTAGGATCTGGCCCCTAACAATTGTATGAAAGACCATGATTTGGACCCTGGCAACTATATGGAAGACTAGGATTTGGCCCCTGGAAGTTATATATAAGATCAAGATTTTGCCCTCAACATTGCAAGGAATGACCATGATTTAGCTTTTGGAAAGATGTAACTGTGAGACAATGATTTGGCCCATAGCATTCACCCAAGGTTGGAGTAGACCCGTTATTCCATATATAATTGCTACGTATGTTTCTGTTGATAGGAGATTTGGCAGGTCGATGCTAGAGTTGAACACTTTTTGTGGATGCATTATATATATGATGGAATTTGTGATAGACTAGAGAACTTACTAAGTTTTATGCCTACAGTTGTGGATTTAATGTTTTGCAAGTTGTTCATGGGAAGATCTTAGCGGGACTGTACACACACATCGAAGATATTCCTTTCCACAGTTTTTAATTTAACTATGATAATGTATGGTTTTAATCAAATAAATGTCACTTAATGGTTTTTGAAACAAGGATTTTAATTGGTTAAGCTTTTTTATGAATCAGAATCTTTTTATAATTTTTGGGACGTTACATTAACATATAAGTAAAATTCCTTGTGAAATAAATTAAATTTAAAACTTAAATTAATAAAAATAAATGATTTATAGTGTTTAAATTTATTTAATTTTAAATTTTAGTATTGTTGGATGAAATTTGAATTTTAAAGCTTTGAGATTGAGAATTAAGGTATGACACATCTAGTTAATTTTTCTATTCGCTTTCCACACATTAGCCATAAATTGAAAAATTCCAATTTTAGCTAACAAAATCTCAAGTTGTCCTGCTTTTGTAACATCCATAAAATTCATGAAAATTTAAAACTTTTTCAAGCATCAAAAGACCATTATTCATTACAAAATGTTTTCAAAAAAATTTCATATCAGAGTATCCCAGATATCAAAATCATAAAATATGAGGAGGTGCACGATCAAGCCTTCACATTCCCGTGATCATCCGAAGTGCCTGAAACAAAATCCAAAACTGTAAGCCCAAAGCTTAGTGAGTTCCCCCAAAATACCAACACCATACAAACCAAAACAATATCATAACAAACAACATGCATATAGAGTCTTCAATATAAGTGGACCGCCCTCACCGAACCTTCAGTCTATCTGGCCCACTCTCAGAACCTTCAACATGTCTGGTCCGTCCTCCCGGGTCTTCAGCCTATCTGGACCGTTCTCCGGGCCTTCAGCTTGACTGATACGCCCCAATGGGTTTGTAGTCTATTCGGACTGTCGGGGGTCTGTTGGCCTAGAGCACGAAGCAGGACCGCCTCAACCCACCTGCAATCATACAATCAACACATAAATATCATACACTAGCATGTACCAACAGTCAAACCGATCTAACAGATCACTAATCATAGCATTATCCTATATACCAGGATACTGACATAACAGGTCACTAACATAACATCATCCTATATACCAGGATACCGACCTAACAGGTCACTAACATAACATCATCCTATATACCAGGATACCGACCTAACAGGTCACTAAGCATATCATCATGCGATAACCAAGATAACAATCCAAAAAGGGCCGACATTGGTGCCTTCGACCTTGTTAGTATAGTGATGACAACTCACCTCACAAGCAGTGCTGAACAGATAAAGTCGAATCCCAGCACACAGCTCTAAACTCAACTGCTTGTAACCACCATATAACCGATTCCATTAAAACCCTAAATTACCAAAATACCCTTAAAAGTCAACTTTATCAACCATGGTCAAAGTCAAAGTCAACGGTCAAGGTCAACAGTCCATGTTGACCCAACTCGCCGAGTTCATCTACTAACTCATCAAGTTCCTTCAGAACTCAGAAACCAAAAACTCTAGCCAACTCACCGAGTTACCTGGGTAACTCGTCGAGTTATTCATTGTCCAGAAGATCGGGAAAACCCTAATCAACTCGCCGAGTCATCTCACCCACTTACCGAGTTCACTCATAATCTAAAATACGGGTAAACCCTACCCAACTCGTCGAGTTGGCCATGCAACTCGTTGAGTTCCTTTAATCCTTTTCTCATTCAGAGGCTTTTGAGCGAAACCAAGGCTCCAAACTGTAGATCTAGCCTCCTAGGGTGTAATTACCACGTAAAGTTGCCAACTTTACGTGCATGCAAGGCCTCAAGAGGCTAAAACACTCAAAACTAGTCTTAGGAAGAGGCTTAGGGAATGGAGAAAGGACAAGACTAAATAAAGTCGATAACTTTATGACTATGGGGCCTACAGGAGTCCATATCTGAATTTACAACTTCAAACCATGCTCAATTTCCAAAAATGGATTCAAAGTGGGCTAAAAAGAACCTAAACTCTTGCATGGAGAGATCTAACAAGAAAATGATCAAGGTAATGACTTTTTACCTTCAGAAGATTCCTACAACCGAGTAGATGTTGGATCTATAAGCTCATTCTCGCTCCAAGCTGCTAAACCTTCAAGTTCCTCCAAGAAATGCACTAAAAACACACTCTTTAGCCTTGTACATACTCAAAATGGAAGGTTAACTCGGTTAGGGTTTTCTCAGGATGATAGGGTGGTAAGGGATGCTGGAGAGAGGACTTAAGGTCCTTTAAATAGGGCGTAAACCCTAAAAATTAGGATGCAAAACCTCAACTCGTCGAGTTAGGGTACTCCAACACATCGAGTAGGTTCCAATAACCACGCGGCTTGATCAGTTTCTACACGACGAGTTGGGGCCTCCAACTTGTCGAGTAGGTCTTAAATGATGTATAAAAATTATTGAATTTCATACCTGGGAGTTGGGATGTTACAGCTTTGCATGTGATTTCAATAAATAAGTTGTTATTTTGTAGTAAATAGGTTGTTATTTTTTATCCTATCAGCCTAAATTATATAACTCTAAAAAAATTAGCCTTCCTTTTAAGTTTTAAGGTTTGTAAAATTATTCCCGTGGCTTGATACCTATTAACAATGTTGTTTCTAGTTTGTATGTTATCATATTAATTGGAACTCAATGATAAATTTTAGTTTTAAGTTCTGGTTTTGTAACAAATTGAGAACAAAATCGCAAATGGCATAGTAATCTATGAATGCACAACTTTTTTAATGCACAAAATGTTCATTAAAGGCTTATAAATTGGAATATGGTTTTGCCAAAAAAAATTGAACAACAACATGAAAGTGCAGATGAGTTGAGAGAAAATTTTGTCATATGTCATCTATGATTTTGGGCATTGTCAAAATGGCCTAAATGATTTTCTGATATACAAAACTCAAAATCACAGTTGAGGAGGCACAATCGCAGGCGAGGTCAAGTCAAATGTTATTTTTTTGGCTAAAAATGAAATTTTCTTAAGTTTGGCTATTTTGTGGAAAGTGATTATATTTTCCTTTTTCTCTTCAATTAATTACAATATCACTTGGTTTGTAAAAGTTTTAAAATCGGGTGTTAAAAATAGATGTTGACAAACGTGGGATGTTAAGTGAAAGGTCATCCTGGTTAGATGAAAAACTATAATGTTTTTTTTTTTTTTTTTTTGGGGGGGGGGGGGGGAGGGGAGGGGAAGGGGAGGGGGCAAGTTTGCAAATTATAGAAATTAAGTTATATGATAAACGACTTAGCTTAGTGATGTAGATTTTGGACATGAATTGTTAATATATTAGCATTCGATGGTTAAAGTTAGAAATTTAAAGTTAGGAGTGATAACTAGTATTATTTTATAATAAAAGTCAAATGAAATTTAGACTAGTCTTGTGAAGTAATGAAACTTTAGAGGACTTGAGCCTTCTTTGTGTTATTTCATTTCACTAACAACGCTTTTAGAGAGTGATTTAGAGATGAAAGTTCATTCTTGTAAGTGAAAATGAACCGGAAATCAAATTAATGTTGTAAAGTCATTAAGGTTTTTAGAGAGTGATTTAGAGATGAAAGTTCATTCTTGTAGGTGAAAATGAAGTGGAATTCAAATTAAAGTAGTAAAGTCATTAAGGTAGTATTTTTCTTCATTTTCTCCATTTGATTCATTATTTGAAAGTTTTGAGATACCAATAATGGTGAAGCCAAACCCGCACCATTAAACACACCCTTCACCACTACAACCAAACCTACACCACTAAATTCACAAAATGAATAATTATTTTCTAATATTAGAACATCAAAAATTGAAGATAAACATATATAATGAAAAAATTAGGGGAAATGATACACATGAACCTACATCAATGGTAGAGTTTGCCCGTTTTGTCTTCTTCGCCCCCTTCAATTCAATAGAGACACAAAAGAAGATTTGGAAAAGATACAAAATGTAGTCATTTTTTCCAAGGATAGAATGTCTCAAGAAGGCTAAGGTCAAGTTTTTTCAGAGAATAAGAAAATGATTTATGCATAAATTTTCACAAAAAGCAACTTTTCTTCTTGTTGAAAACCCAACCTTGTTCGACCATATATATCTTGAGCACCAAATCTTGAAATGAAAACCCTTAGTCAAAAACTTCATCTATGTCTTAGGAATTTGCAATCCAACAATCACGATGATCCAACAGTTCAATCTTTGAGGATCATACGAGAAAAATGAGGTTGTCTTCAAAAACGAAAAATCCAGGAATTCCCTTTGAGGTCGTTGATAAAAATTGGGGGGGGGGGGGGGGGGGCTAGGGTTTTGGACAAAAATCAAAAGAGAATGGAAGTAGAGCGGATTAAGGTTTCCCTAATTTGAGTTTTATACACAAATACCCCCTCTTTTGATAGTATTTTCACACCTAACTTATATAATTCCAAGTACAACATAATAAGGTAGATAATTAACTAAACTATTATTATTTAAAGAGATGGATTAAAACACATTAAAATTCTTATCTAACTTTTTTAACCACCTTATTTTCACTATTAATTTCTCACTTATCACAAGTCCATTTTGGACGTTTAATATTACAAAACGAATGTATCATAAAGAACACAAAAATATAAACGTTGATATATTCTCATGACATATATGGTTCTGAATTTGTGTTCAAAATGGAAAAAACACATTTCAATAAAATGGGTAAACTCGTTTCTTTGAATACCTAGAACCTTTTTCATATAGAATTTTACAACTTAATTGTGGCGGCTGAAATAACCCTTTTACGGATCAAATTTAGAACGAACCATTTTAACAAAAATAATTATTCATTTCGCAACGAACCCTACGAGGAAAATTATAGCCAAAGCTTACTCTAAAATCAATGCCACCACAATCACCCATGTCAAGGTGTGTTTACTTGGAAACGGTAAATATGATATATAAAGAAAGTCTGAGACTAATAAGAAACTAGCCATCAGATTGGTAGAGAAACAATATAAGGGAAGTTAAATCGAGTACAATTACAAACATAGAAATGGAGAAATACTCCAATCGACCCACTTAATCGTTTGTTTACCCCCTCTATATTTCAGCCAAATGCACACCAATGATTTAATGTGATCAGTCACCAGAGTAGGAGAAGGTTTTCCATTCTTAAACACACGCTTTCCAACAAGTCAAAGCATCCCATAACAAATTAGAATAAGTATTTTCCTTCTTTTAGGATAGTTCCCCCATGAAGACACAAAGACAAGTAAGTCATCAACACTAATGAAGTCCCTAACTTCAATATTAAACCACCTGAACATCCATTCCCGTGTTGTACTAGCAAAATTACATCTGGTAAAAATATGGTATTTGCACTCATCAACCCCATTACAGTATCAACAAGTTAAGGATTCCAAAGTCACTTTACGTTGATTTAAAGCTATAGAAGATGGGATCCTACCCATTTTAGCCCTCCATACAAAAGTAAGGACTTTGATAAAAACAGGGAGGGGGAGACTAGGGTTTTGGCCAAAAATCAAAAGAGAATGGAAGTAGAGGGGATTAAGGTTTCCCTAATTTGAGTTTTGTACACAAATGGCCCCTCCAACTTTGTTTACCCATCATTTTATTTTTTATTTTTCATCATTTACACTGTTTTTGATAGTATGTTCACACCTAACTTATATAATTCCAAGTACAACATAAGAAGGTAGATAATTAACTGAACTATTATTATTTAAAGAGGTGGATTAAAACACATGAAACTCCTTATCTTACTTTTTTAACCACCTTATTTTCACTATTAATTTCTCACTCATCACAAGTCCATTTTGGACTTTAATATTACAAAACGAATGTATCATAACGAACACAAAAATATAAACGTTGATATATTCTCATGACGTATATGGTTCTGAATTTGTGTTCAAAATGGAAAAAACACATTTCTATAAAATGGGTAAACTCGTTTCTTTGAATACCTAGAACCTTTTTTCATATAGAATTTTGCAACTTAATTGTGGTTGCTGAAATAAACCATTTACGGATCAAATTTAGAATGAACCGTTTTAACAAGAATAATTTTTCATATCGCAACGAACCCTACGAGGAAAATTATAGACAAATTTTACTCTAAAATCAATTCCACCATAATCACCCATGTCAAGGTCAGTTTTTTTTTTTTTTTTGGAAACGGTAAATATGATATAGAAAGAAAGCCCAAGACTAGTAAGAAACTAGCCATCAGATGGGCAGAGAAACAGTATAAGGGACGTTAAATTGAGTACAATTACAAACATAGAAATGGTGAATAGTCCAATCAACCCACTTAATCTTCTGTTTAACCCCTCTATATTTTAGCCAAACGTACACCAAGGATTTAATGTGATCAGCCACCAGTGTAGGAGAAGGTTTTCCATTCTTAAACACCCGCTTATTGTGCGCTTTCCAGACAAGCCAAAGCATCCCATAACAAGTTAGAATCAATATTTTCCTTCTTTTAGGACAGTTCCCCCATGAAGACACAAAGACAAGTAAGTCATCAACACTGATGAAGTCCCTAACTTCAACATCAAACCACCTGAACATCTATTCCCGTGTTGTACTAGCAAAATTACATTTGATCAAAATATGGTCTGCTCACTCATTAACCTCATTACAGTATCGACAAGTTAAGGATTCCAAAGTCACTATACGTTGATTTAAAGCTATAGAAAATGGGATCCTACCCATTTTAGCCCTCCATACAAAAGTAAGGACTTTGATAGGGACCTCCTGAAATCAAGAAATGTAATGAATAGGGAAACTAGGGAGTGTAGATGTCAATTTGGTGCGTACCACATCAATAGAGAAGACCCTGATAGAACTGAGACCACATCACCACCCATCACTTGCAGTACTAGGTGTGAAAAAACCCACAACTGTGTTGATTTGAGCAAGCTCACGTGAAAGTCCCGCCACCCGGACTTCACAAGCCCAGTCCCAGTTGAACCCATGTACATTAATTTTGTCTGCCACCGTGCATTTTTCTTCATCACTATCGAGTACAGATTGGGGAATTTGTTCTTTAACTTACCTCCATCAACCCGGTTGTCGAACCAAAATAGTGTATTGGTACCTGAATTCACTTTCTTTTGAATAATATCATTAAAATGTAAGCCATAATTCTCCAAATCACGTTTTTCCCCTGCTATATTATTCCAAACACCCAGTATAGTCTTATTTGATAAATAATCAGATGTTTGTTCTTCAGATTGTGGATGGCAGTAATCACTTGGGCCCATAACGACATATTATCCAACTTGTATCTCCACGACCACTTAGCCATTAAGGCTAGATTAAGTAATTGTAGTGATCCCACACCAAGTCCACCAATCTTTTTATGAGTTATAACTTTTTCCTACGAGACCAAATTGACTTTTTACTTATCAGTGCTACCACCACCCCCCTAAAAAATTCCTCCAGGTCTTTTCAAGGTTTTTAATTACCCCACATGGAGCCTTAAAGAGCGAGATGTAGTATGTAGGTACATTACCAGACACTGATTGGATAAGTGTGACCCCCCCCCCCCCACCCACCCAAAAAAAAAAAAACGACAATGTCTTTTGCGACATCCCCATTTTCACGGCCACAAAAGACCAATTTTGTTTATGTTTTATAAAAATCAGAGTACGTCTTTTCATAAAAATGTTGCGGAATTTGTTCCCAGAAAAATACGATAAATACATTATCAAAAAATTTTCGAAGAAACGTATTTTATTTATGTTAAAACGTTTGGGATGTCATCGTCAACACAGAAACATAAGCATAAACGGAACTTACATTTATTTACACTATTGATCTACATTTCTTTAAATCTCTCAGTGTAATGTGACTTCATATCAACACCTGTGATATAAATAAACTGAGTGGGTCAGGTTGGGAAACCTGGTGAGTACATAGGGTTTTTAACCCACAATAATATAATTATTATGTTTAAAAATCAAACAATTAAACCCCATTACCCATCCCTATTATATTCTCTATTCTTAAGGATCTACCTAAGAATCAGCTATTCCTCGTTCATTCATTCCTAAGGATCATCCAAAGGAATCGGCACGAAGTCTATCGTTGCCATGGTTTACACAATGGGCACTAAGTCCGCATAGTCGCCAGGGTTTAGGCACTAAGTCTGCATAGTTGCCAGGGTTTAGGCATCAAGTCTGCATGATCATCAAGGTTTAGGCACCAAGTCTGCATGGTCACCAAGGTTTAGAGTACACCGAGTGAACACATCGTTCACAACACCTACAGGTTGCGAGCCTGCTAGTGTTCCACTGGACTGTCTAGAACAGTCCGTGGTTGTCATCCATACTCTGCTGAATGACGGGGACATCGTTTGGGAAAAAGGCTTCTCACATCGTACACCTCTCACCCATACCTCATGGTCTATATCACCTCTCAACTCATCGTCCAACTCATACTTCATCTATTATATCTACCCATGTTTTACCCCAACATTTTCATAGATATAAAATACATATGTAGTTTAAATCATTTAAAACATGTATAAAATCTTTCACCGAGCATAGACAGCAAGTAAACAGACAATATGCACACATAGCACATAGTAAATACTTCATATCTATGTGTAAGATGAAAGTAACTATGCACTCACCTGAAAGGTGGTGACTTAGTACTCGAACAGCGCTTCGGTACTCTCAAAACAATTTCCTTCGATAAAACCTAGTACCAATACCACTAGGGTTTAGTCTAACGATACCCGTGACAAATTAATAGTCTGACTATTATTATTATTATCATATAAGTGTTAAATAACACTCAATATAATTCATAATAATAGCCTGAATAATTATTTTAAGGACCTAATAACATTCCTATAATTATTTGAAAGCTATATTAAAAGTTGCATAAGCGTAGCTTACTTACATCGAATTTTATCGAAAACCAGAACTTAATTGGAGCAGCGTCTCGAAACCGAAAGACTCTTTTCTCGGGATTCCGGGAGCCTCGGGGCTTCCTTCGGGTGCTAGGGAGGTTCCCTAGGGTTTAGGAGTGTTTAGGATACTTAGAGAGAGAAAGAAGTTAGAGAGAGAGTGAAGAAAGGTGTGAAAAATGTGGAACCCTCGCCCCCTTTTTATACCCAGCGAGGCCTCGGATTACGTTGGGCGTAGTGCTTGGATATGAATGCCAGCGAACCTCCAGTTGGCTTACACTACGAAGGGATAAGAACCAAAGTACGCTGGGCGTACCCGGCCTCGGACGCGGGGCGTACTCCGGACGCTAGGCATCTCGTCGCTACGCTGGGCGTAACCCTCGCACTAGGTGTCACCATCTGCAGCGACTTCATCCGACGGCTGGGAGTTCGGCCACGTCATCATTTCATGCATCAGCTTCACAAATTTGACTACGAACTTTAAAAATTCATAACTTTCGCATACGAGCTCCGTTTTCAACGTTTTTTATATCCACGCGAAGGCGGGAATGTACTCTACAACTTTCGTTTAGACTTCGTTGGCTAATTTTGACTCGATTTTAAATTTTATATTATTAACAGGCCGGGACAGGATTGGTCCGTTAAATTCTCATAACTTCTTCATCCGACGTCCGTTTTCACCCATATTTTTCTCATTACGCTACTCGTAACGAGATCTTCGATTCTCATTTAGGTCATGTCGGCTAAAAATCACTCGATCTAATATTCGAATTTCGGGCTGTACACTGCTAATCCGAAACTTCGAAAAATCATAACTTCTTCATACGAAGTCAGATTTGGGCGTTCTTTTTATCGATGTTCTTAGTTTAACATATTCTAACACTTTTATTTAAATCGCTAAGGCTAAATCTCGCTCTATCGTAAATTCATTATTTACGCTTCTCGGAATCGTGTCGGTTCCGTCGCGAAACTTCAACGGGTCATAACTTCTTCGTTATAACTCCGATTTCGGTGTTCTTTATATGTACGGAAACCTTGAGACATATTCTAAAACTTGGTTAAAATTATTTATTCTAAATAATCTTATGTCAAAAAGTCGTTTTCGACCCCTATTGCCTCTAAATTCACTAGCCCGGATCTACGGGCGTTACATCTTTGATTTCCACCTTGAGAGTTTAGATTTGAACCTTTCCAGAATAGGATCCCAATTCTTAATTGGATTCATATTAGCTCCAACCGGTACCCCAAGATAGTTGAAAGGAAGGTTACCAGCCTCACACTCCAAGAGATTAGCTCATTCATTCGTGACACTTTGAGAAGCCCGACTCCGAAAACCTTGGAATTGTGAAAATTAACCTTCAGTTCTGAAGTAATGTGAAAGCACCTCAAGATCCTAGTGAGATTTTGAGATTTTGCCTAGTCCATCCCCCCACAAATATCGCATCATCAGCGTAAAACAAATTCAATAGTACGGGCCATCAGCTGTGATCTTCATACCTTGGAATAAACCTTTGTCACATGTAGTTTTCAAAGCAATGTTTACCTATTCCATTGCAATAATAAATAAGAATGGAGAGAGAGGGTCCCCTGTTGAAGCCCTCTATTGATGTCAAACTCGTCCGTCGAAGTGTCATTTATGATTACCGAGGACGTAGAGGAAGTAAGACAATCGGAGGGTCCCTTGTTGGACCCCTCTATTAATGTCAAGGTTGGTAATTGGTTTAGCTTCACCATCAAATAAATAAAAACTATATAGTTCAAAAGAGTAAATAAATATACAAATTTAATGATGAATATATACATTTTAATTGATAAGGCCACTGGGTGCTAATGGGTTTTACACAAAATAACATCATATGTGCTCATGCAAACCCTAAAGCTTGGATCTAGGTTTCTCTATTGTACATTCTATTCATCCAAGACTTAAGAACCCTAGACCTAGCATACATATTTCCAAATTAATCATATAAAACAGATCTAGATGATTACCTCTTGAACAATGGCTTGAATCTTCTTGTCTTGGAGCTTAGAGTCACAAATGTCACTCCTCTAATAGATTACAAACACCACACAAGCAAGATGATGATATTGGAGAGAGGGGAGAGTCTCAATTTCGGCTATGAAGACTCTTAGGGTTCAAGTGGCGTAAAATTGGATGCCCTGGGGTCTTATTTATACTGGTGCTGCTAGGGTTTCAGCCAAAACCTTAATGAACAACTTAGGGGTCGTTTGATAGATGCTAACTGAGTTAGAACTGATTGAGTTAGAAATTGACTGGGTTAGAAATTCTGATTGAGTTACCTTCTGACTGAAACCACGTTGTTTGATTATATGTCTCACTATCTTTACTAAACGATAAAAATCACTATTTTACCATTTTATGTACAGCTCATTATTTTATAATATTAATTTTCAAAGTTCTATTTTTTTAATTTCTTATTTATCTTTTACCAATTAATTTTTGTAATTGTCATTCTTGTCCATTTCTTTTTTAATTAACTTATAATTTGTTATCATTTATTTATGAATGAAGAATCTAAATAAAAAATTGTCTAAAATCAAAGGACCAGAAAATAAAATTATCCATAACGTCTCTTTTTATTATAGCTACATGACCCATTGTCTCCTTTGTATTTTATTGAAATGAAATAAAATACTACTAACACCGATTTTATGAAAATAACATAAACATATGAAGGCTTTAATGTAAAATAAAAGCTACTTATTTATTTATTTTGGCTTCCTTATTATCGCCATATCTCTGGCTTTATTTCCAAGTTTGATCTCTTACCTATAGGTGGGTGTGTTCGTGTAACAGGAAGTGATCAATGAGAATAATGACAAAATCAAAGACGAAATCGGCGATCATTTAGCGATTGCTTCATTATAAGGTATTAATCTCAAGGTCTCGCTACTTTCTCTACCTAATACCGCTCTTTCTCGGTCTTCTTTGCTGTGTTTTTTTAGCAGCATAAGGTCCTTTTGGTTTTGTTTTGCTCCTAATTCAATGAAGAACTGCTTCAAGGACAAGAGGTAAAACGTGTAATTTGGGACCGACTGAAAGGCAAAACTCGATTAGGAGGTTTTGAAATGAGGACCGAGTCATCAACTATTTTTGGACCGAGTCCTTTCTTTTGACCGAGTCTGAAAATGAACAGGCAAAATCAAACACATCAACTTCTGATTGAGGACCGAGTCCCTCCTTCTCCTTCTGACTTAGTTAGCATCAATATCAAACAACCCCTTAGGCCTTTAAGCAATCCAAGGAAGCTTCTGGATTAGGGTCCTTATGGCCGAAATTAGGATGGACACGTCCCTAACTTCGTCAATACCTAGTCCATGAGGCTCCCCATCCCAATATTCAACTATCACACATTTGACAGTTTAAGTCCCTAATATTTAATTAATGTCTTTTAGACACAAAAGTAATTCTTAATTAATTCTTGTCTAATATTAATTAAACTATATGATTTCTTCTTTAATATATTATTCATATAATATATATAATATATTAATAAACCATATTAACCTCTTTATACATAAATCACTCTGTCAAGTTACTTTGGTGAAGTCAACCTAAAAGGACCATGTACAATCGGGTCAAATACTTACCAAATATAGTTACGAGCTTAGACACAAATCCAATAGTGGGCAACATGTTATTACATGTTACCATACCCAAAAGGTGTCACATCATCATTCTAGTCATAGATGAGTCTTATAACACTCAATGTGGAAATGGGTAAACACCAAATAACATGTAATAACACCCCTTATTTTCTGTTTAAGTTTTTTTTTTTTTTTTGATGTTTTTAGTTTCTATATTTCGAATTTCTTTTTTTATTTATGTCATAATATTTATAATTATCATACAAATTAAATCATAAATTAAAAATAATATTTAAAAAGTAAAAATAAAAATTTAAATCCTAAGTTAAAAACAACATAAAAAATTACAACTAAGGATAAAAACACATTTAAAAACCTAAAATCCAAAAAAAAAAAAAAAGGAAACAAATTACATTTTCGATCTAAATTATTCAACTTCAGTGTCATCATAGATATGATCTATCAAGTCTTCTCGAATTTGTTTGTGTTTTCGTTGGTCTTGAATATCAACGACTCTATGTAAGTATTCTGCTGTCCCTGATTGAAATTGAATATATCCAGGTTTCATAGGTGAATACTCCACAATGTTTCGTCCTTTATCTTCAATCACCATGGTATACATAATATCTCATAGAGTGTCCAACTCATATGCTCGTGCCGCATGTTCAACTATGTGTCATTTTGCTTTCAGAACTCTGAAAGTACGTTCCACGTCCTTACATGCTCCTTCTTGTCTTCTCTTGAAAAATTTGTCTCTTGATTCTATCGGATGTCGAAACGCCTTCACAAACGTGGAATATGGTGGGTATATTCCATCCGTGAGGAAATACCCGAACTTATACTCATGACCATTTACTATGAAATGAGCATCCAACGCCTTTCCTGTTAAAAGGTCCTGAAACATTGGCAACTGATCAAAAATATTTATGTCGTTGTTAGAACCTGCAACTCCAAAAAAAGCATGCCAAATCCATAAGTCTTATGATGCAACAACCTCTAACACTAACGAATGCAATCCAAAATGACCATTTGTGTATTGACCTTTCCACGTCATAGGGTAATTTCTCCATATCCACTTTGTTCAATCAATGCTTCCAAGTATTTTCGAAAAACCATGTCGTTCTTCATGCGCCGCATATAGTTATTGCATGTTATTCAATGAAAGTTTGCGCAAGTATTTATCATCGAAGGTTTCGATAACACATCTTGCCAATCTATACAAACTTTCTCGTGCAGTTCGTTCTGACATTCTCATATAATCATGAATAGAATCAGAAGATTCTTCCAAAACCATAAGCTGAATTGCAACAACATATTTTTGCAACTTAAGAAATCAAGAGGTAGACCCACTGAGTGGCTTAAGAAATCAAGATTTTTGTTTTATAGGAGCTTGTTGGTTAAACTCGTACATATATAATTAGTGTAGACCCACCGACCTACGATACCAACAAATATTGGATGCCGGTGGATTGATTGCAGTACTTAAATCATAATCCTCCATGCCCCCACCTCCATCGTCTTCTCCATTTCCATCTTCAATTTAATTCACCCTTCTTTTAAGTTTTACCTACCACATCCTGCATTTCACTCATGGAGTAACACCTTCTCACATCATCAAAGGAACCTTCGTAGTTCGTACTCAGATTTTGCCCCTAGATCAACGTGACGATCACGTCAATCTTATTCACAATTTCCCTCTCATTTATTAGCTCTGAAACTCTCTACAGGTTCGTACATTTTAGCCCTCTCTGTCCTCAAAATTCATTCTCGATAATCACAGTTCCTTATATTCGGTACAGACTGATTCAGTATTAAAATTCACAACTGGAAGACGTAACGTAACTCGTAAGGCTATTTGATTTCTGATCTCTCATTTCTGAATCACCTTCGGAACGTTTGAGTTACGACATTGATTAATTGGATCGATCATCGTGGTATGGGGAATTGTCAAGCGGCGGAGGCGGCGACGGTGGTTATTATGCATCCGGGAAACAAGATCGAGAGGATTTACAAGTCGGTTAGCGCTCGACACGTCATGAGTTTAAACCCTGGCCATTACGTCGCCGTTGTCGTGACGTCGCAGTCCGAGAATGGATTGCCGGTGAAACAGCTGAAACTTCTCCGGCCAGACGATCCGTTGGTTATTGGTAGAGTTTACCGATTAATCCGTTTCGAAGGTAATCTAGTGGAGTTCATGTACGATTCTACGATGATTTATCAATCTACACGTTATAACATCTTCAAATTGTGCGCTGGATCGTTTAATTTTTTTTTTAGATGTGTTGAAAGAGTTTGCCGCGAAGAAGTGCGTGAAACTAGGGAAGTTGCTGAAAGAAAGAGGAGTGCTAGTGTTGGAGAAGAAAGGCCTTGCCGGAGCTCCGACAAAACCACCAAATGCAAATGCAAATGCATCCTCCGTGAAGGTAATCAAATTTTCCGTCGTCCTCCACAAATACTCTGAATCGCTAAAATTTTGTTCGATCATATTCGTTTCCAAATGATAAACACAAAACACAACATTTGGATGATTTCCTTACAGTTTTCTATGATCATTTTTATGGATTTGATCGGTTTTCAAGTTACTTTCAGAAATTTGCCATGGAAATTGTGGTTTTGTACATCATGTACGACATTGTAATTTATGGCATTCGTAGCTTTTCGTTTCACGTTCACGCAATGGGCCAACGAATCTTTTTTCCTTTCTCGCCATTCTTTTTTTCCAATTTTACGAAAGCTTATTCTTCTTGCCTCTTCCAAAAGATATTACTCTTTACCTTTGTACAATTGTACGTGACTCCACGTTTCACTAAAAGCTGAAGTGAAAATATTGTTTCATCCATAATATCCCTTTCCCCTTTTTTATATTAAAAATTTCCCTTTTCAAAAATCAATAATTTCATTTTCTGGGTAATATTTCTTGAATGTCATGATAAATAAAACACAAAATCATTTATGTATTTTTTTTCTTAGAGTCACAAGGTGCAGCGTGACAAAAATAACAGAAACAGAAACAATAGAAGACGTCATAATCAACATCAATGGAAACCGGCGTTGAATAGTATTTCTGAAAATGAAGATTGAAGAAATTTCCAGGGTGTTTTATCATAAACTTGCATTTAATTGATAGTTAATAGTTAAATGTAGATGGAGATTTTTGGGGTCTTTAAGTTTAATGTAGTGTAAAAATGTTTGGTTAAGTTGATTTCATCTTTCTTCTTGTGAGCAAGATCAGTGTTGCATAAATTAAAATCAAGAATCTCATAAAACTTATTCTGTTATTCATCTAAAAATTCAAATATTACTCTTATAAAAACTTCATGTAGTACATATATTTTTCAAGGGTACCCCACAATTTCAACGTAACATAATAGTGTATTTATGTAATGTATACATCTAGCCTATAAAACTGGTCGGACGCAAAACTATATGATTGTGACCCCGTGTTTTGAAATTACCACAAACATTTGGCAACATTTATTATGACCTAGACAAAACAAGCATCTCATCTGGTATGTATATATATATATATATATATATATATATATATATATATATATATATATATATATATATATATATATATATATATATATATATATATATATATATATATATTGGAAAAACGTTACCAATTGCAAAAACAATGGCGGAGCCAAAAAAAAAAGTTTAGGGTAGTACATTTTTCTTCCATGTAAGAGGTGAAGATGAACCTTTTAAACTCAAAGGTAAAACTGAAAAAAAAAAATCGGTTTTGGATGTCGTATTTTTAAAGTATGTTGTGAATGAATAATGATATTTATATTGAAAAATTATTGTAGTATTGTTTATTTTTAGATACAAAATAGCATATGAGAAAATCTAAATAAATTACTATTTTATCTTTGAAAAATAAAAAATGCACATTTAATTAATAGTTTTTAAATTAAAATTATATATTATTTGAAGGTGAAAATAAAAAGATAAAAAAAAACAAAATCTAATTAATAGGGATAATGATTTCAAGATTATAATTTTAATACTATTAATTACTATCTTTAGATTAAAGATAAAGAGTTAGGTGTATATTTAAAAGTGAGACACATCTTTATTTGTATGTTGGTTTACCATTCTTATTTTCAACTTTGTCTGATATTCAAAAAACTTTAAATAAAATCCAAAAAGTTTTCAATTTGTATGAAAGATCTAAAATCAATGTTTTTCTAGGTTTTTAACCAAAAAAAACTTAAAAATACGGTTATTCCCTTTTGATTTCTTTTTTCATTTTTCTATAACTAGTTTAATTTTATTTTCATTAAAAAAAATTACACCCCACCCCCAATGTACTCTCTCTCTCTCTCTCTGACTCTTTCTCTCTCATTTCACTGGTTACTCCACCGATTTCTGATGAATATACATACACATGAAAATCTCTCTCTCAAAAGAAAACCCACAAAATTCAATTTACAATCAATTTATGTATGTGTGTATGTGTAGGTTTCTTTCTGGAATTTTTTTTTGTATGTTCATCCCTACACTTCATCGGATCCCCCATAAGATCCAAATCAAAAGCTTTGTCTGCCTCTTTCTAAAACTAAAATCGAAGCCAACACCCACCTCCCATCCCTCGTATCCACTTCTCATCTTACTCTGAACTGAAGGAAACTGAATCAATGTTGTCATTAAAGCACTTCAAGTGGGAGTTTTCAAATGATTTTGTTGTTGTTGCAGGTTGGTTCTTAAGAAATCGACGAGCTCTCTCAAGTAAGATTCGTACTCCTTTCTGGTTTCGCTAATCATTGTCTGTATACGAAAATCGAAACCACTTATCACTTCAGATTCGGTAAATGGGTTCTTGTCAGTCAGCTTTGTTTTTCCGATCAAGGTTTTGTTGGAATTTCTTATTCGTCGATGGAAGACCGGTAATGGAGGAATCGATAGGAGGCATGGACGATGCCTCCGATTGAGTTTTGTTTAGGGCTTCCAGTTCATATATATAACGATTAAAGATTGATTTTTTCATCTAAATTTAATTGTTTTTCATAAAAAATGAGATGATAATTAAGGATATTATTTAATAAATATAAAAGATTACTATTCTACCCTTATCTATTTAACTAAATTTGAAATGATTGGTCCATAATGATTCTTACATCCACACAATACTTAGTTAGATACTTGAACCTAACTCTCTCTCTATCTCTCTCTCCCTCTTTCTCTTTCTCTCTATCTCTCTCTCTCTCTCTCTCTCTCTCTATATATATATATATATATATATATATATATATATATATATATATAGGGGTGAGATCGGTTGAGAACTTATAATTTCCCGAGAACCCGAGAACCAAAAGTGGAGTGTTATATCAAAACGAATTCATGAAGGGTACGGTCGTAATTGTACTAATCTCGTTTAATGTTTATTTTTTTGTGTTATTTGACACAATTAACATAATAAATCAAATTTCATATTTTTTTTAAATAATTTTTGATTTTTTTTAAATGGAGATTTTTTAATATTTTTCAGAAAACATGAACTTTTAAAAAAATTGAAAAAAATATATATTTTTTAAAAAAAACTATAATTTTTTTAAAAAAATGCAATTTTTCCCCAAAAAAAACTGCAATTTTTAAAAAAAAAAAAAACATATTTTTTTTCAAGAAAACCATAACTTAAAAAAAAAAAAAAAAAAAAAAAAAAAAAAAAAAAAAACTCCATGTAAAAAAAACTGCATTTTTTGAAAAAGTAAAATTTTAAAAATCAGTAAATTTGTAACACCCCGTTCTTGGCACGCAATTTCTTAATTTATCAAGCATTTATTTTCGAGCTGCTCGACGAGTATATGCCAGATTAGACACGGGGTTTAAAAAGTCTACTTGGCGAGTCCTAGCATGGACTCAACGAGTAGGCATGTCAGGAGGAAACCTTATTTTTGGGGTTTTGCACCCTATTTAAACGTCTTAATCTCCCTTTGGGCCTCCCTTATCAGCCTCCATATCCTTTAGAAACCCTAGTTCGTTTGAGAGACTTCCCCTTGAGTTTTTGAGTGTGTTTTGGTGCCATTGAAGGAAGTTGCAAGAGCTTGGAGCTAACAAGCTTGGGGAAAGAGAACAAGATCCAAGAACACACTAATCTTTGGCAACTTTCTGAGGTAAGAAGCTCTTAGCTTGATGAACTATAGCTTAGATCTCCTTGTATGTGGATTCTTGGGTTTTTTTTTGACCCATTTGATGAGGAAAAGTTATTCTCTTTGGGTTGTATGCAATGCAATTCTCCTTTTCTGTAATTTAGGGCCTCTGGAGCCATAAAAAGGGTCTTGCATCCGTTTCTATCCAAGCCATGACCATGTTCATGAAAGTAGATTGCTATAACTTGAGTTTGGGTTCATTTGAGGTATGTAAAGCCATCAAGTCTCCAACTTTATAGAAATGGACCTTGGAAACAACCTAGATATGTATTTTGGAGATGTAGAAGTGTGAAACCAGTTAACTAGGTTAGATCTGCATGGGACTCGACGAGTTCATGAGGGAACTCGATGAGTCCGATGAAGAAACCCCGATGATGTTCATAGGACTCGCCGATTCGATTAAAGAACTCGCCGAGTAAAAGGATATTTTCCCTTTTCTGTTTATGCCAAGACTCGGCGAGTCTAAGGACGACTCGGCGAGTCAGTTCGTAAAATTGCAATGACATGTAGCTTGGGAACTCAACGAGTCATGGGGTTAACTCGGCAAGTCGAGTCGCGATTCCAGGGTTCTAAGTTCTAGGACTCGACAAGTTCGATCAACCTGGAAGGTTGACTTTGACCAGGGGTAAAATGGTCATTTTACCCTAAGAATAGTTATCGGTTTCTAACTGATTGTCATTATGGAATTTATAGCCAGAGAGTTACCGGAGTAGTAGATAGGGATTCTTTACTCGGGTCTTCAGCAGTCAGTCATACGAGGTGAGTTTTCCTCCAGTAGGAATGGGTCTAAGGCACCAATGTCGGCCCGTTTATGTATTTGCAGTATGTCGGGGTTAGCCCGATGCAATTTATATGTTTTCGGACTTCGGTCCGATACCGGGGCGCTCTCGAGAAGTAGTTATGTATGCTTGATGTCTTTGTGATTCATGCATGTTTATGTTATATGTTATATGTTTCGGACTTCGGTCCGATGTTGGGCAAGCCCGATGCAATATATGTGATTATGTTATATCTTATGTTCATGATAGGTTTAGTTTATACCCCCGCTCTCTCTCTCTCTCTCTCTCTCTCTATATATATATATATATATATATATATATATATATATATATATATATATGGGGATAGGGAATATACATTACAGCCCCACCTAAGCTTATGTACTAAACCTTTAAAATATGTCGTTTTAACAAGCTAAATATGCCCGGTTTGGTTTCACTTGGTAAATATATCATCCTCCATAACATTTATTTCTTTCATTATTGTTTTACCATCTCTGTTTTCTTTCATCAATTATCGTTTATTACTTTACCCAAGTGAACATTACTAAGCCCTAAACCCTAAATTTAAACCCTAAACCCTAAACCCTAAACCTGAAACCCTAAACCCTAAACTTAAACCCTAAACCCTAAATCTAAACCCTAAACTCTAAACCCTAACCCTAAACCCTAAACCTAAACCCTATTGTGTTGATCTTGAATTTACATTTTGAAGTATTAACCGTGAATCCATTAACCCTAAATTTAAACCCTAAACCCTAAACCCTAAATCTAAACCCTAAACTTAAACCCTAAACCCTAAATCTAAACCCTAAACCTAAACCCTAAACCCTAAACCATATTGTGTCGATCTTGAATTTACATTTTGAAGTATTAACCGTGAATCCATTAACCGTAATCTTTATATAGTAAAACAATGTATTTTTAAGAGGTTTAGTACCTAAGCTTAGGTGGGGCTGTAATGTATATTCCCTTTTCCCTATATATATATATATATATATATATATATATATATATATATATATATATATATATATATATATATATATATATATATAATACAGTATGTTTAGATGTCTAAAATAAAGGCATATGTTTTCGTCAAAATTGACAAATGACAGGTATCTGAGATATATATTTATGATGCACTAAACATCCGTGGTTATCATCATTTATTTAAATATACTAAATGAAACTTGAACGCTTCCAAAATACTATGTGAGTGCTTTCATATCAAAGAAGAAAAATGAATTACAAATGATAACAAGTATCAATTTGATTCTTGTTCTAGATAATCAACCCGTGTGATTACTATAAAAACCTACGTGCCATAGTTTTTGCTTTAGACTCTTCGATTTGACTTGTAATGCTTTACTCAATTTTCCTTTGTTGAAAATGATAGTGTACGTACTCCCCCTTAACAATGACAAAATTTTTGAACAATTTGAAAGAATGCTTACTAACATTTAGGCTAAAGAAAGTGATTTGATTTATGGAAATGTTAGTTTTATGGTTTTTAATTACTAAATTTGAAATGTTTTCGGAAACCTTAACTAATTCCAAAATCTTGACAAAATAAATATAAATACGTTGCTTATGTTTTATATCTTAATTTATAAAATATAGTTTAATTAGATAAATTAATACGCAAGATTTATTTCTAAAACCTTTAAAAGATTTTTAAATATTAGAAATTGATTTGTAGTCATATGGCAATTTTATATAAGCCTCAATGAAGTCCATCTTTGCCACCCAAACGCGAATTTTGGACTCTTTTACGTTCGTTGACCGTCTAACCCTAGCGGTGCGGCGGCCCGTGGGGGGTCCTCCGCCGAAAGCAAAAAATATCGTTATTTTGCCACCGCTCCTCCACAACACTACCATCCTCTCATAGTCTCATTACCTCCAAGCTGCGATTAAGCTCTACTATGGCTGTTTCATCTTCGACTTCCTGCATCTCCCTCCAAACCTTGTGTCGTCAAAAGGCTACTTCGGACCTTGGTAGTACGACTGGGTCGGTGAAGATGCCGGTGTTCAATTCCGTTGCAAGTTTCAAGAGAAAGAACGTTTCCTTCAGCACTTGTAATGTTTTGGGCGAATTTGAGAGTGAAGGCGCCGGCGAAGCCAACATTAATGATATGAAGGACGAGGTCTTTGTGACGTTTTTCCGGGAAGCGTGGCCGTATTTCACGGCTCATCGTGGCAGCACCTTTGTTGTTGTTCTTTCTGCTGAAGTTATCGATAGCTCCCTTTTAGATCCTATTTTAATGGCAAGTCTCTAATTTACATTCAATCATCCGATTCCTGTTGTCTGATATGTGATTAAGTTAACCTATTAATAGAACGAAGAACTGAAATTCTCGATCTGAATGCAGGATATCTCGCTCCTTCATGGTCTCGGAATCAAATTTGTTCTTGTTCCAGGGACACATGTACAAATCGACCAGCGATTAGCGGAAAAAGGTGAGTTAAAATTGTACTTCTGTAACAAACGCTTCTGTTACTTACATCATCAGTTCATCACTCACGAATCTATTAACAGGTTGTGAACCTAAGTATGTTGGAAGATACAGAATCACAGACCCCGATTCTCTGGATGCAGCAATGGATTCAGCTGGAAGAATCCGTTTCATGATCGAGGCAAAACTCTCTCCGGGACCATCCTTATGCAGCATACGCAGACATGGAGAAAACAGGCGCTGGCATGACAGTGTTAGTGTTGAAAGTGGTAATTTTCTTGCAGCCAAGGTAATCTTTCACACGTTTCGTTCCTCTCTTCCATTGCTGTGTTCTTCTCTTCCATTGTTGTAAACTAATCCATGTATAACATTTGACAGAAAAGAGGAGTTGTTGAAGGAATTGATTACGGAGCAACAGGTGAAGTAAAGAAAGTTGATGTTGAACGCATTCGTAAGAAGCTGGACAATGATTCCATTGTCATCTTAAGCAACCTTGGACATTCAAGCTCTGGTGAAGTGCTAAATTGCAAGTATGCTATATAGTAAAATGGATTTACTAATTACTTATAGGTACCTTTTACTGTTTGCCATGATCTCTAACTGAAAATACTAACAGTTACTAATGTTTCCTGCTTCCAATAATCCAGCACATATGAAGTTGCTACAGCTTGCGCTTTAGCTCTTGGAGCTGAGAAGCTTATATGCGTCATTGATGGTCCAATTTTGGATGAATGGGGTCGTTTGATTAGGTTTTTGACTCTTGAAGATGCAGACATGTTGATTCGTAGACGAGCTAAACAAAGTGAGATTGCTGCTAATTACGTAAAAGCCATCGGAGAGGAAGACTCCAATTCCATTTCCAATTCCAATTCCATTGATTTTAGCACCATGAATGGAATGGCATCGAGTGACAGGTATACTGCCAAATTCCAGAATGGTGTTGGTTTTGATAATGGAAATGGTTTGTGGTCAAGTGAACAAGGGTTTGCCATTGGAGGACAAGAAAGGTTGAGTAGATCAAATGGGTATTTATCAGAGTTGGCAGCTGCAGCTTTTGTTTGTAGAGTAAGTTCTTAAAATAATTATTAATTTTGTACTATAAATTAACTTAATGAACACTACTAATTATGTTTTTTTTTTTTTTTTTTTTTTTTATACTTTACATTAGGGAGGTGTCCAGAGAGTTCATTTGCTAGATGGGAGTATATCTGGAGTGCTACTGAAGGAGCTCTTCCAAAGAGATGGAGTAGGGACTATGGTGGCTAGGTATGTTATATGTATATATATCATCCTAATATATCTTACACATATAAAACAGAAGATTTAAGATTGATATATATATATTATTTTGTATTTTTTTAGTGATCTTTATGAAGGTACCAGAATGGGAAAGGTGGATGATCTTCCTGGAATAAGACAAATATTCAAACCTTTGGAAGATTCTGGAACTCTGGTCAAGAGAACCGATGAAGAGGTGAAAAAAATGCGTTCTTTTTGATAAATATTAATTTTGGTTTATGTCATATTTAGATAAGTTGATTGTACATTATGTTATGTTGTGTTAGTTACTGAAAGCATTGGATTCTTTCATTGTGGTGGAGAGAGAGGGGCAAATTATCGCGTGTGCTGCTCTTTTTCCATTTTATGAAGAAAAGTGTGGGGAGGTGGCTGCGATTGCTGTTTCTCCGGACTGTAGGGGACAAGGGCAAGGGGACAAATTGCTTGGTATGTTTTGACCTGTTTTATTTACTGAAAATTAGAAGAAAAGTCAATAGGTTTTTTTTTTGGCTGATTTTGATAATGATGGCAGATTATATTGAGAAAAAAGCATCTTCAATGGGACTACAGAAGCTGTTCTTGCTGACAACTCGAACAGCAGATTGGTTTGTAAGGCGGGGGTTTTCGGAGTGCTCGATTGAGGGTATACCAGAGGAAAGGAGGAAAAGGATAAATTTATCGCGGGGATCTAAGTATTATATGAAACAACTGCTACCTGACACTAGTGGAATCCGTTTTAATAGTATGTTTGCTTGAGTTGTGTTGATATAGATGGAGCTAGTTACTTTATAAATTACGCTAGTGGAATCCGTAATTTATGAATAAGTTTGTTAGTGTGCATGTGTTTTTTTAAAAAAAAAATATAAATAAGAGAATGTTTGTGATAGTTACTTTATAAAGAGGATGTTTTAGTATTTGGATGGGCCGAGGAAAACATGCATTGATGCATGCATGATCTAAATGGGGTAAATCCCTCTTGTGGACCTGGGGAGTGAGGAAATAAAATGATAAAATATGAGAAAGCATGTATGGAAAATCAACACATGTTTATTTGTTTATTTGTGTTTGATACTTTAGGTTTTTTTGTTACAGAAGCTGTGAAGTTATTCAATAGAGAACAACAGATCATGCATAGTAATCTTATGATTCCAAGATCTATATTATGTTTTTAAAAGAATTAGTTTTGCCATCTGAAAAACACTAGCATCTGTTTATAAATTACGCTACTAACACTTGTATACAACATGATTCTTTTATTACTTGTTAATTTTTACATTAAGTTGGAAGGCAAATGACAACAAATTATGCTACTAATTCTTTATGGATGACAAACTAATTAAAAAAAAACTACATCAACATCTATCCACAACATCGGACAAAAGAAAACCAAACATATCATGATGTAAATGGTATAAACATATGTTAGATTTTCAATGCACTATTTTTCATGCTTTGTCACAACTTTTTAGTAGATTGCTATGAAATTTTCCTCCTTCAAGCTTGTGAGATAGGAAACTTTTGTTAGATCTACAGATGTGTTTTTTCAACAATTTATAAAAAAAAAATCAAAACCAAAACATCACCTAGTTTAAGTGTTACCTTTTTTTCAAACGAGTTAGTCAAAAAGTTTACCTGTGCTTTTTCTTGGTGAGAACCTTTTGGCCAAAACCATCTATGGAGATAAAAAGAAGAAAATCCTAAGAATATGATCATTATCTATCTAAATAAGAGAGTGTTTGTAAGTCTATATATGTTATTTATGTAATCAACCGACTTTTCTGATCAAACAAACTGTTAGTTTTTTGCAATTTACCTTCACTTGATAGTAACCTTGGCACATTATGCAACTTGAGATCTTTAGTGGTACAATTTACTGATTTTTTCTTAATAAAAATGATATATTTTTTAAACTATATTTCTTAAGCTACAATGTGTTCATTCATGATTACTGAAAATGAAGATCTTCGATTCTTCGGATTTTGTATGTTAAATTGAAAATAAGTTTAAGAAAATGTTAATATTATAAATGAGCAACATATTACTTGAGATGTTAAACTTAAAATTATTATTATTATTATTACTATTATTATTATTATTATTATTATTATTATTATAAGCTAAGCAATTGGAACATTTTGTTCATTAAATATCTTTAATTTAATGGTATTTTCAGAATAAAAGTTACAACTCATACTTTGTGATAGTATTTTTTTTTTAAATAATAGTTTTTTGTAAACGAAAACAAAATTTGTAACCTTTTAAGAAACAATAGATAGAAATTCCAAAGCTGAAACTATATATAGTTTTTAAAAAAAGGGATATTTTAGAAACACTTCAAAACCATTGGGCCAAAAGTGAAGAAACAACGCATTTGAAGGTCTGGCAATGAAATTACAAGTTTGTACAGGAAAGGGCGGGTGAACCGGATTAAATAGGGCAAAATTTGCTAAATTCGTTACTACTTTCTGTAATCGATAGAAACTTATTTTAGGGTTTGAATCAGATTCAACAAACTGATGCTGCGTCGCTGTCTCCGATTTCACTTGAGCTTCCCGTTTCTGCCTTAAACACTGTTTTTTTTATTTTTTATTTTTTTTATTACCACTGGTAAACCCACTGAACTGTTTGTACATGTTTGAGCTATGGTATTTCAAATGCTAGTTTCATTACGAATGCATATTGAATGAAATCGATGAAAATCTGTACGAAATGCTAAATTTTTAATGCAGAATTGGAGAGTGAAAGTTTTGCATCATTGAGTGCGTGTGTTGTTCTGATCATTAATCCATAATTAGTTTAGAATTGGCGATTCCCTCTTCGATCATAGATTATTGTGATAAGGGTTTGTAAACTTAAAAGTTTTTTGTTTGGAATTTGTTGTAGGAAAGATTTCAGAGGTGCATAAATGGGCGTACCTAAGCAGAAGTGGACATCAGAAGAGGAAGCTGCTCTTAAAGCTGGAATAGCCAAGTATGGACCAGGGAAATGGAGCACAATTCTCAAAGATCCAGAGTTTTCTTCTGTGTTGCATTTGCGTTCCAATGTGGACCTTAAGGTTGAAACAACTTCTACAAACTGGATTATAAGATCAAATCGAGTATGCTACATTACTACAAAACACATAACGTTATATTTATAGTTGTGTTTGTTTTCCTGAAACAGGATAAATGGAGAAATATGAACTGCATGGGTAGTAGCTATGGATCTCGCCAAAGGGGTAGTAGACCTGCAAAATCTCAGCCAATTCATAAGTCTGAAGATATTTCTACTTCTTCTAAAGAAGAAGATGGTATGCAAATTTGTATTGTAGATCCTCTTCCAACATTAGCTCTACCATTGCAAATTCATGATTCCAAGAAGCCAATGCAAAGGTCACATCACTTAATCAAATTGTATAACCAATTGTTACTTAAGGGGACTGATAAATACATGTACATTATTTTAATTTGTAGATTGGAATTGGATAGCCTTATATTGGATACAATAGCTAATCTGAAGGAGACTTGTGGCTCTAGTCGTGCTTCAATTGCTGAATATATTGAGGTATAAATTCATTCCAATTGCATGAATTTCAAGCATCAGAATTTGAAGACATGATTAATGGGTTTTGTTCATTTTTGCTATTTGTTTACTATTCTTCATAGTTTCAGCATTTTGAGAACTTATTTCAGGAGAATCAGTCAACACCTCCCAACTTTGGAAAACAGTTGAAAGAAGAGTTAAATGCTTTAATCGATTGTGGGAAATTGATTAAGGTAATTGGCTGTTGTTATATGGTATCCATTTTCATTGAAGAACGTATACGATAATCTTAATTTATATTTTGTCTTCATTGGAATTGGATCATATAGGTAAAGCATAGGTACAGAATTGCACCAAGTTCATATGTAAAAAAGAGCTCAAAAAATGAAGAGAATTGCAGAGTGGGAGAGACAAGTGGCAACAAGATAATTACAAAAGCAGAAATAGATGCAGAGTTGGAGAAGATGAAGATGATGACACCTCAGGAGGCTGCTGCTGTTGCTGTGGAAGCAGTTGCAGAAGCAGAAGCTGCTATTTTGGAAGCTGAAAGGGCAGAAAGGGAAGCAGAAGTTGCAGAAGCTGATGCAGAGTTAGCTAAAGGGTTTGCTGCTGCTGCAATGTGTGCGTTAAAGAAAACTGCATTTTGGGCATGGTAGTAGAAATGTTGATTTTATGCTTTTATTATAAAAGTTGACTTACAAAATATTTGTTCATCTGCAGAATATAATGAGATTGAAACAGGATTTTGGAGGTGATCGTTGTGTTGAGATATGTGGATTGTTGTAAAGGCTTGTGGATTTTGTTCTCTTTTGAGGTATAAAATGAATGAGAGTATTTAATTAGGTAAACAAAAATTGTTTTGGGTAAACTGCTCACAAATATGAGATTGGAGAACACAAATACCATATTTTATAGGATTAAAACGTGCTTTTTTGAAAACAAACCCACTTATGTAAATACTTGATTAGCACAATGCGAAGAAAAGAAGTGTAAAGAATGCCTCAAACTGTCATATGGTTGTTAATTAAATAAAAAAGATGAGATAATGACTTAAAAGGATAATAATAACTATCTTATTAATAATATTTTTTTATGTTTAGTTTGATGTTTTAAATCATACATTGATTTTTTTTGTTGATTCTTTTGTTAAATTTTTGTTGAAATATGTCAAATGTTGTATTATTTGAAGTAACAAAAATGGAAAAATAAAAATTTGATAGACCATACACATCCAATCATTTTATTTATTTTTCTCGAAAATAAAAAATAAAAACTTAAGGGGTGTTTGACTTAGTTTTTGAATACCCAAAAGTTCTTTTAGAAAAAGATCATTGGCAAAAAATGTTTGACAAAGAACTTTTAAAAGCCACTTTTGGATTTTACAAAGAAGGAAAAGCAACTTTTTGAAAAAGTCAGAAAATCTTTTGGTATTTAAAAAGCTAAGCCAAACACCCCCTTAATCAGTTTCAATCAAACACAAACACCTAAACACCATAAATAAAACTCAATCTTCTTAAAAATTCTCCAAAAAAACTAAATACACTTTTCCACAAGCATCTTCAAGGAATATTGCAATTACTTCTAGAAAGCTCAATTAGTTAGCATTATTCTTATTTTTACCAAAACATAGAATATTCTCATGATGGTTAGAAATTAACAAAAAAAATAAATGGTTAAAAAACCTATATTTGACAACATAGTTACCATAAGAATCAAAACACTAGCCATTTTGAAGCAATATGCTTTTTCTGTCTCATATCACCATTTCTCTAAAAATATTCTCAAGTTTGTTTTAATTAGTTGAGTTCAAGTTGATTTATAAAAGCTAAATGTGGTTTGCAAGTTTATAGAAACAATTCATGACAATAAAAGAAAAACAAGATTCAAGGAAACAAACCATACCTCAAGTCTCAAAGAGTTAAAAATTACTAAAACCGTAGAGTTTACTCTTCCTCTAGAACATAGAAGTTATACACATCAATCAAGAACAAAATAGAGTGTAATAATAAATCAACTATGCAAACCAAATCACCACCAAAAATCCCATCCTTTTTCATAAAAATATTCCATTCCCCTTTCTTTATCATCATCTTCTTCAACTTTTAGATTTTGAATGCTTTATAAGCCAATCAATCACCGAATCTATATTCGTCGAGTTCTTGCAAGAAATCATAAAGCAACACACTTCTCTTTCACCAATCGATCTCAACCCCCTACACAAACAACAAAATTTTCTTAATGTTTTTTATCCTTTTAGGACAGACAATCCAGTTTCAGTATCAGTATCAATATCAATATCAGTATCAGTTTGGGTCAGTTAAAAAAAACTTGTCTCACATTTGATCGGTCAACGCCTCCTTGGAGAGCGCACCAGTCTTATCAATCTTGTTTCCAAGAACAAGTAAAGGAATACCAGTCAACGCTGGTTTGTTAATCAAATCATGGAGTTCACTTTTTGAAATGCTCAGATTTTCATGATCCGCTGCATCAACAACGTAACTGTATAAACCACACAAAAAAAAGTCAACATTTTGACACAAAAAAGTCAACTCTTTCAAGGATTTCATAATAGCAAGTAGTCAAATACACAATGGCGGAAACTGCACGACAATATCTCTCCCACATGCTACGAAATCGTGGTTGACCTCCAAGATCCCATAGTTTTATGGTCACGTTTCCTTTTGTTACTTTTCGCATATTAAATCCCACCTGAAATTTGACATTTTTTAAATTCGATTCATGATGTTGTTGAAGGAATTAGGTTACTATGTGTTATTGTTAGTGAGATTAATTAATTTTGGAAGAAAAGAAAACACACCGTAGGGATCATGTCTTCGCTGTATCCACCAGTCTATGAGCATTCATAAAATCAAGAAAAGATTAACAAAGAATTGGAATTGAGATACGATTGTAACGAATATGGAAGTTGCTTAGTGTTTACTTACAGCAACAACGTTTACGAGTGAAGTTTTTCCAGCGTTCTGGAGCCCTATCAAAGAGAGCTCCATTTCCTGCTTGAAGAAGAGGCTGTGAAATATGATATCAAGATTAGCGAATGCAGGGTTAATTCATAAACACATCGACGAAATTTTCAATTCAAGGATGAAGTTCATAATACGAAACCCTAACAGGAAAAAGATGAAGGCAAACAAACAAACAATCGATTATTAATTCGAATTGGAACACAAATTATGCGAATTTAGGGCGTGAATCGGAAAGTGGAATGATTACCTTCGAAGCCAATTGAGAAGAGCTTCCCATAAACCCATTCCGGTTGAGTGAAGAAGAAGATAATTCAAAGGAAAAACGAAAAGAGGACGCGATTTATTGAAGCAGATCGATCACTCTCTTTTACTCTCTGACCTTCGAAATTATTTGGTTTCTTTTGGGGATAACTTACCTTCTGTTTTCTTCCTTCTCTCTCTTCTACATTAAATTTCTAACAACAGAGAAGCGTAATCAATGAATTAAATTATTGATTGCCATAAAAACACAATAATTGATTGGAATTGGGATTGGGATTGGGATTTCTTGAATTTAGAAGGTCACCTGAGATTAAGCAGCTCAGCTTCGTGGTGTAAATCTTGAATGGACGTTCAAACTTTACTAGGAGTGGAGTTGAGTCGGCGATGATTGACGATGGTGGGTGGTGGTTGATTTATCGACGTTTTGGTTTCGTGGATGCACGTTTGCCTGTGGAACTCTTTGACACCCAATCTCTTTGTTTTATTTCTCTTTTTCCAAACAAAATAGATGAACATATGTTTTAACGTGTAAGGTGATTATATTATATAAAATAACAAAAATAAGATTTATATTTCGTAACAAGATAAGTTTAAAAGGATAATGCTTAGATTTGTTTCTGTTACGATTTCTAGAATAACAGTTAACCGATGAAAAGGGTAATAACATAAATTGAAAACTAATAACATAACATGTTATTTGTTTTTTAATAATTTATATTTTAATTGTGTTTAATTAATCACTAACTATTTTATTTTTGGGTTTTAACATTCTTATTTTAGATTTAAATTTTTATTGTTTCTTAATTATTAAAATTTTAATTGTATTCAATTGACCACTAGCTATTTTATTTTTAAATTTTAACATTCTTATTTTAGATTTAAATTTTTGTTATTTTAGTACAATTTAATTTAAATAAATAAATAAAATAAAAACTAATTTATTTGTTATTAAAAAGTTAATTTGAGAATAGAAATAAACAAAAATTGTTTAAACAAAAAGTTTGAAGTTGTTATAAGATTTAATTGATAGTTAAATCATGATTTTAGTGATTATGGAGTAAAAGTGACAACTAGGTTAAAATTATCGTGTTTCACATTGACTTGTTCTAACGAATAATTTGTAAACAAATACAGTGATTGTGATAATAGTTGGTGTCTTAAAAGTTTGACTAAGTTCTACTAAACTCAAAATTTATGAAATGGGAAGAGGAGGGGGGGGGGGGGTTAATTTGTAAACTCATCAAATTATAAATATAATATAACTCCTCTCTTCCTATTTAGAGAAAATAGAAGCTTACATGACGATTTTGAAAGAATTTGAAGTGTATGTTAGAATTTTCACGTGATTTGAAGAGGAGAAGCTAGAGATTCTATCATTTAACATTTAAAGGTATATCTACACCTTATTCTCTCTTAATTAGCGAGCCAATGTGTGGGTTAACAACCAAACCCAAAATTCTAAGCTTAAGTAGTGATTTGTGTACGATTTGGAACTAGGAACATACACCATATCATCCACAAATCATCATTTCACCGGTAAAATGATTGATTTTGTCTCTAATGATGAATTTGGGAAGATTTAGAACAATAATTTGATAATGTGTCGTTTTATGGTTCTAAATCTTCAATGCAGTTGTACTCTAACTGATAAAGTTGTATTAGATCGAAATCTATGATTATAGGTTGAGAGAGAGAGAGAGAGAGAGAGAGAGAGAGAGAAAGAGAATATATATATATATATATATATATATATATATATATATATATATATATATATATATGTGTGTGTGTGTGTGTGTATGAGGTTTTTGTCATAGAGACCCAATTAACTTCTACATTAGGTTTTAAACGACCAATTATGTTTATTTTTGGCCTTTATGGACCCTCTAACTCGAAAATTGCCTGTCTTTTATACAAATTACGTTAAAATTTACCCACGATTGCTGGTTATCCATTAATTACTACATAGGTGGACAATGTTGTCCATATAGATACATAGTTGGCAGGTGACGAATCAACTTCATTAATATGCTATTAATAGTGCCCTAAATAAAGAAAAGATATTCAAGATCATTTCCACTTGATAACATATATTTTTCCGGTCACAAACCCTTAAGAATCGATTATCTTCTCCTTTAATGGTATACTCATCTGGATCATCCTTTGAGAAACAAATTGTTCTTGCTACTAGGAATCGTGACAAGAACTTGTGCCCTTGTCATCATCCAAAGTCGATGTCAGATAAGAATCCAACTCGTAGATTTCGCAACTGCGTTGAAAATCTTTGGTAAGCATCATATTCTTTGAAACATCCCAGTTAATGGTCAAATTTGACCAAACTCGCCGAGTGCACTCGCTGACTCGACGAGTTCATGAGTATACCTTGAATCCTTCTAAGACCTCACTCGACTCGTCAAGATAACCTCCTAACTCAATGGGTTACCACTGGTCACGAATCACGGGGCAACCCGACTCGACTCATCGAGTCCTCTCATGGACTCGGCGAGTGTACTCCATGGCAACACTCACTTGACCTCCTGAAGTCATATCTGTTCCTCTAATCTATAGATCTGGCCTTTTAGCACTCAAAAGTCACGTAAAGGTCTGAACTTGATGTCCATGCACGGTACATCAAGCTCCATTTAATGAAATAACCACTTTAATGGTGTTTTAGGCTCAACACACTCATGGAGCTACATAAAGCTAAGCTCAAGGGACTCTCTGGACCTATCAAGGTCCAGATCTAATGTCTAAATCGAAAAGGGACCTCTCATCTTCATAACCTAGCTCCAAAAGAGGGTAAAGAACCCAAAGTCCATGAGATCTATCCAATACAAGAGATTTGGTGCAGATTTGTACCTAATACAGAAGTCTGGAGTGAAATATCAACTAATCCCACGACCTCCTTGCTTCCAAACCTTGAAACTCTTCTCCTTCCTTTCAAGGAACACACCAAGAAGCTCACAAAGGTGCTATTTCTCACTTTAAGCTCTCAAGGGCGATTAGGGTTTCACAGGGATTTGTGTGGCCGCAAATGAAGGCCATAAGGACCTTTAAATAGGTCCCAAACCCGGGAAATTAGGGTTTTCCTCATCAGCACTGACTCGTCGAGTCTATTCATTAAACTTGTCATCTAAACATGACCATACTCTACGAGTTGAGGCACCAACTCATCGAGTCCTTCTACTTAACTCAAAATAAATAATTTAAAATAGCGTACCCAAAAATCCGGATGTTATAATTCTCCACCACTAGAATCAGACTTCGCCCTCGAAGTCTTCGTCCCTAAACAACTCCGGATGCTGCTTCAGCGTCTTTGACTCCGGCTCCCAGGTCGACTCGGACCCTCTGCGAAGTTGACACTGGACCTGAACCAGAGGCACTTCCTTGTTCCTTAGAACCTTGGCCTTCCGATCCAAGATGGAAATCGATCTCTCAATGAAGTTCAGGCTCGCATCCACCTGAATATCCTCTAGTGGCACTACATCCGTTTCATCAGCGATACACTTCCTCAACCGAGATACGTGGAAAGTATCATGGACCTGGTTCAACTCTGTGGGTAGCTCTAAACGGTAAGCTACCTTGCCTACCCTGCGATCACCCCGACATGCCCAATATATCGAGGCCCCAACTTTCCCCGCTTCCTAAACCGGATTACCCCTTTCCATGGGGAAACTTTTAGAAGTACAAAATATCCAACCTGGAACTCGAGCTCGGATCGTCGTCTATCTGCGTAACTCTTTTGGCAGCTCTGGGCTGTCAGCAAACTCTGCCTAACTTGCTGTATTTACTTAGTCGTCTTAAGCACTATCTCGGTGCTACATATCACTTGTTGCCCCACCTCACCCCAACAGATAGGGGTCCTACACCTCCTCCCATACAACAACTCAAGGGGAGGCATACCAATACTCGAATGGTGGCTGTTTTTGCAGGAAAAATCAGCCAAAGGTAGGTATGCGTCCCAACTTCCCCCGAAGTCCATAACGCATGCTCAAAGCATGTCCTCGAGCGTTTGAATCGTCCACTCACTTTGCCCTTCCGTCTGAGGGTGATAAGTAGTGCTGAAGTGCAATCTTGTGCCCAACTCTTCATGAAACTTCTTCCAGAACCTGGAAGTAAAACGAACATCTCGGTCTGACACAATTGAGATCAGAACTCCATGCCGAGATACCGCCTCTCTCACATACGTCTCTTCCAGCCTCTCTGCAGAAGATCTCTCACTAATATCAAGGAAGTGAGCACTCTTCGTTAAATGATCCACAATCACCCAAATTGCATCAACACCCCTCGCGGTTCTCGGCAATTTGGTGATGAAGTCCATATAAATTTGTTCCCACTTCTACTGGGGAACCTCTAGTGGCTGCAACTTGCCATGCGGACGTTGGTGCTCGGCCTTAACCTGGCGACAGGTCAAGAACCTCTCCACAATCCACACAACATCCCTCTTCATACAGGGTAACCAATAGTCTCTCTTCAAGTCCAAGTAAATCTTAGTGGCCCCGGGATGGACTGAAAATTTTGATATGTGCACCTTCTCCATCAGTACGCTACGTGCCCTGCCCATAAACGGCACCTAAATATGACCATGGAAGGTCATAAGCCCTCGTCCATCGGTAACAAACTCGGATACCTATCCAATCACCCGCTCCTTCTTGCGGTTCTCCGGTCTCATAGCCTATGCTGGTCCTATCAAATGGTATCTAACACTGGAGTCACCATCGTCATCCTCATACATGTGTCTCAAATCGGAGCACTCTCCGCCCTGTGGCTTAGAGCATCGGTTACCACATTAGCCTTGCCCGGGTGGTACAAGATCTCACAATCATAATCCTTTACCACATCTAACCATCTCCTCTGGCGCATATTCAGGTTGGGTTGATCCATCAGATACTTCAAACTCTTGTGGTCCGTATATATGGTACACCGAACCCCATACAAATAATGGCGCCATATCTTGAGGGCGAACATCACTGCCCCTGACTCCAAAATTGTGGGTGGGGTACCTCGTCTCATGACGCTCCAGCTACCTTGATGCGTATGCTATCACGTGCCCTCTCTACATAAGCACCACATCCAGCCCCAATATAAATGCATCACAATACACCACAAAATCCTTCATTCCCTCCGAAAGAGCTAACATCGGGGCTTCGCATAACTTCTAAATAAGAGTCTCAAACGAGGTCTGCTGCTCTGGACCCAAAGTAAAAGCCACACCCTTCTGGGTCAATCTAGTGAGGGGAACGACAATGTTGGAGAAATCCCTGATAAATCTCCGGTAGTAGTCGGCCAATCCCAGAAAACTCCTGATCTTGGTAGGGGATTTCGGCACCTCCCAATGCATAATAGGCTCAATCTTGTCCAGATCAACCAATATCCCATTCTGGTTAATGAGGTGGCCCAAGAACTGGACCTCTCGTAGCCAGAAATCACACTTGGAGAATTTGGCATAAAGCCTCTCCGATCTCAATACTCCGAGGATCTCTCTCAGATGCTCCTCATGCTGCTCTTTGGACCTCGAATACACTAGAATGTTGTCACACCCCAAAACCAAGAACGGCGGAAACATTCTGGGGCGGAGGACGTCATGTAAAGTATCACAACAATGCTAAGTAGTAAACAAGCAACAACATCATCCATTGCATTAATAGTATAATTTTAAATACAAGTGTGTTTTTCTCATATAATAACAATATAATGAATATTCAAAATAAAAGACGAGTCTTGACTGCCCCGTCTTCACAAAAACCTGGTCATCGTACCTGTCTATTGGTGACATGAGAATACAAGTTATTTGGAAAGCGAGTATCAACATAAAGCTGGTGAATTCATAAGTATTTAATTTCATTATTTGTAAATAAAACTTGTAATAAAAGACTTGTATTTGTTTTGAGGAAAAGTGTGTATAAGTATGAAAACCCTAGAAAATCCCATATTTCCTACTAGTATAAAAAGTAGTCTTCTACCAAGACCCAAATGAAAGTAAGTAAATAGTCTTCTAACGAAACTCGCTGATAGTAAGTAAGTAAGTAAGTAAGTAGTCTTCTCACGAGACCCGCTGTAAGTAAGTAGTCTTCTCACGAGACCCGCTGTAAGTAAGTAAGTAGTCTTCTCACGAGACCCGCTGAAAGTAAGTAATAATGTGATTGATAGTCCCCATACTAAAGGTTCTCCTTAGAAGAGATTCTGGGAACTAAAGGTGACTTATGCAACGAATCGCTAAGTCGAAATCCACATTTATGTTACGTAATCATATATATATATATATATATATATATATATATATATATATATATATATATATATATATACACCCAAAACTATACCTACAATAATTTACTAGAAATATATGAATGTATACCTTTGCTACCCAAAGGTACTAAACTGACTGATTAGAACCTTTATATCTTTATATGTATACATAATCTATAACTAATATTTAGACGATATTTAGACAACTAACCGATACCCTAGGGCCACATCCCAACGAGGAAAAGGAAACAAGGTGAGTTAGCAGGTCTAAGTCCTTCAAACATTATTTATATAACTATACATATATAGACATGCTTTTAACAATTGTACTAGGAATAGTAAATAGTATCTCCTAACTATACCTATTATAGTTACTAGTAATGTATGTGAATAACCGCAAGTATGCCTTTGCTACCCAAAGGTACTAAATTGACTGATAGAACTTTTATGTCTATATATGTATACATGATATATAACTAATATTTAGACGACATTCGGACGAATAACCGATGCCCTAAGACCACATCCTAACGAGGAAAAGGAAACAAGGCGAGCTAGCCGTCCTAAGTCCTTTAAACATTACTTATATAACTATACATATATGGGCATGCATTTTACAATATAAAAGTATAAAAGAAGTTTTGGTAAAACCTTTGAAAAGTTTAATAAATAAGAGTTCATGACTTGATGTCAGTTTATAAAACAATTTGAAAGTAGTTGGTTTGATTAGACAATTTTAAGTATAAGAAAAACCTTTGTTTGAAACACATTTGTAACAAAGTTTGAAAGGAAACATACAGTATGTAAGACAGTTTGATAAAGAGTTTTAACATGTAAAAACGTTTGAGAAAGTCATTTGAAGTAACATATTTAGTAAAACAGCTAAAAGTGTAGTAAATCCATTTGTATGCTAGTTATTAATCACATGTGATTGACATAATAACTAACATGATTCAACTTGTATCCCCCCATAAAGCATTTATAAACATTTAAAAACATTTTACTTGAAAATTACATAGACGTAGCGGGTAAACGAGCAACAAGTTGTGCCGCAACCCATTTTTGGATGGCAAAACTAATTCTTTTAAACACAACATCTATAGATCTTGGAGTCATAACATTACAATGCATGACCCGTTGGACTCTATTGAGTATCCCCCCCCCCCCCCCCCCATAAAGCATTTATAAACATTTAAAAACATTTTACTTGACAATTACATAGACGTAGCGAGTAAACGAGCAAGAAGCTGTGCCGCAACCCCTTTTTGGATGGCAAAACTAATTCTTTTAAACACAACATTCATAGATCTTGGAGTCATAACATTACAATGCATGACCCGTTGGACTCTATTGAGTAGCTCCACAGCTTCTGGCGCAAGGAACCCGAAAGTATCAAATGCAAAGGGTATAAACGTGTAATGATTTTCCATGCACACTTTCTCATGTTTTGCCACTTTGCTTGATGCAGCTTTTAAAGCAGCTTTCCCCACTGTGAAAACTCCACTCCCCAAGCCCACAAGAGGGGAGACCCCTGTTAGATCCACACATGCATGTTTTCCTCCAGCCCATCCAAATACCAAGACATCAGCTGGTCTAAGTATTGATCTTCCTTCCAATGGGTCAGTCAAAAAGTTCACAGGTGCCTCTTTCTTGGCAGAAACCCCAACGCATCTAAATATGTCAAACAGAACATCCCTAACCAGATCGTGTCGGTACTTGAAACCCGGGAGCTCTTTACAATGAACTGCATGCTCCCCAAACGAGTCCAAACACGCCTTACGACAAACAGGGCAAGTCTCGTCAGCCGTAAATAAAGGGATCATAAGGCGATACTTGAGGATGGCACGATACTCCACTAGCGACATATGCTGGCCAAGACCGTCAATAGGAATAATCATAAGAAAATTCTGAGCATGTGGGTCCCTTAGACACTCAAAAATAGCTTTCTGCCTAATCGTCATGTCAAAGTGAACTTCCATGTCTTGGAAAATTTTACTAAAAAGGGCACTCGCCAATAAATGTTGGGCTTTTGGAGGGGCGGTGTCCTTATTAGTGAAACCGCTAAAGTCAAAGCACAGAATCGTATCATGAAGACAGGCCAAAGCACAAACATAATCTAAATCTATACCTCATATGCCGCTATTTCATAAGATGTGGTCTTCTAACACCCCCGATTGAGTTCGTGAGGCAACAAAAGCATATGAGGAAGCCTCTACTGTTGAGTACAGCCTGAAACCACCAAATTTAATTGGTAATGAAGCCAGTCGCCATTGAAGGTACCCAAAGAACGGACCCCCACAAACCACAATATCTTCAATCGACTCACGTAACTCTTTATCAAAACACAGAGTAGCCTCTTCCATGTGAGTGGGTTGGCACGTTCTCAGACCAAAGAAAAGTTTGGCGATGCCCATGCAAGATCGAAGCAAAAGAAGCTCACTTTGAGGGTCACGTATCTGTGGTAGAAGGCACATCATATCCACAGCCTTGGCAGCCCTCTTCATGGCTAACCTACTAATAAAACTCACGTCTCTACTAACAGCTCCCCCAAGAAGCTTCACCACCACTGACGGTCGGCCAATGTCTGTAGGGAATAAACCTGAACGAAGCTTCTTACTATCACATGAAGGCCAAAATAGCTCAGTTTTCTTGATATTCAGCTCAAGCCCCAATGCTGGGCCTGCCACCCTAATGATGTCCAAAACTCTAGCCACCTCCTCTGAATCTCCAATGATTGTCCCGTCATCAAGGTACCAAGCATGAAGAAGAAGCTTACAATTGTCTCTAATTTGATGTATAAGTGGGTGCAGTACAAGAGCAAAAAGAAGTGGTCCCAAAGGGTCACCTTGCTGGACCCCAGTAGTGGACCAAATATGCTTATCTCCCAAATACAATCTTGCTGTATGGCCATATAAGAATTCGACCCATAACGAAATGGAAGGGCACCTCATCCTGACCTCGTGAAGTAAGGCAAATTTATCCACTAAATTGAAGGCATTTGAGAAATCCACAGTAAGCATTGCAAGAGATCCGTCATCATGTCGTGCACTCAACACCCTATTAACACTATGAAGTACAACTTCAACACCACCCGACACACCTACTCCAAATTAAAAGTCATTAAGGTATTGCGCCATTTCTTTACCAACTCCTTTCATAGCAACCTTTGAGACCAAACGCCTCCATATAGTGCCCACGACAATAGGACGGATTCCATTGTCAGGTTTTAGAAGCGGAGTAAGCGGTGCAGACGCCATAAATTCTGCCAGACATGATGGACATCTTCCCCCTAACGACAGGTTAACCACTACGGTGATGGCATGTAGGAGATGTATGGCTATAGCAGATCCTTCCCCACATAGAGCATCCAAAATATGTTGAGCTCTCAAACCGTCTCTCCCGCAAGAAGTTCCTTTAGAAAACAATTTAATACAACCAAGGACATTATCAATATCTGCTATAAGGGGAGGCTCAGAATAAATGGTGCTCGACATGGATGGAGGTGGCTTGTATGGATGTTTAGCCTCTAATGCTTTGATAGTGTCCATATCATGTGAAGCAACACCCGAGGAGCACAACACTTTCATTGTTGCTGTAAAATGCCCATCAGCAACCTTACGAAGACATTGTCGGACGTTGGTGTTTCCCTTTGTTCTGCCATCCCGTAATTGATTAGCGCTTTGGCCCGATGAGCCAATACTTGCATTGTCGAACATATTTTCAATTAATGTGACAATGCCACCCTCTTTCCGCCATGTAGCTAAATAATTCAATATACTACGATTTTGAGACGATTTCCTGTTCTCAGACCTACGTTCTTGTCTGTTCATAGGCCTAAACACCTGCAAAGTACATCAGGGGAGCAAGAACAACCTAACCCATGATTCAACAGATTCGGGGTGAGTGACCACCTTGTTAAGAGCTGATTGTAGCGCTTGGGAGAAAGCCATACGACAACTATGAGGGATACTTTTGACGGTCGTGATAGGTGCTTTGAAAACATGATCAAGCAACACATCATCCAAAGCCACCCCTTCGAGTAATACGGTTTCATGCCCTATGGAAGTTGGCTTTGAAATGCCAATAATGTGTCCACTCATGCTGTCGACCCCACCAGTAAATCGTACGAGGCCATTAGGGTGGTGGCAATAACGACTCAATGCATGAATATCCATACAATAACACATATCCATTGATCAAATGCCTTCAAAGTTTCTTCTACATTCGTATACAATCCATGGTCCCCCGAGATAGCCACCCGCAACACATTTTTACGTTCATCGGAAGCAAGGTGTAACCTCTTAATATGAGATATCAAACAAGAAATCCCCTTAGACCCCACTTGGCCATCCGAGCAACAATGAAACCCCCGAAAAGGACATGGCCAAGTGCCAATCGAAGAAGTAGAAGAAGCAGCCATGAAAAGAAAAGGTAAACAAATTAAGCCTTGAGCTGAAGCCCTAAAGAAAACACCGAAGCCCAAAGATGGAAACACAACAAGCAAAAGTTGGCATGCACCAAATGAAGAAATCACCAGGAAGAAAAGTTACATATCCTTGAAAGCAAGCGTGATGGACTCAAAGTCAATCTTGATTCCAAATCAGGGGACAAATAGCCTTAAGGAACTTTGTATAATAAAATTCATGGTTTTGCGCGAGACGTAAAATAAACTAACTTGAATAGAGTTAAAAATATGGTTGTAGTATTTGAAAGTTTCACTTTGGCATTTTATCGAACACATGGTGGGCAGTGAAGTTGTCATTTGATTTCACCATGATTTTTGAACTCAGGATTGAAGAATTCACACAGAGGGTTTAAATTTCCTGCATATCGTGAAATCCACAATCTGAAAAGTATTGCTGAACATTGAAGCTTTCTTCAACTTTCGTAAATGGCGCCATAAGTACGTAAAATGCAGCAATTGATTCGAGAAGCACATCATAACCTAAATCACTCAAAACTTCACTATCACGCCTTGTTAAAAGAGATACCAAAATGCAGAATGCATCGGCGAATGATAATCTGGGAATTCTTGGAGAGATTTTTTTCATTTTATTCCTTGCTGAAGGTCTTCACATGTAGAGAACGTTCAGATTGATGAGATTTGTTGACAAAGTTGATTTGTTGGGTCATCGTTTTGAGGTTGGTAGCTGCAGGTAGCGAATGATGATGTTCTGTTGATTCTCCGATGATGAAAATGGTCGGCGATCGCAGGCCCGGAAAGTTCGGATGACCTCTTCTTGGATCAGATGGAAGTGTCGGACACGTGTTCGGTGTCAAGTGAAGACTTAAACACACACAATGATCCTAATAACATATGAAGAAATATGTATATATATGTATATAATTAGTGATTATTACACTAATTAAACATGTATAAACATCCTAATGTGAGGAAAACACTTTGGTCAAAGTGTAACGACCCCAGTTTTGGTATGTTATTTAATGGTTATTTTTCTAAGTATTCTAGATTGTCTCGACGAGTCTGTTGCCCGACTCGTCAAGTAGAGATGAGATTTCTAGCACGTGTAAGTGGGTGACTTGACGAGTCCATATCCTGGACTTGGCGAGTCCGCCAGCCTGGAAGAAACCCTAGATCTATGGGTTTTGCACCCTATATAATCCCCCTTATACACCCAATCTGGCCTCCCTCACCCTTAGAACGTTTCATAGCCATACCCTAACCTATCTTGAGTGTTTTTGGGCATTTTTGTGTAAGAAGTGAAGATTGGAAGAGAGGAGGAAGGCTAGATCCAAAGGAGAAGAAGGGGAACAAGATCTTGCATCCATTTCAGAGTCATTTGAGGTATTAATCGGACCCTTTCTGTTATTTGGTTGTTTTCTTCAAGAATCTCATTTAGGTTATCTTTTTGCCCATTTGTGAGCTTAATCTAGTATGGGAGCTTGTGTAAGTGTTATAACTTTCAGATCTAATCTTATTTCTATCCCAAAACCCAGACCTAATACCTTTATTGAACCTTGTTGCATATGAACCCTAGATCTAGCCTTATTCATGCATTTTAAGCCTATAAACCTCTTTAGGAGTGTATGTGCACGTAAAAATGGAACCTTTACGTGCAAACCAGGCCTTCGGAGCCCAGATCTATCAGTTGGATGCATTGGTTTTGAGCAGAATCGTTTGAATAGTAATTGCATGCATGCGACTCGGCGATTCATTCTTTAGACTCGATGAGTCGAGTCGTGAGTCCAAGACAGTCTTCATACCTCTAGATCAGACTCGACGAGTTGTTCATACAACTCAGCGAGTCATAGCTAGAGTGTTCATACGTTAAAGGAGGACTCGACGAGTTGTTCATATAACTCGGCGAGTCGGATGCAGATTGACTAGGTGATAGCATAGAAGGGGAACTCATTGAGTCTAAGCTAAACTCAACGAGTAGTAGCGATCAGAAGCAAAGAAGTGAGGGTGAGGACTCGACGAGTTGGTGACCCAACTCGACGAGTCAGGTCAACTGTATGTTGACTTTGACCAATAGGGTTGACTTTGACCAGGGGTAAAATAGTCATTTTACCCTCAGTATAGTTATTAGTATTTGATTCAGTGTGTTATGGAAATTGTTGCCGGGGAGATACCGGAGCAACAACAGATAGTTTCTAGAGCCGTTCATTTACCAACCAGTTTACGACATGAGTTTTCTTCCAGTAGGAACGGGTCTAAGGCCACAATGCCGGCCTGTTTAGCTAGTAGTAGTTTCCGGACTTCGGTCCGATGCAGTTTTTAGTATGTTTGATGCCTTCGTGGCTCAGACAGGATTTATGTGTTATGTGTTCCGGGCTACGGCTCGATGCAAAGTGCAGTTTATGTGTTCATGCTAGTTAATATGTTTATGCCATGCTATGTTATACTCAGTCAGTTCCGGACTTCGGTCCGATGCAGTTAGTTCTGGACTTCGGTCCGATGCGGTCCGTTTCGGACTTTAGTCCGATGAGGTTTCCGGACTTCTGTCCGATGCAGAGGGCAAGGCCCTGGTTAGTTCCGGACTTCGGTCCAATGCAGTGGACAAGGCCCAGTATGTGTTTATATGTTGTTGTATGGTATGTGGTAGTTTGGGGGAGCTCACTAAGCTTTGTGCTTACAATTTCAGTTTTGGTTTCAGGTACTTCCTCAAGTAAAGGGAAGGGCTTGGGTTGATGGCAACGCACACACCACAGCTTCAGCTTTATTCCTGGAGTTTTGTTCAGATACTTAGATATGATTTGCTACAGTTCTTGATATGGCATTTTTATTTGAGATACCAGACGTATGGTTTTATTATATGACACTCAGTGTTATGACTTTTATTATTATTTAAAAACAAAATTTTTGGTTCGTATTTCTGGGATGTTTCACAAAGTGTTAGGAGGCTATCAGGTTGCAACAAAGGAGTGCAAGGCCTTATACGGGAGTTTATGGTCAATAGACCATGTTTGTTGGAGTTTACGACCCAGGGGAGTTTACGCCTAACCGTAAACTCTCAATTGGGTCACCAAATGAGGCTTAAAACTATTCTAACATAAGTAGTTAAGTGTTCTAAGGCTTAAACAAGAGGTTGGGTGGGTTTAAGGTCCAAGAATGGCCTTGTATGGTGTTTACGGCCTGGGGACCACTTCCCTATGAGTTTACGGCCGTAAACTCAAGGTATGAAGTACCAAATAGTGTAATGAAGTCCTTATTTCAATGGTGTAAGGTTCTATGCTAATATCCAAGGCTTACAAAGGTGTTAGGGTGTCATTTGCACCCTTAAAAGGGGTTTACGGCCCAAGAACATGTCTTGGCCGTAAACTCCTTGAATACTGTGATTCCTTATGTTTTCTAAGACCTAAACATGATAAACCTAGTGTACAATGAGTTAGAACAAGAGTACTTACGATCTAGGAGCTTGAATGGTCGGTTTTGGCCAAGAACACTAGTGTGTGTTCTTGGTGTTCTTGAAGATCTACAAAATGGAATGATTTCACGGATGAAATCATGTAAGATTACTAGTTCATGTAAGATATCAACTAGTTAAGACAATAAGCTTATGAGATTTGAAGATCGGGGACGAAGATCGGGATGATACTTGAGAGGATTTGGGCCAAGAAGAGGAAAGGAATGAACAAAGTGGCCAGAACTTGACCTTCTAGGAGGAGTTTATGGCCCACATGGATTTTACGGCCGTAAACTCCCTTGTGGTGGCCGTGAACTCCTGGTCAAGGTGTTCCAGACTTGTTCTTTGAGCTATAGATTCAGTAGATAAACCCCGACACTTATTCCTTAAGTGTACAAGGCTCAGAACGCTCAAATAAACTCCTAATTGTGCTAAAAGATAACAACAATGAGTTTAACTTTTAATGAAGTGTTTGAATGAACATCGAACTATCACAAATGTCGTCAATGAACATTATCACCGATCGATCCAACATCGGACGACATACTCGGTTCATGAGATCCGTGAACACTGTTGGTGCATTGGTGAGCCCAAAAGGCATCACCACGAACTCATAATGCCATAACGAGTCCTAAATGCTGTCTTCGGGATATCCTCATCACGCACCCTCATTTGATGATATCCCGACCTCAAGTCTATCTTGGAAAACCAAGACGCTCCCTGCAACTGATCGAAAAGATCGTCGATCCTCGGTAGTGGGTAATGGTTCTTGACCGTTAACTTGTTCAACTCCCAGTAATCAATACACATCTGGTGTGTTTCGTCCTTTTTCTTGACAAAAAGGGTCGGCGCTCACCACAGTGAGCTACTCGGTCGAATGAATCCCTTCCCCAGCAACTCCTGAAGTTGCAAGGATAACTCCTGCATCTTTGGTGGCGTAAGGCGATAGGGTGCCTTGGCAATAGGCGCTACTCCCAGAACCAAATCAATGTGAAACTCCACCTGTGTCTCCGGAGGCACACCCGACAACTCTTCGAGGAAAACATCCTGGAACTCACGCACTATCGGGACCTCATCAACTGAACTCGGCCTCTCGACGGCAATTCATGTATCCATCACATAGGCTACAAACCCTCTGCAGCCGTGCTGTAGACTCTGCCTCTCTCTAGAAGCCGAGCAAAATGCTGACCCAGATCGAGTACCCTCGCCATACACCGTAAGTACTCCCCCACTAGGGTCTTGAATGGTCACCAATTGAAGCTCACAATCGATAACAGCTCCAAATCGGCTCAGCCAGTCCATGCCCACGATGACACAGACATCCCCATCGTAATTGGTACCAAATCTATCGGGAACTCAACGCCGAAAATCTCGAGTACACATCCTCGAATCACATTCGTAACATACACCGCTCACTCGTCGGCTATAGAAACTCACAGAGGTCGACTCAACGCCTCTCGCCGGATACTGATGTGTTAACTAAATGCTAAAGATACAAAAGACCGACTCGCACCCGAGTCAAATAACACCAAAGCAGGTACAGATTTCACAAGAAAAGTACCTAAGCATACCATAATATAAGCACAATGTCACAAACTAAGCAAAAACAAATAAAGGATACATACCAGCCACGACATTGGGCGCTGCGCGGACCTCCTCTGCTGTCAACTGGAAGGCTCTCCCGCGAGCCTTTGGTGCCTCGGCATTCACTGGCCGGACCTCGGTAGCTCTAGCAGTAGGTGCAGATCCCTGTGCTGATCCCTGAAGTAACTGCGGACACTCGGCCTTCCGATGGCCGGTCTGGTTGTAGTGAAAGCAAACTGCAAACCCCTTGGGGCAATCTCTCGTGAAATACCCTCCTTGCCACACTTGTAGCACACCCCTGCTCTGCATACTCCCTCATGGCTCTTGCCGCACTTCCCACAAGTGCGGCCCTTCTGACCCCCAGATCTCGAATCAGCGGGATTTGCCCACTCGGCTGCCGGTTGAGACTGAACTGGCCGCCTATCCCTCCTCTATGACTCGGCCTCCTCCCTGGCTTGAGTCTCTAGATCGATCTCCCTCTTCCAGGCATTTTCCTGGAGCTCAGCAAATGTCCATATCTTGAGTTTGCCACGAACTTACGAATGTATCTCCTTAATATCCTCATATATCGACTCATGCGTGCTTGCTCAGTAGACACGTGTTCAGGGAAAAACAACGCCCTCTCATGAAACATTCGTGTAATCACAGTCACGGACTCCGTCCCCTGCTTGAGGGACAAGAACTCCTGCGTGTGACATCCCCAAAATCACGGCCAGAAAAGACCGATTTTGTTTATGCTTTGTTTAAAAATCAGAGTAACATTTTAAATAAAAGTGTTGCGGAATTTGTCCCAAAACAAAATATGATAAAGATTGTTCAAAAGCATTTCCATAGAAATGTATTTCATTAAAAGACTTGGGATGTCATGTTTGTACAGATCAAAAGCATAAACAATACAATATAAGCCTTAATACATTATTTCATATCTACAGGCCTATATCCGTAATCCCTCGTCCAAACATCATATCTATGCTCAAGCGCCAGTACCTGTAATACATAAAACCGAGTGGGTCAGGCTTGGGAGCCTGGTGAGCATATAGGGTTTTCAATCCACAATAAATAAGTTTATTAATTCCATCAATCAACAATAACCCGATTACCTGTTCCCGTTATCCTCACATTACGTCCCTAAACACCTATCATAAGGGACCTATCCTAAGTATCATCATCGGGATGGACACTACCGCTAAGGGGGTTCCTCAGCAATAAATGTCCTAAAGGCAACCATGTGGGGGATGAAGTACACCGGCGAACACATCGTTCACAAACACCTACAGGTTGCGAGCCTGCTAGTGTTCCACTTGTTGGATTAGTGTCTAAGTCCATAACTATTTTGGTGTGTACTTGACCCGATTGTGAGCATGGTCCTTTTGGGTTGCCTTCACCATAGCAATATGTAGGATGAATTAAGGAGAGAAAGGTTTAAATATGATTTATTAATATATTATGAGAATAATATATTAAAGGAGAAATCATATTGTTTAATTAATATTAATCAAGAATTAATTGATAATTAATTTTGTGGCTAAAAGAGATTAATTAAATATAGGGGACTGGACTGCAATTATTGGATAATTGAGTTATTGGGCTAAGGAATGCTAAAGGAATAAGGGGTGAACGAAATTATGATGGAAGCCCATCATATTTTCGTCCATAGCCTTGTCCAGAAGGTTCCATGGGCTGCTTAGAGTTTAAGCTGTCCATTAGGGTTTTGACTGAAACCCTAGCAGCCCACACAAGTATATAAAGGACCCCTTAGGCCCCAAAAACGTACACAACTGATTCTCTAGGGTTTCTAGTCGTTTTTGGGCATCCTCCTTTCTTCTCCTCTTCATCCAAGTTGTATATGGTGTTTGTGACTCCATTAGAGGTGCAACACTTGAGGCACTAAGCTTTTGAAGCCAATCCAAGCAAGGAATTAATTGTTATTGCTATATAACAATTAAAGGTAATTCTATAAACCCTAATTCAGTTTATAATATGTTAGATCTAAGTTTATTAGTCTTGGATTCAAAGCATGTACAATAGAGAAACCTAGATCCAAGCATTAGGGTTTGTATGAGCACATAGGATTGTTCTTATGCACAAAACACATCAGTGGTATCAGAGCCTTGATTGGTTTCTGTTGTATGTGATGCTATGTTGAATTATTTACTGAAAATCGAGTTTCTTGCCTCTGCCCGACTCAACTCGGCGAGTCAGTATCTGGACTCGGCGAGTTGGCCCTACTCGGCGAGTCCAGGTCTGACTCGGCGAGTCAGTGTGTCAGGCAGAGGGTATTTCGGGTTTTAGCTACTGTTTTGACTTGGATTTGATGCTTAAATTGTTTTATGAAGTTAAAATCCAAATTTTATCTTAAATTAAGAGTTTATCCTTGCCAAAACAATAGATAATTTCAAATCTTTTAAATATTGGTTGTTTATGTGATAAATATGGATTATTTAAAGTTATTTGGTAATTATCTAATGACTAAAATAAGATTAGGTCAAATATAGATAATGAATAATTTAATTGTTTAACTTATATTATTTGTTATTTGATCCTTTGTGATGTGAAAAAGTTTCAATTGCACCCTTTAGGTTTTATAGTTTAAATTTGAACTTAAAAGTTTTTGTTTATGAAATTTAAATAAGTTCAACCCTAATGTTTTGAAATGTTTCAAAACTTGCCCTCAAGTTTTGGAATTCAAAAGTTGATTAAAAGTTTAATTTTGAAATGTTAAATTCTAAAACCCTAGTAATTTGAAAAGTTCAAATCACACCCTTATGGTTTTATTAATTAATTAAAGTGTATAATTAAAGGTGATTTAATAAACCCATAAAGTTTTGGTTTACATTTAATTAAATTAAAGGTATAATTTACTAAAATAAAGCACCTAGTATTTTAAAAGTGTAAAATACACCCTATACTATATATAACATTAAAGGTCTAATATTATATATATGTATGAGTAAACAGTCAGTCTTACCGTTAGTAGGCCTCATTCACGAAGCTGGTCTATAAGGGGTGTTTAAGGAAATTGCATATAAAATGGCGATTGAATGGGTATCCACTCTTACCCACCGCACTCTTGACTAGTGGAGGGTCGTTAGCCGAACGGGTAGGATAGGACATAAACCTTCCATTATAAGTATATTGAAGTACAAAGTAACTAAATGCTTATACAAATTCCCAAATCATAGTTACTTTAGGCAAAATGTGAAATTGTATGCTAACCCATGGAATTACACTTCGTACCCATGTCAAACGTTAGTGGAGCGTGTGTGGTTAACCGGCACACTAATTTGGGGATGACATTGGTGGTGAAGGGTGGCTCGATGCTTATCATAGATCAATGGAGCGTGTGTGGCTAACCGGCACATTGATTAGGTGATAGTAGCATTGGGCGCACCACGTGATTCGTATGGTTATTCACACCTTGTTTGTGATCCTCGGCATCCCAGTCACAAATAGTAGGGCATAATCGAGATTAAACATGCCATTGAAAAGTTCAATGAATCTCAAAAGATCTAGGAGTTTTGTTCATTTAAAACTTAAACTTTTTTTCGTTTTTCATGGTGGAAATTGGTAAATCGTCATTTACCTACCTTCAGATATTCTGCAACTAGATTATGGCATCCCTCTTCTAGGTTGTAGAGTATTGTGTTGGATCCTAGCTTGATGTTTCATTTGGGTGTTACATCAAGAATTCTAATCAACATAACTTGAATTTTCTCCCGTTTTGCAGATGTCTACATCTTACAATGGTCTTCCCAAATCCTTTGGAACAAGCATTCCAAATGAAGATGACGTTCCGAGATACGATCAAGGAAATGAGAGTCATGATTCACTTCCTCCACCTCCTCCAATTATTCTCCCTGACCCACAAGTTCAAAGGCTTGAAAAGTTCAAGCTCACTCAATCCCTTTTGGCGAGTAAACACGAAGATGGGAAACCTGTGTGTGCACACGTCTTAGAGATGAAGTCACACATTGATAGGTTAAGCATGTTGGGTGTCAAGATTTCAAGCGAGTTGGCTGTTGACTGGGTTCTTCAGTCACTTCCTGAATCATATAGTGAGTTCGTTAGAGAGTACTATATGATGGACCACGACGTGACCCTAATTGATCTCACCTATTTGCTTGTAGCTGCTGAATCAGCAATGATTTGGCGTGCTGGTCAAGCAAATTTGTCTAGTGAATCAAACTCCCAAACTTCAATGGACACTGGCAACATTGGAAGTCCAGAAAGAACTAAGTCTGTGATTGTCCGATGTGTTGTGCCAAAGGAGTCCATCTGCTTTTATTGCCAAGAGAAGGGGCATTGGAGACGAAGCTGCCCTAACTACCTGAAAGATCTAAGAGATGGGAGAGTCAGGACGTATGGCTCTACTTCAGGTAAAATCCATTATCTAACTCTTTTGAGTTCCTATTCTAGATTCTTAATACATGATGTAATAAGATTACATTTTGATGTTTTGTAGGATCGAAGAAAAGAGAGGAAGCTTGAGAAAAAGAAGTGAGCTGAATCTAATCATGAAGAAATGGATTTTGATCGCATTACTTGAAGAATGGATTCTTGAGCTACTACTTGGAGTTAGAATAGATTGTTAAGATACATGTAATAACATAGTTTTTTTCAATTGAATTGCATTGTAAGGACAATTTTTTTCCTCAATAAAATGAATTTTGATTTTATCTTATTTATTTATCCTTGCAATGGCATGTATGAAAAATTAATGTTTGAAGGTTTCTATTATTAGCAATAATGGATTTGATTCTTAATTGTATTATTTGTGGAAGTGTCAAGAGTTTACCAAGTAAGGAGAGTTTCTCATCGCCCAAGTTTCAATTGGACAGAAACTTGGAATCATGCAATGTGTATTGTATGATGAATGAAAAACCTTAACATTTGGGAAACTTAGACTAATTCTTTGGCAAAGTGTCAATTGAAGGACAAGGAGATCAAGTACACAAGGTTGTGTGTTGATCAAGTCCACCACAAGAGTGGCAAAGATATTCGTCATGATTTATTAAAGCTTAGTAAATATGATTATACTTATAAGATTAAGTATAATTCTGAGTTGATTGAAAAAGTTTCAATGAATAGTAGAACGAATAAAGAAGAATCAAGTAGGCAGAAAGATAAAAGTTTCTCTATTCTAAGAAGAAGGGAGAGTACCTTTTATTGTGCTTTATGATAAGTCTTAAAGATTAAGAACCGTGCCTCAATAGATCCTCTAAGTGAGTCTTAGTGCAATTGCATGTCTAAGAAGAGGTATCAAGTATTGTAGAAATGGTTAAGTCAATAAGTCAATCATACTTCGTTCCAATATCAAGTCTTAGAGTCAAGATTGTGACATTGAGTGAAAAGTTTTAAGTAGGTTTATAACACTAATCAAATGTGGAACTTGGAAAAGTTTTCTTATTCTTACACATTTGAAATTGGTAAGTTGTGCTGTCTTGGGTAAGACAAAGACCAACTAGGACCAACTTGTGAAGTGTTCTTGTCTTGATAATAATTGCACTGACTCTTGAATATTTGATTGTCAAGAAATGTTTCTTGACAAAGAGGATCATATATGTCAAGAGGTCAGTAGGAGTTTTAATGTTTTGTAAAAGTTTCAAGAACAAATCAAGAATAAACCCCATCGATCATCACTAGCACACGACTTGAGGTTTACAACCTATCATGTTGACATTATTTTGTTTTCTGTGCCATTCCAATTGAATTAATTATGTATGTGAGTTCTATGAGTTCTCATTTGAATGCATAATAAAGCCTTAGTCGATGGAAAGTACATTGATATGTAAGTACAAGTTACTAAACTACTTGGAAGACATGGTGGGCACTCGTGTTACCATAGGGCAAGAAATCAAGATTAAGAAAGTTCAGTCCATATGAGTTTGGATTTGTCGCAAACCTCGGTTTTGGCAAATTCACAAGGATAGGAACTCATACACCATAAAATCTAAGTGTCATAAGATTCCCTCCTTCATGAAAATGACTGTGAGGAAATGCTTTCACCAAGAGAGATTTTAAGAAGATAGCGATTGTGAAAATTGTATTCTTAAATTCGATTATGGTTACGACATCCCTTTCCGTAGTTCGAATTGTGAGATTTGGCAATTAGTTTGAACATTTGGAACTTAGTAACATAAGTTCTAAATCGTTTAAGCACACGTATGAGCTATCTAAGGCAAAGGTGTATAAGTTTAAGAAGCTTAGATAAAGGCTTATCGAAGCATCTGGTATTAAAAATATGAATTTCAGAAATTCAATAGGCATTGTTTTTCTGGAAGCTCATTTGTTTTCTGAATACATGTCAAAGCTAGTGGGAGCATAAGTGTTATGCTTGTATGATAATAATCATCGTGATAATAGGAGCATAAGTGTTATGATTCTATGATTATTATGGCGAGTATTGCAAGTTAGCAATATTAATTATAGAAAAACAAAGATTCCATTTGCAAAGTTGCATGGGTTGAAAAGTTGTTTTGCTATAATTAAGGGAGAGAATATTATACTCCGTTTCAAAATCTAAAGCTTAGATTAAGAAATTTTAATATTTTCAGTCAAAGGATACATTGTGTGTTCTTAAAATTCGATTATGATTACGGTATCCCTCTTCATAGTTCGAATTGTGAGAACATGACACATAAAATATTATGGCAAAAGATTGGAAAAGTATCATATCTTTATGTAAGGCATTATGCATCGTGTTCCATACGCTTCGGGTATAGGATCGATTGCAAATGCTATAATATTTATCATTCTAAAATTTTTCCAAATGTCTAGCGCATTAAGAGGGAAAAAGGACTAGAATTGGTTTTGACTAAAATAATTAAACAACTATCAAAGGACGATCCAAAGTTCGCTGAATATTGGTTGATTATGAGTAGTTGGGAGTATGGTATTGGATGGACCATATTGACATTATTATGAATAGATAAGATTCTATTAAGAATGATTTGTCATATGGAAAATGTGGAAATGTTTCCATATTGGGAGTTGGATATTGAGAATCTATGTCTAGATTAGAAACTTTATGCAAGAAGGATGTTCAAAGGAATGTACTTTGAATATGAGACTTCATGTCTATGGAATTGACTTGTAACAATTTCCAAGAAAGTACTTTGTAATTTCATTAGCCAAGTCTTGGTGACTTTTTTGCTATGACTTTACCGAAGGATCGTTGCATA